>NC_090319.1:177416074-177745073 GCF_040869045.1 Eurosta solidaginis | reverse complement strand
TGCACTTGTTTTAGACAAAATCAAGTATAACGAACAAAATTGGAGTAATTGTGTAGATTTAAAGATGGTTAACTGTTTGTTAGGACAACAAAGTGGATACACCAAATACCCATGTTTTTATTGCCTGTGGGATAGTCGTCCCAAGCACCAACACTAGAAATGTACTAAAGTAGAAAATCCCAGGAAGATCTACGCGGATATAAAAAAGTTAAATGTCTTTGAAAACAGAATTAATAAGAAATTGTTTTAAAATATTTTACATATGCACTGCTTGACAAATTATTCGAGAAAACCGTGATTAAAAATGAAAAAAATTTAACAAAAAATTGAATTTTTCACATTAATTTGGCAATTTCTCTGACGCTTGTGAAGACATATTAACAGCTTGTATACTGATGGAAGCGGCAAAATGTACTCTTTTCAGCGACATCAAAACCGTGTTGATAGAATATACAGAAACAAAGTTATGGGGCCATACATGCCTTAACCTCTTAAAAAGGGGTTCTTGACCCTATCTAGAAAACTGTACGTAGCATTAAGAGACTAAGTTTACAGTTTTTATCAGGGTACTGAGTACTACCAAATTTGGTTACAAGCAGAGCTGCACCAAAATCACTGTTGACCAGTGTAATTTTTCAAACACAGCACTCAAGTATTCACTTTCACGCACATCATAGAACTAAAAAATTGTTATATTACGAAATTATGAACCGTTATTTTTATACTCAGCTGAGCAGAGCTCACAGAGTATATTAATTTTGTTCGCATAACGGTAATCCGTAACGGCATAAACTAATCGAGATAGATATAGACTTCTGTATATCAAAATGATCTGGGCGAAAAAAGAAATTCATTTAGCAATGTCCGTCCGTCCGTCCGTAAACACGATAACTTGAGTAAATTTTGAGGTATCTTGATGAAATTTGGTACGTAGGTTCCTGGGCACTCATCTCAGATCTCTTTTTAAAATGAACGAAATCTGACTACAACCACGCCCACTTTTTCGATATCGAAAATTTTGAAAATCCGAAAAGTGCGATAATTTTTTTCCAGAGACAGCTAAAGCGATGAAAATTGGTAGGTGAGTTGAGCTTATGACGCAAAATAGAAAATTAGTAAAACTTTGGACAACGGGCGTGGCACCGCCCACTTTTAAAGGAAGGTAATTTCAAAGTTTAGGAAGCTGAAATTTGGCAGTCGTTGAAGATATCGTGATGAAATTTAGCAGGAACGTTACTCCTATTACTATATGTGTGCTAAATAAAAATTAGCAAAATCGGATTACGAACACGCCCACTTAAAAATAATTTTTTTAAAGTCAAATTTTAACAAAAAATTGAATATATTTAAATTATGTCAACATTCAACTCCAGTAATTACATGGTGCAACAAAATACAGAAATAAAAGAAAATTTCAAAATGGGCGTGGCTCCGCCCTTTTTCATTTATTTTGTCTAGAATACTTTTAATGCCATAAGGCGAACAAAAATTTACCAATCCTTGTGAAATTTGGTAGGGGTATAGTTTCTATGACGATAACTGTTTTCTGTGAAAATGGGCGAAATCGGTTGAAGCCACGCCCAGTTTTTATACACAGTCGACCGTCTGTCCTTCCGCTCGGCCGTTAACACGATGACTTGAGCAAAAATCGATATATCTTTACTAAACTTAGTTCACGTACTTATCTGAACTCACCTTATCTTGGTATAAAAATGGCCGAAATCCGAATATGACTACGCCCACTTTTTCGATATCGAAAATTACGAAGAATTAAAAAAATGCCATAATTCTATACAAAATATGAAAAAAGGGATGAAACATGGTAATTGGATTGGTTTATTGACGCAAAACATAACTTTGGAGAAAACTTTGTAAAATGGGTGTGACACCTACCATATTAAGTAGAAGAAAATAGAAAAGTGCAGGGCGAAATCAAAAGCCCTTGGAATCTTGGCAGGTACAGTATCGTGGTATTACATATATAAATAAATTAAAGGTACCCGACAGATGATGTTCTGAGTCAAAGTGGTCCACATTTTGGTCGATATCTCGAAAACGCCTTCACATATAAAACTAAGGGCCACTCCCTTTTAAAGCCCTCATTAGTACCTTTAATTTGATACCCATATCTTACAAACACGTTAAAAACTCACCCGTGGTCCACCTTTATGGCGATATCTCGAAAAGGTATCCACCTATAGAACTAAGACCCACTCCGTTTTAAAATCCTCATTAACACTTTTCGTTTGATTCCCATATCGTACAAACACATTCTCGAGTCACCCCTGATACACGTTTATGGCGATATCTCGAAAAGATGTCCACCTATAGATCTAAGGTCCACTCGCTTTTAAAATACTCACTAACACCTTTCGTTTGATACCCATATCATACAAACACATTCGAGTGTCACCCCTGATCCACCTTTATCTGTATATCGAAAAGGCGTCCACCTTTAGAACTAAGGCCCACTCCCTTTTAAAGTACTCATTAACACCTTCCGTTTGATTCCCGTATCGAACAAACACATTCTAGATTCACCCCTGGTCCACCTTTATCGGTATTTGAAAAGGCGTCCACCTAGAGAACTAAGGCCCACTCCCTTTTTAAAATGCTCATTAACACCTTTCATATGATACCCATATCGTGCAAACACATTCTGGAGTCACCCCTGGTCCACAATTATGGTGATATCTCGAAAACGCGTCCACCTATAGAACTTAGGCCCACTCCCTTCTAAAATACTCATTAACACCTTTCATTTGATACCCATATCGTTCAAACGCATTCTAGAGTCACCCCTGGTCCACCTTTATGACGATATCTCGAAAAGGGGTCCACCTATGGAACTAAGGATCACTCCCTTTAAAATACTTATTAACACCTTTCATTTGATACCCATATCGTACAAACACATTCTAGAGCCACTCCTTTAAAAAAAAATTGTTTAAAGCCAATTTTTAACAAAAAATTTTATATATTAAATTATGTCAACATTCAACTCCAGTAATTACATGGTGCAATAAAATACAGAAATAAAAGAAAATTTCAAAATGGGCGTGGCTCCGCCCTTTCTCATTTATTTTGTCTAGAATACTTTTAATACCATAAGTCGAACAAAAATTTACCAATCCTTGTGAAATTTGGTAGGGGTATAGATTCTATGACGATAACTGTTTTTTGTGAAAATGGGCGAAATCGATTGAAGCCACGCCCAGTTTTTATACACAGTCGACCGTCTGTCCTTCCGCTCGGCCGTTAACACTATAACTTGAGCAAATATCGATATATCTTTACTAAACTTAGTTCACGTACTTATCTGAACTCACCTTATCTTGGTATAAAAAATGGCCGAAATCCGACTATGACCACGCCTACTTTTTCGATATCGAAAATTACGAAAAATTAAAAAAATGCCATAATTCTATACCAAATATGAAAAAAAGGGATGAAACATGGTAATTGGATTGGTTTGTTGACGCAAAACATAACTTTGGAAAAAACTATGTAAAATGGGTGTGACACCTACCATACTAAGCAGAAGAAAATGAAAAAGTTCTGCAGGGCGAAATCAAAAGCCATTGGAATCTTGGCAGGAACAGTATCGTGGTATTACATATATAAATAAATTAGCGGTACCCGACAGATGATGTTCTGAGTCAACCTGTTCCACATTTTGGTCAATATCTCGAAAATGCCTTCACATATAAAACTAAGGGCCACTCCCTTTTAAAGCCCTCATTAGTACCTTTAATTTGATACCCATATCTTACAAACACGTTAAAAACTCACCCGTGGTCCACCTTTATGGCGATATCTCGAAAAGGTATCCACCTATAGAACTAAGACCCACTCCGTTTTAAAATCCTCATTAACACTTTTCGTTTGATTCCCATATCGTACAAACACATTCTCGAGTCACCCCTGGTCCACCTTTATGCCGATATGTCGAAAAGGCGTCCACCTATAGAACTAAGGCCCACTCCCTTTTAAAATACTCATTAACCCCTTTTATTTGATTCCCATAACGTACAAACACATTCTAGAGTCACTCCTGGTCCACCTTTATGACAATATCTCGAAGAGGCGTCCACCTATAGAGCTAAGGCCAACTCCCTTTTAAAATACTCATTAACACCTTTCATTTGATACCCATATCGTACAGACACGTTATAGAGTCAACCCTGGTCCTCCTTTATGGCCATTTCTCGAAAAGGCCTCCACCTATAGAACTAAGGCCCACTCCCTTTTAAATAATCATTAACACCTTTCATTTGATACACATATCGTACAAACGCATTCTAGAGTCACCCGTGTAGTGGAATTCACTAACTTTTTTAACCACATTTGCCATCGCTTTATTTGCGTATCGATAGCTATAACGATTTCGTTATTCAGTACCTATATTCTATCGATACTTGTTTATCGATGGCCAGCTTTGTTGTTAAATAAACGGCAAGTAAATAGGCTGCGTTAAAAATTACGAAATTAATAGTTCTGGCAATGTTAGTTAAAAAAGAAAAACGGAACTTTAATTAAATACTTTCAAACACGAAAAGCTGCTTTATAAATCAAATTGCATTTGAGTACTTGGCGTACGTTTTATCACAACATGAAGAATTGCTAAGTCCATCGCCAGTGGACAGACACCTTCTTAGAGAAGTAGATAACCCGTCCTAATTGAATACAACGGAGTTTCGAAAGCTGTACCGACTAACCCCAGACTTGGCTCATGATATTATTTCTCAACTTGATGGTCAATTAAGGGGTACAAGAATAACAGCGTTATCAACAGAGAAAAAAAAATTAATACCGCATTTTCAATATATATAAATTTGCACAATAATGACTTCTAAAAGCAGTTAGTATACGGAATTTATTTATTTTTTGGCATTCCTTTTCTGATTTTCGCATTTTTTTGGTTTAGTTACGCTGTGCTGCCACCTTTCTACTATTAAAATAAAATTTAAATGCCATGCGCGGCCACCGTGGTATAATGGGTAGCGTGCTCCGCCTATCACACCGTATGCCCTGGGTTCAACTCCCGGGCAAAGCAACATCAAAATTTTAGAAATAAGATATTTCAATTAGAAGAAAATTTTTCTAAGCGGGGTCGCCCCTCGGCAGTGTTTGGCAAGCACTCCGGGTGTATTTCTGCCATGAAAAGCTCTCAGTGAAAACCCATCTGCTTTGCAGATGCCGTTCGGAGTCGGCATAAAACATGTAGGTCCCGTCCGGCCAATTTGTAGGGAAAATCAAGAGGAGCACGACGCAAATTGGAAGAGAAGCTCGGCCTTAGATATCTTCGGAGGTTATCGCGCCTTACATTTATTTTTTTTATTTAAATGCCATTTATTGCGAGTAGTTAAAACTAAGTTAGTGAATAGTACACTCGATAAGGCAAGCGACAAAATCGTTAAATAAAATCTCGTCAAATCGCATCGTTATAAGTTAGTGAATTCCACTACTGGTCCACCTTTATGGCGATATCTCGAAAAGAACTAACGATCACTCCCTTTTAAAATACTCTTACCACCATTCATTAGATACCCATATCGTACAAACACATTCTAGAGTCACCCTTGGTCCACCCTTATTGCGATATCTCGAAAAGGCGTCCACCTATAGAACTAAGGCCAACTCCCTTTTAAAATACTTATTAACACCTTTCGTTTGATACCCATATCGTACAAACACATTCTACAGTCACTCCGAGTCCACCTTTATGCCGATATCTCGAAAAGACCTATAGAACTAAGGCCCACTCTTTTTTAAAATACTCATTAACACCTTTCATTTGATACCCATATCGTAAAAACATATTCTAGATTCACCCCTGGTCCACCTTTATGGCGACATCCCGATATGGCGTCCAGCTATAGAACTATGGCTCACTCCCTTTTAAAATACTCTTTAATACCTTCCATTTGATACCCATGTCATACAAACACATTCCAGGGTTACCCTAGTTAATTTTCCTAGATGGTGATTTTCCCTTATTTTGTCTCCAAAGCTCTCAGTTGAGTATGTAATTTTCAGTTACACCCGAACTTTGCCTTCCTTACTTGTTTCATTTTATATCTTTATTAAATCAAATGGTAACAACATTAATGCCTAGATTACGGGTTAACTTTGTACTAGTTTAACTATTTTAAAATAAGATTTACGGAGATAAGTAATAAGACTCAATGCGTGCCTTAAACAGAGACCTTGGCATGGCAAAGCCCAGGTCAAGGCTTCTGGATAGGCGATTAAATTCTACAAGACCTCTTAGAAGAGGTGCGAAACTGAAGTAATTTGAACGCAGCACTTCAACGCGGAAAGTACTGTGAAAACGGAGAGCTCGGTTAGGGACATTGAAAGTCAACTGTCTAAGTAGTTCTGAGCAGTCAATGGCACCGGATATTATATCAAAAATAAACATTACATTTTGAACAAAACGTTCTTAGAGTGTGTGTTCTTAAAGAGTGTGAAGAGTGTATCGGATTCCAGATGGCTGAAGCATACTCAATTTTAGAACGCACTAAGGCATTGTATAAGATTTTCCTGGTATATTGGTCCTTGAAATCCTTAGCATATCGTCGCAAGAAAGCTAAGTTGGTATAAGCCTTTGGTATGAGATAGTTTACATGACTACCAAAAGTAAAAGATGAGTAAAAATTACGCCAAGATCGCGAAACTCATTAATTGAGGCAAGAGTTACATTTGAAATCGAGTACGCGAATGAAACCACATTCATAGACTTAGTATACGTCATGTGACAGCATTTACTAATATTGAGTCGCCGATTATTTTGAAAGGCCCAATTATTTATATCATTCAGATCTTCTTGCAGGCGCAATGCATCAGAAGTACAGGAGATCTTCCGAAAGAGTTTTAAGTCGTCAGCATAAAGCAAATAATTCGAATAGTTTATGTATGAGCCGACATTATTAATAAGAACAAAATAGGACCAAGGATGCTACCTTGTGGTAAACCCGAGGTTGCTTAGAATTCATAAGACTTAGCTATCTCGATTTCAACAAAAGAGATTCTATTTTCCAAATAGGACTTCAGTCACGCAGAAAACTTGAGTGAAAGCCCATGTTTTCAAGTTTCCACAGAAGTAATTTGTGCGAAACTGTGTAAAAAGCCTTGAAAAATCCGTGTATATGGTGTCAACTTGACATCCATCCTTAAACGCAGAGACACAAAACTGAGAGAAAACAGCCAGATTTGTAGCAGTCGAACGTCCCGCAATGGAACCATGCTGACATGGATCGACTATTCTATTGATAGCGAATGATAAATTGTTTTTAACTACCTTTTCAAAAAGTTTTGAACATGTTGACAGTTTGGATATTGACCTATAATTCTTTACTTCATTTTTATTGCCAGACTTGAAGATAGGGGTGATCGACGCCAGTTTCCAGCGATCAGAAAAATATAATTTTTGATTAAGGACTTTAAGGAGGGCATACCCAAGATAATATCGGGTTCAGATACGGATAAAGACCAAAAGTCTAATGGTTTGGGGTTATAAGTAAGATACCTTTTATCAAAGTTATCGGCCTCAACAACAAAAGTAGATTTGAAAAAGTCAGCAAAAAGGTTTACCGAATCGACCAAAATGTTAGAGCAAATGTCATTAAATTTCAAACAGGTTGGTATATTAGAACAAACTTTCTTTGAATGAACATAGTTCCAACAAGTAAGGAAGGTTAAGTTCGGGTGTAACCGAACATTACATACACACCATGTAGGAAAATGAACCTAGGGTAACCCTGGAATGTGTTTGTATGACATGTGTATCAAATGGAAGGTATTAAAGAGTATTTTAAAAGGGAGTGCCCGCTGTTCTATAGGTGGACGCCATTTCGGGATATCGCCATAAACGTGGATCAGGGGTGACTCTAGAATGTGTTTGTACGATGTGGATACTAAATGAAAGGTGTTAGTGAGAATTTTAAAAGGGAGTGATCCTTAGTTCTATAGGTGGACGCCTTTTCGAGATATCGCCATAAAGGTGGACCAGGGGTGACTCTAGGATTTGTTTTTACGATATGGGTATCAAATAAAAGGTGTTAATGAGTAGTTTAAAAGGGAGTGGGCCTTAGTTATATAGGGGGACGCCTTTTCGAGATATCGCCATAAAGGTGGACCAGGGGTGACTCTAGAATGTGTTTGTACGATATGGGTATCAAGTGAAAGGTGTTAATGAGTATTTTAAAAGGGAGTGGGCCTTAGTTCTATTGTAGTGTAAACAGCCAACAATTTCAATGCCAAATTAGTAAATCAGTTAATATTGTTACGAATATTAGCAAAACTAAGGAGTGCTGCCGTCTCTAAGCCGATGCTAAGCAGTGACGTGAATGCACATCAATAATTCATTAATTATGTATCTACATAAACGAAACAGAAACTGCGTCTACATATATGTACCATGTACGTATACGAGCAGCGGAGAGTCAATGCACTAACACATGCATATATCTGAGATACTCCTATAAGTATGCAATGAGAAAAACTATAAAATTGTGCAATTTTAGTTACAGCTGAGAAGTTTGAGAGCTACTGGACTAGTAGATTCTAGAAGATGCGAACGAGGAAACCAAAGAGTATAAAAGGCGACAGATGTAAAGGCGCTGTAATTCAGTTTGATTTGAGTTGTCAAGCAGTTTCGATTAAGATGATATCTAGCGAGCCATAGCAGTATTATTTGGAATAGTAGAGTTTCATTGAGCTATCAATCAGTGTGGTTATTAAGCAAGCTATTCGTTGCACAGTTTGAGTGTTATTGTGAAGTACTTTAATAAAGGTCATTTTGCATTATTACAAATTGGAGTTATTTATTCAACAGTTTAGTGATTCGAACTTAGCAGAGGATTGCAAATTAGGGGATTTTCAGTAAAATCGTTACAATATGCTACCCTGTAACAAAAAGAGTCTAAATTTTCATCAACACAAAAAAAGGCGTCTGCTAATTGTTGCTGACATAGCAATTCACACGATTTAATACAGGTGTGTGTACAACGCACGACCAAACCAAATTTGCATTCCGGCAAATTTGCGGACATTGCATTTCCCACAGAAGTCACAGCTCAACACAGATGTTTATGTACATATTTTGTGTCGAGTTATATTTAGGTATGTGAGTATGTATGCTTAAGGTAAATATGTATGTAAGTATATATGCTTAAAGTAAATATGTATGTAAGAATATGTTTAGAATAATTTAGTATAAATAAGCTGATAATATTTGAATAAAGAAGCATTCAAGCATTCGCTCATTGATATTGACAACTCACCAAACCGATTATTCTTTTTAATCTTTTATATGGCGATCCTCCCTTGATTATACTGGCTGATTATTCAGCCTAATTCATTGGTAAGGATTATACTGGCTGATTACAGCCTAAGCCTTGTAAAAGGAAAACAGAAGGTATAGAACGTATTTTTCCGAATCCAATTTTTATCGCGGGACAAACACAAATTTCGCTTTTTGTTTTTGATGAATTAAATTTGGGCACCAACTATAAAGATCACATGAAAATTGTGGCAGTTGAAAAACTTCGACAGAACATATACTAAAATTGGAACGATACAGAGAAGATAAGCATGGCCCCTGCGCAAGGATGACATGCAAAATCGTGAAGCGTTCCACATTTTTAATGTCCAATGGTGATAAGATGATATAAAATAGGACTGGCAGCATAATAAATATAAGTATAATAATTATAATTAGCTTAATTATGAAGTCAGATTGACAATTTAGACATTATTTTTAAGCAGGAAAATATTCGGGCAACCTAACACTGCCTGTTGACAAGCAAAAATTCAATTTTTGCTGTAAAAACTTTTTGTTAGTAATTATTGAGTTATGTTACCAGACATACAAAATTAAAGTCAAGTGCTTAGGTCGTTTTCATAAAACTCCTTAAATATGAAAAAAAAATTGTTTTTGAAATGTTTAATGGAGTTTTTCCAAAATAGAAATTTTTTTAAGCCCAAAATGGCATAGAAAACAAAATAAAAAAAAGAAAATAGCATAGGAATGAATTTTTCATAAATAAATTGTATTTAACTATTCATCATTTGAAAAAAAATTTTTTTTCAGAAAATTTTGTAAGAAAAATTACAAATGTCAAAAATTTTAAACTAAACAAATTTTTCCTTAAGAGCAAACATTTTTTGAAATAAACCTTTTAAATAATAACTTTTATAATGCTAACTAAATAAAAAAAAAAAAACAAAAGTAAAATGGAATGCTTAATATAATAAACATAAAAAACAAAGAAATAAGCATTTTTCTACCCCCCGAAAAAACAGGAATAAATTTTTATTTTCTCTTTAATTTTCTCCTTAAATCACATCATCTCTTTAAAATGACTTCATGTATGAAAGCTAACCCCATAGCTGGTTTCGAGGTAGGAAAAAGAAATTCTGAAACATCAGAAAATATAATATTAAAATATGAACCACCACCTGAACCAGAGCCAAAAATTAACCGAAACATCTCAGATGTTTGGCTGGCAGTTTTAACCTTCGTAATCGTGCTATTGATATAATATTCAAATTTAACACCCTAAACCATCTAAACTCAACCCAATTTCGATAAGAACAGTAAACAATTACAAATGAATCACTGCAAAATGCCTCACTCAATAGAAGAATTTGCTAAGACAGCTTCTTTAGCACCGTCTAAGTTCAAGAATTTGCTAATTCAATAGAAATTAATCAAAATAACATCTATGAAAGCTGTCAAGGTAGAAGATTTGTACCACAAACCTTTCGCAACATAATGCTTGACTAAATACCATACGTAAGTGGAAATATGCAAAATATCTAAAGTTACCACAAGATCGGAAACTTAAAAACCAGCCAGAATGAAGAAAATAAAAAGTCACAAAGAGAACATTATTATAAATAAAGCGCTTAATAAATAAATTTGCAATTAGACATGTCACGCTCGTTTTCATCCAAAAAGATAGAAAAATGTAGCGTAATACAAGCAACCAGATTGTTGACGAAGTTATTGACTTATGACAATATTCAACCAGGCTTAAATATGATGGAAATTTACGACTTGTAGGAGAAAAAGACAGTTGTCCCTTAGGAGACAAATTGGTCAAGAATAATGAATACTCGAGTAAGCATATTTAAAAATATAAAATAGGAACCCAAGTTCTCAAAGATCTAATGTTTGCATTAACCCCAGAAGTTATGCACGTGACAAATATCGACAGAAATTAAAAAAGTTGTTCATAAATATCATGACGATCCCATCTGGGAAGGCCACACAGAAAATCGCATGACACATAAGATCTAATAAAAATATTGCTGGAAAATATGAAAAATGGTATAAGAAAATATATTAAAAATTTTTGCATCCACTGTACCCATTGGTTTAACCACTTATCACTATATACCTACTCCTTGCTCTAGCAGCAAATGAATCTACCCAATCTACTGTATATCATACGCTCAAAGATACCGGTTTTAGATCAATGTCAATTTTCAACCAATGATGAC
Organism: Eurosta solidaginis; assembly: GCF_040869045.1. Classification (NCBI taxonomy): domain Eukaryota; kingdom Metazoa; phylum Arthropoda; class Insecta; order Diptera; family Tephritidae; genus Eurosta; species Eurosta solidaginis. The sequence goes on along the minus strand of NC_090319.1, from coordinate 177,733,562 downwards.
TGTAAACATAACTTATTCTATACGTTTCAATTTTAATTTGAAATGGACTACCAATAAAAAAAACTTTGTTTAACTGTTTTCATCTAGGGAAACCTCACCTTTTAGAGAGGTCATAAATTTAGATAATAGGATTTTTGGATCTAGATAAATAGATAGTAGATATATAGGGCTCTGTAGCATAGGAAAAGTAATTTTATTAATGACCTGCGGAATAGAAAATATCAATAAGAAAAATAACTTTATTATGACCTGCGGAATAGAAAAATTTCAATAGGAAAAATAATTTAATTAATAACCTGCAAAATAAAAAAAATATCAATAGGAAAAACTATTTTATTAATAACCTATAAGGTAGAAAAAATCGATAAAAATAATAATTTTACGCTAATACCATACGAAGTAGAAAATATCGATAATAAAAATAATGAAAATTTAATCCCATCTAGAATAGGAAATGAGGATAAGCAAAAATTTACATAAGTAACATAGAAAATAGCAATATCATAAATAATAAGAAAATAATAATACACAAAAATAGACTTAAATTAATAGAATAAGTAAATTTTCAACCTACAAACATAAAATACAAAATATAGAATTAATTTATACTTAACTATATAAAAATAGAATGCTCATGCATTCTCCAAATGCATAAGCATTCTGAAAAAAAGGGAGATGTAGTGTAAACAGGCAATAATTTCAATGCAAAATAAGTAAATCAATTAATATGTTACCCTGTAACAAAAAGAGTCAAAATTTTCATCAACACAAAAAAAGGCATCTGCTAATTGTTGCTGACATAGCAATTCACACGATTTAATACAGGTGTGTGTACAACGCACGACCAAACCAAATTTGCATTCCGGCAAATTTGCGGACATTGCATTTCCCACAGAAGTCACAGCTCAACACAGATGTGTAGGTACATATTTTGTGTCGAGTTGTATATAGGCATGTACGTATGTATGCTTAAGGTAAATATGTATGTACGTATGTATGCTTAAAGTAAACATGTATGTAAGAATATGTTTAGAATAATTTAGTATAAATAAGCTGACAACATTTGAATAAAGCATTCAAGCATTCGCTCATTGATATTAACATCTCACCAAACCGATTATTCTTTTTAATCTTTTATACTATAGGTGGACGGTGAACCAGGTGAATCTAGAATGCGTTTGTATGATATGGGTATCAAATGAAAAGTGTTAGTGATTATTTAAAAGATAGTGGGCCTTAGTTCTATAGGTAGACGCCTTTTCGACATATCGCCATAAAGGTGGACCAGGGGTGACTCTATAATGTGGTTGTACGATATGGGTATCATATTAAAGGTATTAGTGAGGGTTTTAAAAAGGAGTGGTCCTTAGTTGTATATGTGAAGGCGTTTTCGAGATATCGAACAAAATGTGGACCAGGGTGACCCAGAACATCATCTGTCGGGTACCGATAATTTATTTATATATGTAATACCACGAACAGTATTCCTGCCAAGATTCCAAGGGCTTCTACTTAATATGGTAGGTGCCACACCCATTTTACAAATTTTTTTCTAAAAATATATTTTGCGTCAATAAACCAATCCAATTACCATGTTTCATCCCTTTTTAAACGGTTTTATTTAGGTTGACTTGACAGGCTGGCTGGTTGGATGGCTGGCACTAATTTTGTAATTGAAATTTAAGTAACTTCCCGATAAGCTGCAAGCTTGAAACTTGGAATATTGTTCAGAACCCGATGACAATGCAATAATAGAAAAAAAATTTGCCGCTAGGTAGCGAAAGGATCGAGATATTCACAAAAATCGTATTTGTGGTCCGATTTGGCTCATATTTGGAAAACATAATACATACAAGAATAGAAAGCGACTTATGAAAAAAATGCCGCTAGGTGGCGCAAGGATCGAGATATTCACAAAAATCGTATTTGTGGTGCGATTTGGCTCATATTTGGAAAACATAATACATACAAGAATAGAAGGCGACTTATGAAAAAGAATGCCGCTAGGTCGTGCAAGGATCGAGATATTCACAAAAATCGTATTTGTGGTCCGATTTGGCTCATATTTGGAACACATAATACACACAATAATAGAAAGCGACCTATGGAAAAATAGCCGATAAGTGGCCCAAGGATCGAGATAGTTAATATTTAATAAAAAATCCCCGCTAGGTGGCGCAAAGATCGTGATATTCAAAAAAGTCGCATTTGTGGTGCATATTTGGAACACATAATACATACATGAATAGAAAGCGACCTATGATGCCCGATTTGGCTATATTTGGAACAATATTACATACAATCCGATAGAAATTACATCAGAATATCTTGGAGCTGGAGGAGGGACAAGCATACGTGGCGCAGATTCGAGTAAAGTCTCTAGAAGGATTATGTATGAGGAATTAGATTGTAACGAATTGTCAGGAAAGTCCTTGCAGTAATGAGTCACTAAATGAACTAAATAGATTGATAAATAATAGGCAATTAAATAAAGACTAAAAAATTGAAAATAAAATAAATACAAATTTTTTTTAGTTAAAAGGTTTTATTGAAAACAATACTTACATGAGGTAATATTAATTGTTTACGCCACCAGCCTAAATATTCGGTAAAAGCACTAAAAGCTAGAAAATAATTAGGTAGGTCCTAGGTACTAATAATCACACTCCTCATCAATCTAGGGCATTGATCAGATAATTAATTAAATGCGTTGGATGCTTAAATTTCTATTGATAGTCATATATAAGACCAACTGAACCCTAATCACATTTTGAGAATTTTCACGCGTCCAACTCTTTTATTGATTGTCTGATCAACGCCCTAGGTTGATGAGGAGTGTGATGACTACTACCTAGGACCTACCTAATTATTTTCTAGCTTTTAGTATTATCATTACTTCTTGTAAGTATTGTTTTCAATAAAACCGTTTAATTTAAAAATAATTTTTTAATTATTTCATTTTTAATTTTTTCATTTTTCGTAATTTTCGATATCGAAAAAGTGGGCGTAGTCGTAGTCGGATGTCGCCATTTTTTATACCAATATAAAGTGAGTTCAGGTAAGTACGTGAACTAAGTTTAGTAAAGATATATCGATTTTTGCTCAAGTTTTCGTGTTATCGGCCGAGCGGAAGGAGAGACGGTCGAGTGTGTATAAAAACTGGGCGTGGATTCAACCGATTTCCCCCATGTTCACAGAAAACATTTATCGTCATAGAATCTATGCCCCTACCAAATTTGACAAGGGTTGGTAAATTTTTGTTCGACTTATCGCATTAAAAGTATTCTAGACAAATTAAATGAAAAAGGGTGGAGCCACGCCCATTTTGAAATTTTATTTTATTTTTGTATTTTGTTGCACCATATCATTACTGGAGTTGAATTTTGACATAATTTACTTAAAATTTGACTTAAATTTTTTTTTTTAAAGTGGGCGTGTTCTTCATCCGATTTTGCTAATTTTTATTAAACACACATACAGTAATAGGAGTAAAGTTCCTGCCAAATTTCATCATGATATCTTCAACGACTGTCAAATCAGCTTGCAAAACTTTTTAATTACCTTCTTTTAAAAGTGGGCGGTGCCACGCCCATTTTCCAAACTTTTACTAAATTTCTGTTCTGCATCATAAGGTCAACCCACCCACCAAGTTTCATCGCTTTTTCCGCCTTTGATAATAAATTATCACACTTTTTCGGTTTTTCGAAATTTTCGATATCTAAAAAGTGGGCGTGGTTATAGTCCGATATCTTTCATTCTAAATAGCGATCTGAGATGAGTGTCCAGGAACCTGCATACCAAATTTCATCAGGATACCTCAAAATTTCCTCAAGTTATCGTGTTAAGGGACAGACAGACGTACGGAAATGGCTCAATCAAATTTTTTTTCGATACTGATGATTTTGATATATGGAAGTCTATATCTATCTCAATTCCTTTATACCTGTACAAACAACCGTTATCCAATCAAAGTTAATATACTCTGTGTGCAAAGAACGCTGATTATAAAAAGATTTAGGATTAACTTTCAACTCATCTTCAACTCGAGGAACGTATTTATTGTACAAAAACTTATCAAGAACATTGAACTGCGTCATATAAGAAGTATACTGATCTTTAACAAGTAAGAAAGGCTAAGTTCGGGTGTAACCGAACATTACATACTCAGTTGAGAGCTGTGGAGACAAAGTAAGGGAAATCACCATGTTGTAAAAGGAACCTAGGGTAACCCTGGAATGTGTTTGTATGACATGTGTATCAAATGGAAGGTATTAAAGAGTATTTTAAGAGGAAGTGGGCCATAGATCTATAGATGGACGCCATTTAGGGATATCGCCATAAAGGTGGACCAGACCTGACTCGAGAATTTTTTTGTACGATATGGGTATCAAATGAAATGTGTTAATGATAATTTTAAAAGGGAGTGGGCCTAAGTTCTATAGGTGGTCGTCTTTTCGAGATATCGCCATAAAGGTGGACCAGGGGTGACTCTAGAATTTATTTTGTACGATATGGGTATCAAATAAAAGGTGTTAATGAGTATTTTAAGAGGGCGTGGGCCTTAGTTCTATATGTGGACGCCTTTTCGAGATATCGCCATAAATGTGGACCAGGGGTGACTCTAGAATTTGTTTGTACTATATGGGTATCAAATGAAAGGTGTTAATGAGTATTTTAAAAGGGAGTGGGCCTTAGTTCTATAGGTGGACGCCTTTTCGGAATATCGTTATAAAAGTGGACCTGGGTTGACTCTATAATGCGTTTGTACAATATGGGTGTCAAACGAAAAGTGTAATAAGTTTTTTAAAAGGGAGTGGGCTTTTGTTCTATGGGTGGACGCCTTTTCGGGATATCGCCATAAACGTGGACCAGGGGTGACTCTAGAATGCGTTTGTACAATATGGGTATCAAATGAAAGGTGCTAATGATTATTTTAAAAGGGTGTGGGCCTTAGTTCTATAGGTGGACGCCTTTTCGAGATATCGCCATAAAGGTGGACCAGGGGTGACTCTAGAATTTGTTTATACGATATGGGTATCAAATGAAAGGTGTTAATGACTATTTTAAAAGGGCGTGGGTCTTAGTTCTATAGGTGGACGCCTTTTCGAGATATCTCCATAACGGTAGACCAGGGGTGACTCTAGAATTTGTTTGTACGGTATGGGTATCAAATGAAAGGTGTTAATGAGTATTTTAAAAGGGAGTGGGCCTTAGTTCTATAGGTGGATGCCTTTTCGAGATATCGCCATAAAGATGGACCAGGGGTGACTCTAGAATTTGTTTGTACGATATGGGTATCACATGAAAGGTGTTAATGAATATTTTAAAATGGCGTGGGCCTTAGTTCTATAGTTGGATGCCATTTCGAGATATCGACATAAAGGTGGACCAGGGGTGACCCTAAAATTTATTTATACGATATGGGTATCAAATGAAAGGTGTTAATGAGTATTTTAAAAGGGAGTGGGCCTTAGTTCTATAAGTGGACGCCTTTTCGGAATATCGACATAAAGGTGGACCAGGGGTGACTAGAATTTGTTTGTACGATATGGGTATCAAATGAAAGGTGTTAATGACTATTTTAAAAGGGCGTGGGTCTTATTTCTATAGGTGGACGCCTTTTCGAGATATCTCCATAAAGGTAGACCAGGGGTGACTCTAGAACTTTTGTGTACGATATGGGTATCAAATGAAAGGTGTTAATGAATATTTTAAAATGGCGTGGGCCTTAGTTCTATAGGTGGATGCCATTTCGAGACATCGACATAAAGGTGGACCAGGGGTGACTCCAGAATGCGTTTGTACAATATGGGTATCAAATGAAAGGTGCTAATGAGTATTTTAAAAGGGTTTGGGCCTTAGTTCTATAGGTGGACGCCTTTTCGAGATATCGCCATAAAGGTGGACCAGGGGTGACTCTAGAATTTGTTTGTACGATATGGGTATCAAATGAAAGGTGTTAATGACTATTTTAAAAGGGCGTGAGTCTTAGTTCTATAGCTGGACGCCTTTTCGAGATATCTCCATAAAGGTAGACCAGGGGTGACTCTAGAACTTTTGTGTACGACATGGGTATCAAATGAAAGGTGTTAATGAGAATTTAAAAAGGGTGTGGACCTTAGTTCTATAGGTGGACGCCTTTTCGATATATCGCCATAAAGGTGGACCAGGGGTGACTAGAATTTGTTTGTACGATATGGGTATCAAATGAAAGGTGTTAATGAGTATTTTAAAAAGGAGTGGGCCTTAGTCCTATATGTGAACGCCTTTTCGAGATATCGCCATAAACGTGCACCAGGGGTGACTCTAGAATGTGTTTGTACGATATGGGTATCAAATTAAAGGTATTAATGAGGGTTTTAAAAGGGAGTGGTCCTTAGTTGTATATGTGAAGGCGTTTTCGAGATATCTACCAAAATGTGGACCAGGGTGATCCAGAACATCATCTGTCGGGTACCGCTAGTTTATTTATATATGTAATACCACGTACAGTATTCCTTCCAAGATTCCAAGGGATTTTGATTTCGCCCTGCAAAACTTTTTCATTTTCTTCTACTTAATATGATAGGTGTCACACCCATTTTAGCAAGTTTTTTTCTAAAGTTATATTTTGCGTCAATAGACCAATACAATTACCATGTTTCATCCATTTTTTCGTATTTGGTATATAATTATGGCATTTTTTTCATTTTTCGTAATTTTCGATATCGAAAAAGTGGGCGTGGTCATAGTCGGATTTCGGACATTTTTTATACCAATACAAAGTGAGTTCAGATAAGTACGTGAACTGAGTTTAGTAAAGATATATCGATTTTTGCTCAAGTTATCGTGTTAAAGGCCGAGCGGAAGGACAGGCGGTCGACTGTGTATAAAAACTTGGCGCGGCTTCAACCGATTTCGCCCTTTTTCACAGAAAACAGTTGCCGTCCTAGAAGCTAAGCCTCTACCAAATTTCACAAGGATTGGTTAACTTTTGTTCGACTTATGGCATTAAAAGCATCCTAGACAAATTAAATGAAAAAGGGCGAAGCCACGCCCATTTTGAAATTTTCTTTTATTTTTGTATTTTTTTCCACCATATTATTACTGGAGTTGAATGTTGGCATAATTTACTTATATGCTGTAAAGATATTAACTTTTCTTTTAAAATTTGAATTTAAAAAAAAAATTTTTTAAAAAGTGGGCGCGATCGTTCTACGATTTTGCTAATTTTTATTAAGCAGACATAAAGTAATAAGAGTAACGTTCCTGTCAAATTTCATCATGATATCTTCAACGACTGCCAAATTACAGCTTGCAAAACTTCTAAATTACCTTCATTTAAAAGTGGTTCGTGCCACGCCCATTGTTCAACAGACTTTGATCAAAAAATGCTGAGCCAGAGAAGTCATTATTAAGCCAAGTCTCAACAATGACGTAGACATCATAGTTGCATCGTGAAGTGGCTAAAAATATATCTTTAGATTTCGTTCTCAACCCCGATATATTTTGATAATAGATATTTAATTTTTTATATTACCGCATATTGCTAAGGTTTTGCAGTTGAACCCTTTGGTTTTTGAAAAAAACGGAAAGGGTTAATTTTGACGTCCGATGGCCATAGCGGATACTCAAGAAGCGTATTATATATTGAAGGCGAAACTCCAAGTTTAAAATTACATCTTGATAACAAACTGGAGTCTGCACCTTTCTTTATTAATTTAAAGCAGTGAATTAATGAAGGAGAGATGTTTACATTATGTGAGACATAATCGACAATATCTCTAGCGTTTACCGTTGGCTTAAAAGATGACAAATGCAACCATCTCAATCGAACAGCTAAGCTAAGTTTTGAGTTTGAATTACTACCTATGACAATGGTGGGTGATTTTATGAATTTATTTTATATGCTAAGTTAGAATTGTTATTAGATGTTAGGTTAGTAGCGACTGATCCCTGAAGGCCAAATCTACAACCCTGGAATACCCATTTTTATTATTGGCAGGTGCAGCAGAACTGATATTTGCATCATTAGTAGAACAAGCGGCAGCGCCACTAAACGAACTGGGTGATGAAGACAAATCAACAATAGCACACTCATCATTTGGTACAGCCTAGTGGATGTTTTGTATTTACAGTCGTATCATCTTCCCAAATTGATTTGCTAGTTACACCTGACTGAGTTGCTTTTGCATTTTCGAAAGGGTCTGCCTGTTTTGTTTTTGCAGCCATAACAACTTTCGAGTTGATTTTTCTTGCAGAGACAGCCAACTCATTGCCTTTGCCTTTGCAATTGCTTTTTGCTGTAGGTTGTTTTGTTATTGCAGTGTTTGTTTGCTTAATGTTGTCCGCAGCACTGGTGAAAATAGATTTGAGATCACCAGCAACTGTAGCAACAATACTACCAAGATTTTTAATTTCAGAACTCAGCGTAGAGATTATACCATTTTTATCTTCGATAATTGAGTATGAGCGGATCTCAGCTGACAAAGAATCGCACTTTAGTGATAATTGAGAGTTTTCACATTTTAGAGCATCCATGGTCGATAGTATACGAGCGTTATCACAACGTAAAGGCTGGTTTTCATTATGGCATATATGTTGTCAAATGTTGCCTAAATAATGAAAACGTGCTGCCAAATAGTGTCAGTTGCGTTTGCATTCAGGTTTGACAGCTCACTGTCAGACAAATTGGCATATAAGTGAAAACGACCAAGTTTCAGTTTGCCAGCGCAGTTGGCAACGTTTGACACACAAAACAGATTTTCCAACATGCTGGCAAATTTGTCATTAAACGTGTGCACAGCTGATTTCACAACAAAGGTAAATTTTACAAAATTTGTAAAAAAATGTATAAATTAATTTGTTGCATTTTAGTTTAAAGTTTAAAGTTAAAATGGACAACGATATGGATGGGTTAGGTTCCAATTCTACAATTTTCCTTCACCCAGTCGGTACCACAGAAAAAAAGAAGCGTGTGCGAAAACTTACAGAAAAATGGACAGCGGAGCAAACTGAGAGGCTGGTGCAAGAAGTAGAGGTCAGGGACGGGACCTGGAATTTTCTGTCGCCTCAATACAGGGACCGGATTTTGAGGGAGCTCAATGGCAAGATGTGGCGGATATTTTAAAGATGTCGCGATCTAAGGTATCTGCCAAGTGGAACAGCCTGCGCTGCTCTTTCCGCGTGAGTTCTTTTTTTCTTTATAAATATGTATATAATTGCTAAATTTAACATTTATAATAGGCGGCCTTTAACATAAAACATCAGAGCAAAAGTGGACAAGGTGCGGCACGCTCAACTGCCGTAAATCCGCTATACAACTCCCTCAAGTTTCTTGAGCCGTCGCTGCAAATTGAGGCCAACACAACGTCCAATCTTCCGAGTGTAAGTATATATTTATAAACATACAGTGACGGATATATGTATGTAAATGTATACATTGCTGTTGCCAAAAAAACGCTCAAGAATTTCTTGATCGTTTTCTTGCGAATAACATTTAGCTCTTTAACAAGAAAAATAAAATAATCAATGGATTCGTTTATACGCTTATATTCGTCGTAAAGCACAAGTGATGTAACTACAATATTCGTTGTTTTAGATAGGCATGGTACTGTGTATGGAAAAGTATGTTCACTTTTACTTTCGCATTCACGGGGTACCTCCTAGCCCCATAGCAACCCCATAAATAGCAGAACTAATGTGTCGCCATTGCTTGTTGTGTGTTGTAAAGCTCGTATATGGATATCTAATTTTTCATACAAGTTTACATTACATTATACAAGCTTTTCGAGGCATATTAGAAATGAAACGGCTACCCTGAATATAGTTTGCGAAAAAGCTTTTTTAACCGTTGTTAAAACAAATTATGAGATAGGGTGATTTTGAATTTTTTTCCATTCAGGCGCATCTTTTTTTAAAAATTGGCGGGTTTTTAACATGTATCTATTGATTTATAGAAGTGTTCATCGCAGAGTTCACCTGCTTATGGGTATTTAATAATTTTCGTTAAAACTTACAAATGAAGTTATTGACTTAGGACAATATTCAACCAGGCTTAAAAATGCCGGCAAACTATGACTTGTAGGAGAAAAAGACAGTTGTCCTTTAGGAGACAAATTGATCAAGAATAGTGAATACTCGAGTAAGCATATTTAAAAATATGAAATAGGTACCCAAGTTCTCAAAGATCTAATATTTGCATTAACCCCGGAAGTTATGACTATGACAAATATCGACAGAAATTAAAGAAGTTCTTCATAAATATCATGACGATCCCATCTGGGAAGGTCACCCAGAAAATCGCATGACTCATAAGATCTAATAAAAATATTGCTGGAAAATATGAAAAATGGTATAAGAAAATATATGTAAAATTTTTTGCATCCACTGTACCCATTGGTTTAACCACTCATCACTATATAACTACTTCTTGCTCTAGCAGCAATTGAATCTACTCAATCAATGATATCGCTCAAAGATACCGCTTTTATATCAATGTCAATTTTCAACCAATGATGACTGTAACCATTACCTTATTCTATACGTTTCAATTTTAATATGAAATGGACTACCAATAAAAAAAAAAAATTTGTTTAACTGTTTTCATCTAGGGAAACCTCACCTTTTAGAGAGGTCATAAATTTAGATAATAGGATTTTTGGATCTAGATAAATAGATGTAGAATAGCAAAAGTAATTTTATTAATGAACTAAATAAAAAAAAAAAAAGAAAATGAACTGCGGAATAGAAAATATCAATAAGAAAAATAATTTTATTATGACCTGCAGAATAGAAAAATTTCAATAGGAAAAATAATTTAATAAATAACCTGCTGAATAAAAAAATATCAATAGGATAAACTATTTTATTAATAACATATAAGGTAGAAAAAATCGATAAAAATAATAATTTTACTCTAATACCCTATAAAGTAGAAATTATCGATAATAAAAATAATGAAACTTTAATCCCAATAGGAAATGAGGTTAAGCGAAAATTTACATAAGTAACATAGAAAATAGCAATATCATAAATAATAAGAAAATAATAATACACAAAAATAGACTTAAATTAATAGAATAAGTAAATTTTCAACCTACAAACATAAAATACAAAATATAGAATTAATTTATACCTAACTAAATAAAAATAGAATGCTCATGCATTCTCCAAATGCATAAGCATTCTGAAAAAAAGGGAGATGTAGTGTAAACAGCCAATAATTTCAATGCAAAATAAGTAAATCAGATAATATGCTACCCTGTAACAAAAAGAGTCAAAATTTTCATCAACACAAAAAAAGACATCTGCTAATTGTTGCTGTTGCGGCGGCAAGACCACAGATAGGGCGCACTCGCAATAATGGTGGGGAGAAACGAAAGGAAAAAAAAAAAAAAACACAACGATTACGTTATAAAGGCTGCACAATACTGTTTATTCAAATAAAAGTAAATGCAAATGCAAAGTTAATCCACTTAATCACAATTCAATGAACTCGTTAGAAAAAAAAATACACAATAATGTTTATTCAAATAAAGGTAAATGCAAATGCAAAGTTACTCCACTTAATGGCAATTCAATATTTCCGAAGACGGACGTGCAAAATGAATTTTAGGATTTTTAATATTGTTGAAAGATTTACCTTCGGTGGCTTGGCTGCTGGCGGTTTCTTAAACGTTCGCAAAAGAAGTGAAAGAGGTAAAAAGCCTTTTGTTCGCGGTCACCGCCGAATCCTAGGCTTAACTATTATCCGGCGGGGTAAACAGTTATCGGTATAAACCGATATGTATAAATGAAAGATGTGAGGTAAAAGGACAACGAAAAGAAAAAGTTAAGTAATACGAGGGTGCACCGACATATTTAGGCTTGTGGCCTAAACATGCCGGCCCCCTTGCGGCGAGCAACTTCGAAACGATCGTAACGCCCCAACAACCAAGTCCCAAAGGGCCCGCGAGAACGAGTCTCAACTTAAAATTAACGAATCTCAACTTAAATTTAGGCCCTGCTGTAAATGCGTATGGAAGAAAAATAGTGTGACGAGGATACATAATTCGACCGACGCCAGACGCTTCTCCGTGGGATTCCTGTGAATAAAGAGATGTTAGTCGAAATAGACATGGGTTGATTTTAGTGCACTTTACTTATTGAATGGACAGATACCCGATTATTGCTGGTGGGCTCCAGACACTACCAGCCCGAATATGGTGGCTTGAGTGAGCAACCCGCCGACGTTGGACGGTGGTGTGCCGCTAACCATTAGGCTGGCGTAGACGTCGGCACCTAGTGTGAGCCGGAGAGGTGTAGACCGGTGGAAAGTTGGATCCGCCAGCTTCATAAATTGGAATGACGTGGCTACCGATGGATCCAGAGTTGCTGTCGGACTAAGCCGTGAATATCGCGATACCACTGTGGCCTGGGTCGTCACTGCTCCCGTTACCCCGTATTTCCCTCGCAGAACAAGCGTGCACTTCACGTGATAGGACGTGCCGGTACGCTCTAACCCGAGGTCCTTCGCGAGATTCGCATCGATGATTGAATTCGGAGCGCACGGATCGATATGGGCGCCTACTGCGTGGAGCTTCCCTCCTGCTGCTATCCGAACGACCGCCGTTGGAGCTATGGCTACAAATGCGCGTGTAATGGTTGTTGCTAGAGGCGTCTCCCAGAGGCGTCCTGTTCTGAAGCCGGCTGGCGTTGTTGGTTGGCGCGCGAGCGTGGTTTCTTGGTTACGAGCATTATACGAGGCCGCCATACCAATTAAGCGCCGTGACGAGCGGGACGTTGTGCGTTTGAAGGCCTTTCATGCCGTAGGAGCGGTCGGAAACGTTGTGGTCCTGAACCGCCCGGTGGTGTCGTGGCTAGCATAGAATCAGGATCTTCCCGTCGTTCGACCTCTTCCTCGGCGACGTCCGCTTCCCACCACAGGGTTTGTTCCGTGACGTGGATGGATAGGGCTCCGTCGGAGCTCTCTTCGCCATCGCTCTCTTGGGACGGTGGTGGAACGTCGTCGAGGTGTGTTGACGTGTGGTGCTGCTCGTTGCACCGATGACAGCGATCTTCGCTGGGACATGTCTTCCGTTGGTGGAATGGCGATAAGCAATTTGTGCAATATCGCAAATCTATGATCGTCTTTAGTCGATCCATGTTCGTCATGCCCCGGTAAATCGGGCAGAGCCTTATGCTGTGCGAATTTTGACATAGCCGGCAGGGGGCGCTGAATGTGTTGCCGCGTGCCTCCGTCTTGGCGCTTTTGTGGGACAATCCAGTCATTCTGGAATATCAAATTTTTAGTAGAACATTCGTAGATGCTCTTAGGTTGGGTGGCTTATGAGCCGGTACTAGGAGCTTAAGTGGCTGAGGTTGGAGTTGGCGTACTCGGGATAAAGAGTTGTGTGGAACGAATAATCTTATTAAGTTATTCTGTCGATGTAATGATGTGTTTGTAGTGGTTGAAACCACTGTTATATTTAATATAATTTTATTGAGATACGCCTAAAGGTATCTTTAGTTTTGGTAAATATTCTCATCATAATGAAATTCTGATATTGAAAGCAGTCACCAATGGTGAGAAAAAAAAATAAAAATTAACAAATTATTGAATATAGACTGAAGACAAACTATATTTTTTGGTGTTTGCCTAATACAGGCAATATGCGGTAATATACGCTACGTTTGTGTAGCAGATGGTATCACGAGTTACCCGTGTATTTTCACGGCTCCTTGCAATTGCCCTACAAAAATTTGGTCACAAAACTTACCCACGCCCATGCAAATGTGGCTATGAATATAACCTATGAATGACTTTAAAATGACTAGTCAAATGACGTCCTGCGGATAAAATGTGCGACAGATGTAAAGAGGCCTTTATTCACTGTCTGGGAACACTCTTTGTGTTGATTTGGGCCATGTTGTGTGAGGATCACAAATTGTGGTGTGTTTGTTGATTTCAACACAACCCTGGCAGGGATAGCCTACACTATCGAGTGTGGTAACTTGTAGAGCTGTCAGCTGCTAACTCTTCCACTCATTGGAATGAGACAGCTGTGCGGTGCTGCCAATTTGGCAGCGGGATGATACCTAATGGTCATGTCGCGAAAGTGTTCGAGGACATTCACGTTTGAGTTCTGACGCGACCTGACTTATGAAATGTTTCATTTTTTTTTGTGTGGTTTTTCTCACAAAGTTCATTTGGTGGAATTACTATTTCATAAAAGTTCCTGAACTTTCCTTTAATTATTTTATTAATCTTGAAAATTGCATCGTAACCCCCAACTTGCTTTTCCACCGTTAAGTTTAGGCTAACAAAAACTTGAAAGGGCTTGGAGATTTCACGGTATGATAGAATTCGGACGTTATTTCTTTATAGTTCAGGAAACAGTCTAAAACTAAGTTGGAGTTTAGAAGAAAACTTAACTTTTCCTAATAAAAATAATAATGGAAACTGATTTAAGGAAAATACCTATTTTGCTTATTTAATTCACGGTTTTTCTTTTTTTTTGTTTTGATAAAAGGAAGCCCATGATACAAACCAGAGCGCGCCTTCTTTTTTAGGTCTATATTTTCGCGATTATATATGTATTCTGATTTTTGTTTACGTGCTAACGCTCGGGTGTGTTGGATCTCATGGATCCGAGTGGTGATACCCTTTGGATCGCGCGCAATGTGCTTACTACGTAAGAACCGAAAAAAGCAAATGTCATCGAGTGGCAACCTTGTTTCGTTCATTCAAAATGTCATTCATTCATGGAAATGAGTATAGAGATATTTTTGAATGAATTTTCATTATGAAGAAAAACTTGTAATGGTAAGTATACTGGTATCGTTTCCGTTTTATAATTCTGCAAAAATTATTCAATCTCTTTTTCTTTTTATTTACTCTTTATTTTCAGGTACCCTGCTACAACTTGGGTGGATTACTGGCACCACCTGAGTGAAAAATTCGATTTTCTAGAGGATGGTAAAAACCAAATGGTATGCCACTACTACAACGCACTACAGAGTTGGGTGAATCAAATTCGCTGTTACTCATTGGGCCGCAAGGTTCTGGAAAGACTACATTAAAAAATGCAGTGCTTGCTGACCTTGTTGCTTTTTCCGATTTTCAACAAAATACAATTCTGGTGCACTTGAATGGCAACCTGCATACAGACGATAAGCTGGCACTGAAATCAATTACTGTACAAATGCATTAGATAATGCTGCAAATGGTAAAGCTTTTGGTTCGTTCGCTGAAAATTCAGCTTTTCTTTTGGCATGTTTAGAATCGGGAGATAAACGCTCAAAAAGCGTTATATTCATATTGGAAGAGTTCGATCTCTTTTGTGCGCACCACAATCAAACGTTGCTATACAATTTGTTCGACGTGTCACAATCAGCACAAGCGCCAATATGTGTAGTAGGAGCAACTTGCCGCTTAGATGTCATTGAGCGACTGGAAAAACGTGTCAAATCTAGATTTTCTCATAGACAAATCTTCCTTTTTTCCTCAGCTAGTACATTTGAAAAGTAGGTGGATCTTTTCAAATTATTAAGCGTACCTCATGAAAAAAAATGAAGCCAATAGTGGAGCATATATCACATTTAAAAATGTTTAATTCGGCTGGGTTAACAATTCACCGCCAACATTTTAATCCATCCATATATTACTTTAATAGAAAATATGTCGACTCATGGAATAATCACATAGCCGGTTTAATTGATGATGACAATTCGGTAGCTGTTTCCTCTGCGTACATTATACGAAATGGACAAGAGCGAATCATTTTTTAAAAATTTTCTTATTTCGGATCCGGATACGCAGCCACATATCACATCAGAGCAGATTTCTGAAGTGGTTGCTACCGACACAATTGATTAAAGAGTTGAGCTACTCTGTGGCTTGTCCGTACTCGAAATATGTCTTGTTATTGCTATAAACCACCATTCCGAAATCTATGATCGTGACCCCTTTCAATTTTGAAATTGTGTTTTCAAGATTTGCTACGTTTGCAAAGGTCTCAACCACTATGCAAGGTATTGAACGTGCTGTCTCGCTGAAGGCGTTTGAACGTTTGCGTCACATGGAAGTAATACAACCGATTTCTAGCGTAATTGGTAAAGTACAAAAAGATTTCGAAATGCATCGTCTAGCGCTAACCTACGGACAAGTAAATGATGCAATGCATAAATATCAAGCGCTGCCAACTGAGGTATCGCAATGGGCGCAAAGTTCCATAATTTAAGCAAAGCTAAACTATGATTTAAATTCTTTATCTAAATTAAGAACTCCAGCAAAGATAATAGCTTTCCTTGTACACGTCCTTCATGTTCGGATCGCTTCAAGTTGGTACGTCATGTAAGCTTCGTAGATTGCCCCGGTCACGACATTCTTATGGCTACAATGTTTAACGGTGCTGCTGTTATGGATGCTGCAGTATTGTTAATTGCTGGTAGCGAATCCTGCCCTCAACCTCAAACTTCTGAGCATCTGGCTGCTACTGAGATGATGCGGCTCAAACAAATCTTAGTTTTGCAAAATAAAATTGATTTGGTAAAAGAGCCAAGCTAAAGAGCAATACGAAGAAGGGGCACCAGTTATACCAATTTCAGCTCAGCTAAAATACAATATCGATGTATTTTGTGAATATATTACAAAAAAGATTCCGGTGCCAAAATGTGATTTCAAAGCGCCTCCACGATTAATCGTTATACGTTCATTTGACGTAAACAAGCCTGGATGTGAGGTGGACGATTTAAAAGGTGACGTAGCTGGTGGTTCCATTTTATGTGGTGTTCTCAAGGTTGGACAAGAAATTGAACCTGGTGTGGTCACAAAAGATAGTGAACGCAATATTACTTGTAGACCAATTTTTCGCGTATCGTCTCATTGTATGCTGAGCAAAATGAGTTACAATATGCAGTGCCCGGTGGTTTGATTGGTGTCGGTAAGAAAATAGATCCGACATTATGTCGTGTTGGGCAGGTGCTGGGTGCCGTTGGCAATTTGCCTGATAGGTACATTGAATTGGAAATTTCATACTACCTCTTGCGACGATTATTGGGTGTGCTTACGGATGGTGATAAAAAGGGTGCACGAGTTGAGAAAATGCAAAGAAATGAAATTTTATTAGTAAATATTGGTTCGTTGAGCACAGGTGTTCGGATATCGGCTACAAAGGGTGATTTAGCTAAAATTGTGCTCACTACCCCAGTATGCACTGAGAAAGGCGAGAAAGTTGCTTTAAGTCGTCGTGTGGAACAGCATTGGCGTTTACTTGGATGTGGTCAAATCTTCGGTGGTAAAACTATACAGCCTGTATTGGACAGCGAACCCGTTGATGGGAATTAATTTATGATGGTAAGTAGGTAGTAATGATAGCTAAATCACCTTAATTTCAAATCAGCTAATTTAAAGGCGAAACAACGTTGAACCAAACAACTGCTTCAAATACTACTACAGCCAAAACCACAGGAACAGGCAGAACCTGCGCACAACATAACGGAGGTTGATACGCAAACAGATTTAAAAGGTATGATGTTAACTATATTACCTTACGGTAATAAAATTTTAGATGTTTTAAGACAAAATCGTGCTTGTTGATTAAATGGTATTCTGTGGCAGATAATGGATCTGCGTTAGGATTGTGTTGGCCTCGTTCGGGGTGAACGAGAGCTGGGTTGAGCGAGTTGTTGGCCTCGTTGGGGGTGAACGAGAGCTGGGCTAGGGGGTTGGTTGGCCTCGTTCGGGGGAACGAGAGCTGGGTTACGGGGTTATAACGGTTGGGAGTTACAAGTCACCCTCACTGGAGGGTGGTAGCAGGACCAATTTCGTGATTGGTCCGGTGGTTTGTCCCCTTGCTGTATCCAGTTCGACGACTCGAACTCGGTTATCGGGGTCATAGTGAAGATTGGCTATCCGACCTAGTCTCCATTTGTTAGGAGGCAGATTATCCTCCTTAATGACGAATAGGTCTCCCTGTTTAAGGTTTGATTGTGGATGCTTCCACTTAACGCGCTTCTGCAATTCGGTGAGATACTCCGTTTTCCACCGTTTGCAGAAGTTTTGATGCAGCGCCTTAAGTTTTTCCCATCGATTGACGAGTGATGCGCGATTCTCGCTGACGTCGATTTCCGGTGGAGCTAACAGGTGCCCTCCAACGAGGAAATGGCCTGGAGTAAGGGGCTCCCAATTAGACGGCTCGTTGGAGGAGGTGCTTAACGGTCGAGAATTGAGACAGGACTCGATTCGGCAAAGTAGTGTGCTGAACTCTTCAAGGGTAAATTTGTGACCCAAAGCGATCTTCTTGAAGTGGTTCTTGAAGTTTTTGACCCCTGCCTCCCATAGTCCGCCCATGTGAGGAGCTCCTGGTGGTATGAAATGCCATGTCAGGTTTTGGTGACTGTACTTGGATAGAGTTTGGTTGCGAGCGTCCGCCAGGAAAGCTTTGAGTTCTGAGCGGAGAGCTGAGGAGGCTCCGACAAAGTTGGTTCCGTTATCGGAGTAGATGTTCTTTGGACATCCTCGCCGAGCGACAAACCTATCGAAAGCTGCCAGGAATGCGGCAGTACTGAGGCACTAGTGGCTTCCAAGTGAATCGCTTTGGTTGCAAAGCAAACAAAGAGGCAGACGTAACCGTTTGACATGCGACATCCTCTTCCGCTATAAGATTTGATGTCAAATGGTCCGGCAAAATCTACCCCCGCATTGGTGAAAGCCCGGGAAAAGGTGGTGCGTTCTGAGGGTAGATCTCCCATAAGTTAGGTTAGGGTCCGCTTGCGGAATATTGTGCACGTTTTGCAATTGTGTATGACCGATCGGATCATATTTTTGACCCTAGGGATCCAATATTGTGTGCATAGGCGACGAAACATAAGTTGGTTCTCCCCATGCAGGGTGTCTTTATGGATGAACTGGACAAGAAGTCGTGTGAGCCGGCAGTCATACGGCAGAATTATCGGGTGCCGTTCACTGTAGGGAAGATCATTGGCCCCTGAAAGACGACCGCCCACCCTCAATATGCCCTTTTCATCGACAAGGGGGTTAAGAGGGAGGATTTCACTTTTTGAACCGATGAGCTTCCCGGAATTTAAACTCGAAAGTTCCTCCGAATAGTGCCTCCGTTGGTAGAAAGCTATTAACTGACTTGTCGTGGCCTGGATTTCATCGGGTGAAATGAAGTGCGATGCCGCTTTAAAGGAAGATTTTGTCTTAGGATTGGTTCTTTGGATAAATCTTCGAACATACGATATGACCCTCAAGGCCCTGGACAAATTGGAAAACCGTTCGAGGATGTCGTCTTTCTCTTTTATTTTTGAAGTTGTATGAACCTGCACCCGTTTTTCCTCTATGTTAGTCCGATAGTCCTTTTCTTGTATTGGCTATTCTGTCTTATCTTCTTGTAACCAAGAAGGTCCCTGCCACCACAAAGAGTTATTGACTAACTCCTTCGCTGATAGTCCTCGGCTAGCCAGGTCTGCAGGATTGGATGCGGATTCTACGTGGTGCCAGGATTTGTTTCGTTTCTTTTCTACTATTTTCGTTACTCGATGAGCGACAAAGGTTGACCAAGAACAAGGGGGTTTTCTTATCCACGCCAAAACAATCGTGGAGTCTGTCCATAGGTGTAGATTGAAATTTTCTAAATGCACATTTTCACACACTGATTCGATGGTTTCGACCAGCAACACTGCACCGCATAGCTCTAATCGGGGTAAGGAAATTGTTTTAACGGGTGCTACTCTTGTTTTTGCTATTAAAAAGTTAACGTAGACCTCATCCTTTATCTTTTCTCGTAAAAAGACTGTCGCGGCGTAAGCTTTTTCCGAGGCGTCGCAAAAGCCGTGTATTTCAACGTCGTTGGTTGGCGTAAAATACACCCAACGTGGGATACGAATTCCGTTAATGGAGGGGTATTCCTGCATAAAATTATGCCATCGGTCTAGGGTTCCTGCCGACACTAGTTCGTCCCAGTCAGTCCTTTCTAGCCAAATGCTTTGCATAATGATTTTGGCAACAATGACGACTGGGGCGAGCCAACCTAGAGGATCAAAAAGTTTAGCGATTGCAGAAAGTATTGCCCTTTTCGTTAACATATCCCGATTTTCAATTGGTTTTGCGGTGAAGTAAAAATAATCCGCATGTGCGTTCCATCGAATGCCTAGGGTCTTTACCGTACTCGTGTCCTCGAATTCCAAAAAGTCTTCGTTGAGCAGATGAGGTTTGGGTATCCCTTTCAGTATTCTTGAGCAATTTGACGTCCATTTGCGAAGGAAAAACCTGCGGACTGTAAAGCATCTGTGATTTCATCGCGAGCTTTGAGTGTGGATTCGATGCTGTGTCCCCCGGCTAGAACGTCATCGACGTACATACCTGTCCGTAAGATATCTGCGGCAATTGGTGATGAAGTTTCAACGTCGTCTGCTAGTTGGTGCAGTGTCCTTATCGCCAGATAAGGAGCACAATTGACTCCAAAGGTAACTGTCTTTAATTCGTAGACGCTGTTAGGGTCACTAGGATTGTTGCGAAAAACTATTCTCTGGAATTGTGTTTGGTTCGGCTTTACCCATATTTGCCGGTACATCTTTTCGATGTCGCTATTAAAAACATATTTAAAGAATCTCCATCGAAGGAGTAGAATCGTTAAGTCGGCCTGAAGCACTGGGCCTGCATAAAGTACGTCGTTTAGGCTTGTGCCATTGGCTGTGTGACACGAAGCGTTGAACACCACACGAACTTTTGTCGTGGTGCTTTCTTCTTTTATAACCGCATGATGGGGTAAGAAGTAGCAATCGGTCACGTGGGGTGGTATGATTTTTGGAACTTTTGACATATGTCCCAATGTCTCATATTCCGCTAGTACCCTATTGTACTCTGTCTGTAGAGACGGTGTCTTGGCTAGGCGCGTCTCATTCCGGTAGAATTGGGAGCAGACGCCGTTTAGGGAAGGCCCTAAGGAGACGTTGTTAGGAAAATCCTGTTTAAAGGAAGGGCGACAGTATATTTGCCATCGGAGTTTCTTTCTGTTGTAGCTCTGAAAAGTTCCTCGCAATAGGCATTATCTTCGTTAAGTGCCCTTTTCTTAGGTACGTTTTCAAGTTCCCAGAAAGCGGTTAGTTGCTTGTCTAGGCTGATTTCATTAAAAAAGGATACGCGTGTATTAGTTGGGTGAGGTACTTCTGCACGACCAGTTAAAATCCAACCGAAGACGGTTTCTTGGGCGAGAAGCGTATTTAGAACGTTCTTCTGTATACCGTTCAGTATTATCTGGGGGTAAATGTCGCCTCCAAGTATGAGGTCGACTGGTTCATTAATGAAGAACCTCTTATCCGCCAGAATCAGATCAGGGAACGCTTGCCGAGTCGTTGCGCTCACTTGGCAAGTCGGAAGGTCCCCTGTTAATTGAGGCAGGACTAGGGCCACTGTATTGATGCTTACTAAGGGGTCTGTAGGCGAACCTAGCGTAATCGCACATGATTCCTTTACCTGTGCAGATGGTGTATTATTTATTCCTGACACCAGCACATGCAAACGTTTGGATGCAAGGGTTATTCGCTTTTTTAGTCTTTCAGTTATGAAAGAGCATTCGGACCCAGAGTCTATCAGCGCTCTGGCGGAAAACTTCACTCCATTATAGTGTATATTGACACGTGCTGTTCCTAATAACACCGCTTGAGTGGTGTTAGCATGACACGAAGAGACGTTATTAGCATTATCTTGTCTTTTTTCAGACTCCATCCTTGCCCTAGCCTGCTGTGAGGTTGAAGGTGTATTGTCGGTGGCGTTTTGAGTCCACCTTTGAGAAGTTGTCTTTGGTTGTGCTGTTGGAAGATGGAGCAAGGTGTTGTGCCTTGCGTGGCACGTGCTGCAATTGAATTGGCTAGTGCATCATGTCACGGTGTGTCCACCCGACAGACAATTCAGACAGTAACTATTGTTTTTGACAAATTCGATTTTTTCTGACGTGGACAACCTACGGAATTTTTGGCAATTTCGTAATTTGTGTTCCGTACTGTTGCACATCTTACATGCCGACGTTGGTACGCTTGCTTGGTAAACCCCAAGTTTCGTAGAATTTTCCCTAGAATTCGAACTCTGACTTTTGGGTGTTTTTGTTGTTTTATTACTCCTAAGATCGGAAACCGTCTCTAATGTCTTGAAGCGATTGGACAGGAATTTGTCCATATCCTCCCATTTCGGGATATCTGTCTTCCGTTCTACGGTCTGTTCCCAAAGAGCCAATGTAGATTCAGGGAGTTTTGTGGAGCATAAGTAAGTTATAATTGCATCCCAATTTGTGATGTCAATATTATGACATTGTAGCGCGGGATGCAATTGTTTATCTCCCGTTGCAACTTTTTGATTGAGGTTCCACACTCCTGTTCGACTGCCGTCAGATTAAGTAAGAGTTTAAGTTGGGTGTTGACGACGATACGTTTATTTTCGTACCTGTCGCTTAAGTTTTTCCAGGCGGTTGCAAAACCCTCGTTTGTTAAAGAGCACTTGCCCACTATTTCTTTTGCCTCCCCTTGCGTTTTTTGTTTTAAATAGTATAA
This sequence comes from Eurosta solidaginis, assembly GCF_040869045.1. Taxonomy (NCBI): domain Eukaryota; kingdom Metazoa; phylum Arthropoda; class Insecta; order Diptera; family Tephritidae; genus Eurosta; species Eurosta solidaginis. Next base: position 177,711,050 of record NC_090319.1, on the reverse strand, counting down.
TTTCTCGACATCTTTCAGATTAAAGGCTGGCCAGGAGAGGTAGTCGCCTTTAAATACATCGGTGTCACAAGGCGGCAGCCGAATTTTGTGTCCACGGCGCGAAGAGTTTTCATCCTTTGCTTCATCTTTCGCCGGCTGTGGGGTGATAGCTTCGGCTTCAGCCGCCACAGCAGACATGCATTGTAGGTAGCATGCGAAGCAACTTTTGTTCTTTCTTCTTAGCGAGCTGAGTTCCTCTTTGGACATCTCAGGATTGCTGAGAAGACCTTCATATGCGGACTTGGTCTTCTTCCATAGTGCCCTTAGCTCCTCTTGCAGTAGTGCAAGGGTGTGCTTGTTCCGGGATTCGGCCGGGGCAGAGTTGAAATCTTGCTCAAACTCCACTATGGAATCAGCCAATCCAATATAAGTCTCCATTGATTTTATTAATTTGAATATTTTGTTTCTTTGAAGGAGTCGAGCGTGAAGGCCAAAGACTTAGTGGCGTTGGTGTATATTCAACCGCAGCAAAAATTATAAGAGTGTTTTGTTTTTTGTACGTAGCGCAGCTATCAATCCTGATGTCATTGTGCTGTGTGAGTAAAATCTAAAAAATACACGGATTTGAACTCCGATCGGATTGTATGTGTTAACACAGAAAGCAATCTTATGTGAATTTAGTGATAAGAAAAAATTTGAATCAGATGTAAATCTTGACGTGGTGTAATGTGTGGCCAGTGATATGAACCACTTATAGAGATCCTCACGAGGATTATGTAAGCCACAGATAGAAATCCTGACGAGGATTTAATGTGTATACAGTGTTATAGATAGAAATCCTGACGAGGATTTAATGTGTATATAGTGATATGCAGCACAGATAGAAATCCTGAAAGGTTCTAGTGTGTACAAAGTGATATCAAACACAGATAGAAATCCTGACGAGGATTTAATGTGTCTACAGTGATGTGCAATGCAGAGAAGAGAATTCGTCTGCAAATATTTAATGTGTCTAAAGGGTGTGTTGGACACAGATAGAAATATTTTCTGAAAATTTAGTGTGTCTAAAAAAAGTTTAAAAAACGCAGATGTAATCCCGATGTGGATATGATGTGTAATCCTCGAGATTTTAAACACAAATAGAAATCCTTATATGGATTTAATGTGTTTAAAGGGTGATATTTGACCCACAGATAGAAATCCCGACGAGGGTTTAATGTGTATACAAGTGAAAGTGAAACACAGATAGAAATCCTGACGAGGATTTAATGTGTATACAAAAGGTGTTATGTGAACGTTGATGAGTATCGCCGAGTAGCCAACCAGGGTATCTTTCCCAATATAAATAAGACAATAAATTTGTTTATCCAACTTAATGTGGAAAATTACACTTTTAATTATTTATTATAAAAACGCTGAAAACATACAGCTATGTAATATTAAACGATCAGTATAAAATTGTGTTTGTGACCATTTGTGATGAGCCACTAGCCACCCAACGCAGTGCTAATTTTTGGCGTTATGGTATTATTTCAGTTCGCAACTGATTAATAAACTGATTTCCCTTCAAAAGTTTTTGATTATATGTCTATAACTCGGTGAAAAAATACTCTATATTAAATGCCTTCGAATTAATATGAATTAAGTGTATTCACAAATGAGCGATTTGCAACAATTCTTTGATTGATTGTCGAAATTAAGCAAAAAGGACTACAAGCCACCCAACGAAGGTGAAATGCTTTAAAAAAAAAAAATTTTCTGTGGTTGCAGAATATTATGACTGCGTGAATATTGTGGTATTTCTTTGCAAGTTCATCAACCAAGTGAGAGTGTATGTAGATTGTTGCCGAAAATCAACAACCGAAAAGACTGTCTATAGAAACCGAGTGTGGTTGCACAGTGCAGTGATAATTTTGTTGCAAAAGGAGAAACAAAAGATCCACTGACTGTCTTGCCTTGAGTTGTGTCGGAAAAGTCTTACCACTGGTAGGGGACTTAGCCGATAATCTAAAGGCGCTAAGTGTGCGTTTAGACACAATGAACTCTTGCTTTGAATTGCAAATGGATATCACAAATTCACTCGATACGTGAGTTCGTATATAAAAAAAATGTGCACCAAAATCAACCACTTACCTTACACAAGTTTTGGTAACGTATGTGATCTGATATGATGTTATGTGGACTGTTGATGTGATGTTATGTGGACTGTTGATGCGATGTTATGTGGACTGTAGATGTGATGTTATTGTGATGATGTGAAAAATGGACGTGATATCGTATGATGAGTTGATTCGTTTTAGCTGTAGTGATGAGTTTATGGCTGTATGTGTGTTGTGATGACCAGTTGGACTGTATGTATTGCTCGTTCGTTTGCTTCTTCCCTGGTTGATTTTAATTTGTAAATTTGATACCTTTTATAAATAATATCTAAGCTCTTAGGCTTTTCACATGTGCTGGTTAATTTCTGATCGTAAAATTTGTGCTTCGACTTTATTCCTTCGATTTGGCAAATTTCCGTAATTAGGTCGCTTCGCTTTTTTTTCGGGGAGATGGACCAAATGTTGCGGCGGCAGGACCACAGATAGGGCGCGCTCGCAATAATGGTGGGGAGAAAAGAAAGGAAAAAAACACAACGATTACGTTATAAAGGCTGCACAATAATGTTTATTCAAATAAAAGTAAATGCAAATGCAAAGTTAATCCACTTAATCACAATTCAATGAACTCGTTAGAAAAAAAATACACAATAATGTTTATTCAAATAAAGGTAAATGCAAATGCAAAGTTACTCCACTTAATGGCAATTCAATATTTCCGAAGACGGACGTGCAAAATGAATTTTAGGATTTTTAATATTGTTGAAAGACTTACCTTCGGTGGCTTGGCTGCTGGCGGTTTCTTAAACGTTCGCAAAAGAAGTGAAAGAGGTAAAAAGCCTTTTGTTCGCGGTCATCGCCGAATCCTAGGCTTAACTATTATCCAGCGGGGTAAACAGTTATCGGTATAAACCGATATGTATAAATGAAAGATGTGAGGTAAAAGGACAACGAAAAGAAAAAGTTAAGTAATGCGAGGGTGCACCGCCATATTTAGGCTTGTGGCCTAAACAGTTGCTGACATAGCAATTCACACGATTTAATTCAGGTGTGTGTATAACGCACGACCAAACCAAATTTGCATTCCGGCAAATTTGCGGACATTGCATTTCCCACAGAAGTCACAGCTCAACACAGATGTGTAAGTACATATTTTGTGTCGAGTTGTATATATGCATGTACGTATGTATGCTTAAGGTAAATATGTATGTACGTATGTACGCTTAAAATAAATATGTATATAAGAATATGTTTAGAATAATTTAGTATAAATAAGCTGACAATATTTGAATAAAGCATTCAAGCATTCGCTCATTGATGTTAACATCTCACCAAACCGATTATTCTTTTTAATCTTTTGTACTACAGGTGGACGCCTTTTCGAGATATCACTAGAAAGGTGGACCAGGGGTGAATCTAGAATGCGTTTGTATGATATGGGTATCAAATGAAAAGTGTTAGTGATTATTTAAAAGGGAGTGGGCCTTAGTTCTATAGGTGGACGCCTTTTCGACATATCGCCATAAAGGTGGACCAGGGGTGACTCTATAATGTGTTTATACGATATGGGTATCATATTAAAGGTATTAGTGAGGGTTTTAAAAAGGAGTGGTCCTTAGTTGTATATGTAAAGGCATTTTCGAGGTATCGAACAAAATGTAGACCAGTGTGACCCATAACACCATCTGTCGGGTACCGATAATTTATTTATATATGTAATACCACGAAAAGTATTCCTGCAAAGATTCCAAGGGCTTTTGATTTCGCCCTGCAGAACTTTTTCATTTTCGTCTACTTAATATGGTAGGTGTCACACCCATTTTACAAAGTGTTTTCTAAAAATATATTTTGCGTCAATAAACCAATCCAATTACCATGTTTCATCCCTTTTTAAACGGTTTTATTTAGGTTGACTTGACAGGGTTGGATGGCTGGCACGAATTTTGTAATTGAAATTTAAGTAGCTTCCCGATAAGCTACAAGCTTGAAACTTGAAATACGGTTCAGAACACGATGACAATGCAATAATAAGAAAAAAATTGCCGCTAGGTGGCGCAAGGTTCGAGATATTCACAATAATCGTATTTGTGGTCCGATTTGGCTCATATTTGGGAAACATAATACATACAGGAATAGAAATCGACTTATGAAAAAAATGCCGCTAGGGGGCGCAAGGATCGAGATATTCACAAAAATCGTATATTTGGTCCAATTTGACTCATATTTGGAATACATAATACGCACAAGAATAGAAAGCGACCTATGAAAAATCGTCGATAGGTGGCGCAAGGATCGAGATATTCACAAAAGTCGCATTTGTGGTCCGATTTGGCTCACATTTGGAACACATGATACATACAAGAATAGAAAGCGGCCTATGAAAAAAAAATCCCCGCTAGGTGGCGTAAAGATCGTGATATTGAAAAAATTCGTATTTGTGGTCTGATTTGGCTCATATTTGGAACACATAATACACACATGAATAGAAAGAGACCTATGATGCCTCTCATTGCCTTTGTCGCAGGCAATGATGCCTCTCATTGCCTTTGTCCAATACTGGAGTCGCAGGAAACCCGTTGGCTAACCTGTTAGGTTAGTAGCGACTGATCCCTGAAGGCCACAAGCTACAACCCCGGAATATCCATTTTTATTATTGGCAGGTGCAGCAGAACTGATATTTGCATCATTAGTAGAACAAGCGGCAGCGCCACTAAACGAACTGGATGATGAAGACAAATCAACAATAGCACACTGATCATTTGGTACAGCCGAGTTGCTGTTAGTGCTATCAATTGACTTGCTAGTTACGACTGACTGAGTTGCTTTTGCATTTTCGAGAGGGTCTGACTGTTTGTTTTTTGCAGCCGTAACAATTTTGGAGTTAATTTTGCTTGCAGAGACAGCCAACTCATTGCCTTTGCCTTTGCAATTGCTTTTTGCTGTAGGTTGTTTTGTTATTGCAGTGTTTGTTTGCTTATTGTTGTCCGCAGCACTAGTGAGAATGGATTTGAGATCACCAGCAACTGTAGCAACAATACTACCAAGATTTTTAATTTCATAACTCAGCGTAGAGATTATACCTTTTTTATCTTCGATAATTGAGTATAATAAGCGGATCTCAGCTGATAAATAATCGCACTTTAGTGATAATTGAGAGTTTTCACATTTTAGAGCAGGGCTCTTCATTTCATAGCACAATTGTGCCCTCTAAATTCACACGCATATGATTCGTTCTGTCGTCGTTAATTGAGTTAAGCTGGAGACATTGGTGCTTTATCGGTAACCTTTTAACAGCTGATTCGACCAACCTTATGAGAATCAATGCAATCGATTATTGGTGCCGCTAAGGTCGTAACCGTATCGTAGCCAACCAATTGGGTTTTGGTTTACCGTCGTAACGATAAACAGCTGATTACGTTAGGGATACGGATACAGCGATACGACATACGGCACCAATGACTCCGGCTTTAGTAGCCGCTTGGCACTTGGCGTAGCAACATCGGTAATGGGTATCGGCAGATCGGTATCAAAATATGTATGCATAATTATACGCGATACATCCGCTTGTTGTTAGCTCGTTACTTGCTAGTAAGCGAATAAATGAAAAATCAATTCACCCGCACGATCATCGCGATGATTGCGCTCTCACTAATACAAGCGAACTTTCAATTTTGAAAAGCCCTGTTTTAGAGCATCCATGGTCGATAGTATACGAGCGTTATCACAACGTAAAGGCTCGTTTTCATTACGGAATATATGTTGTCAAATGTTACCTAAATAATGAAAACGGGCTGCCAAATAGTGTTAGTTGCGTTCAGGTTTGACAGCTCACTGTCAGACAAATTGGCATCCAAGTGAAAACGACCACATTTCAGTTTGCCAGCGCAGTTGGCAACGTTTGACACACAATACAGATTTTCCAACATGCTGGCAAATCTGTCATTAAACGTGTGCACTGCTGATTTCACAACAAAGGTAAATTTTATAAAATTTGTAAAAAAATTTATACATTAATTTGTTGCATTTTAGTTTAAAGTTTAAAGTTAAAATGAAGAACGATTTGGATGGGTTAGCTTCCAATTCTACAATTTTCCTTCACCCAGTCGGTACCACAGATAAAAAGAAGCGTGTGCGAAAACTTACAGAAAAATGGACAGCGGAGAAAACTGAGAGGCTGGTGCAAGAAGTAGAGGTCAGGGCGGGACCTGGAATTTTCTGTCGCCTCAATACAGGGACCGGAATTTGAGGGAGGCTCAATGGCAAGATGTGGCGGATATTTTAAAGATTTCGCGATCTAAGGTAAGTGGAACAGCCTGCGCTGCTCTTTCCGCGTGAGTTCTTTTTTTCTTTATAAATATGTATGTAATTGCTAAATTTAACATTTATAATAGGCGGCCTTTAACATAAAACATCAGAGCAAAAGTGGACAGGGTGCGGCACGCTCAACTGCCGTAAATCCGCTATACAACTCCCTCAAGTTTCTTGAGCCGTCGCTGCAAATTGAGGCCAACACAACGTCCAATCTTCCGAGTGTAAGTATGTATTTATAAACATACAGTAACGGGTATATGTATGTAAATGTATACAGTGCTGTTGCCAAAAAAACGCTCAAGAATTTCTTGATCGTTTTCTTGCGAATAACATTTAGCTCTTTAACAAGAAAAATAAAATAATCAATGGATTCGTTTATACGCTTATATTCGTCGTAAAGCACAAGTGGTGTAACTCCAATATTCGTTGTTTTAGATAGGCATCGTACTGTGTATGGAAAAGTATGTTCACTTTTACTTTCGCATTCACGGGGTACTTCCTAGCTCCCATAGAAACCCCATAAATAGCAGAACTAACTTGTGTTGCCAGTGCTTGTTGTGTGTTGTAAAGCTTGTATATGCATATCTAATTTTTCATACAAGTTTACATTGCATTATACAAGCTTTTCGAGGCATATAAGAAATGAAACGAATACCCTGAATATATTTTGCGAAAAAGCTATTTTTAACCGTTGTTAAAAAAAAATATGAGATAGTGTTATTTTGAATTTTTTTTTTAAATCGGGTGACTCTCCACTCAGGCGCATCTTTTTTTAATAATTAGCGGTTTTTTAACGTGTATCTATTGATTTATAGAAGTGTCCATCGCAGGTGACACAGACGGTTCTGAGGACTGCGATGACTCGATGTCAACACCGTCAACATCCCGAGGATCAGTGTCGCAACGTCGCGCTATAAAAAGATGACGATGGTTTCTCCGAGATGATGGAACGAGCATTGGAGACGATGTCAACGGCCGCAAAAACTGATGATTGGGATGACCTGGGCAATATGTATACATTCACTAGCCAGAATAACTATGCGTACTATATTACAGTGAACCAAAGATAGACTAAGACAAAATGGAAAATTATTAATTTAAAATTAAAACATATTAATTTATGTGTATTTAATAATTTTCGTAAAAACTTTATTTTTTTTGTGTTGTATGAAAGAAATTGCTTAACACCCTTGACGAAAAAAAATGTCACTATATTTTAAATGAAAATATGTTACGAATAAAACCATTTTAAGTTTTGTCCCAGTTTATCATCGGTTCACTGTATACAGTGTTCCACAAAAGTCTACTTAGATACAACTAAATTTCTTTTTTCAAAATTTACATAACAATTTTCAGGATTTTTTTGAGTATGCAGTTTTGCAGCCCATTCAATTCTACTACAATAATGTGTAACTTCCAAAGAGATTGGATGTTTCCTTTATTTTTGGCAATTTTTTTCTGACGTCTTTGGGTAAAAAATTTAAGATCGAAAAAAAATTCCCAAAAATTAGTGAAGCGTGCGATCTGCTTGTAAGCTACACATTATTATGCAAGAATTGAATGGGCTACAAAATTGCATATTCGAAAAAAATCTGAAAATTGTTATGCAAATTTGGCGAATTTTTAAGGAAATTTAAGTAGGAAAGTTGTAAAATATACAATACTAGCTTATGCCCGTGGGGTTTACCCGACGCTGCTATAAAAATATGCAAGCTACGCGTAACTTGCCATGGGTAAAACATCAGTTGGTAAGATTGGCTTCTGCTACAGCTGTATGATATAATCATATTTGTAACAGGATTCCCTTCGCGAAGGTGAGGTTGACAATTGAGTAGCAGAAGCTTGTGATGCTATAAAGGTTTGTATTGCGCTCATAAATCCCTTGATTCGTAGCTAATGATCGTCTTGAGCTTCATTGATAGGAATAGGAAATTTGAGGCATTTAAAATTGAAAAGACAAATCTATCGATATCAATGGAATCCTTGGTTTTAAACTTTTTTATTTTCGAAATATTATGATAAAACGAATTGCTTCAGTGACATTCGTAAAAGTTTTGTGATGCCCCACTACATAAGCGTGGAGAATCGAAATAACGAGGCATAAATATTAAGATATTATGGGCCCTTTTTAAGGATCAATCGATGAGGAGAAATTTCTGATGGCTCAAAAGAGCTAATAAACTCAATGGGATATACACAGTTTGGGACTCTGCCATGACTGTGTTAATAGAGTGATAAGTTTTCTTGGCTTTAGTGATATTAACATCCTCATTTTAAGGTGCCTAAAATGCCTTTTCTCAAAGCCATTTATAGTTTGTAAAGATAGATTCCATATTTGGAAGAAACATTAGCTATTAAAGCTTCAGGTGATGTCATAATTTCTCAAAAACTTGCAGGAAAAGAAATCAAATCTGTTAGTAAAGAAATAGGAATTTTGCCATAATTAATTTCAAGAAGTTGTTTAGCAAAAGCTTCTGCTGAAAAATGTCCTCTCATATAAAGAGAGTAAATTTTTGTACGTAAAGGCGTCTATAGACGAAAAAGCACGCATTTACTTCAACTGTGGCTGTTCCAGCAAGTAACAGGAAAGCACCACTTTTGGGATGATCATTACACCCTAAATTCTTAAGGGTTCGGTCTAAAACTTGCAGCGACTGTTTATGAGTCATGGTGCACACATCGCACACCCTCACTTTGGCCTGACCGTTTGCTTATGTAGCACATCGGTGTATCAGATGTTTGCAGACAGTGGTCATTTGAATGCGGAGTTGTACGTCCAACGCACAAAGGGTATCCGCGGTATCTGAGAAAGCAACTGCCATAATGATTTCTCTTTTTGCTCTTACATCAATTAATCAAATTAATCAGAAATGTTTTTACCGGTTCTTCCAGGGGTATCCAAAAATACCAACCCTAAAGATAACATAAAAGAATACTGAAGGAATAACAGCCAAACCCAACTCTGCAATCAAACTTTACGTGTTGAAATAACCTAAGTTTTTAAGGCAGCCACAGTTCTGAAAGTCCCATTTGTCTTGTTTTTTTTTTTATGAAAAATGAACGAAATCCGACTATGACCACGCCCACTTTTTAGATATCGAAATATACGAAAAATAAAAAAAATGCCATAATTCTATACCAAATACGAAAAAAGGGATGAAACATGGTAAGGTAATTGGATTGGTTTATTGACGCGAAATATAACTTTAGAAAAAACTTTATAAAATGGTTGTGACACCTACCATATTAAGTACAAGAAAATGAAACAGTTCTGCTGGGCGGAATAAAAAACACTTAAAATCTTGGCAGGTATTACATATATAAATAAATTAGCGGTATCCAACAGATGATGTTCTGGGTCACCCTAGTCCACATTTTGGTCGATATCTGGAAAACGCCTTCACATATACAACTACCACCACTCTCACTAATACCTTTAATTTGATACCCATATCGTACAAACACATTCTAGAGTCACCCCTGGTCCACATTTATGGCGATATCTCGAAAAGGCGTCCACCTATAGAACTAAGCCCCACGCCCTTTTAAAATGCTCACTAACACATTTCATTTGATACCCATATCGTACAAACATATTCTAAAGTCACCCCTGGTCCAACTTTATGGCGATATCTCGAAACGGCGAACACCTCCCTTTTAAAAATACTCATTAACACCTTTCATTTGATATCCATACTGTACAAACAAAGTCTAGAGTCACCCCTGGTCCACCTTTATTGCGATAACTCGAAAAGGCGGCCACCTATAGAACTAAGGCCCACTCCCTTTTAAAATACTCATTAACACCTTTCTTTTGATACCCATATTGTACAAACAAATTCTAGGGTCACCCCTGCTCCACCTTTATGGCGATATCCCTAAATGGCGTCCACCTATGGAACTAAGCATTACTACCTTTTAAAATACTCATTAACACCTTTCTTTTGATACCCATATTGTACAAACAAATTCTAGGGTCACCCCTGGTCCACCTGTATGGCGATATCTCGAAAATGCGACCCTATACAAAAACCACCACTCCCTTTTAAAACCCTTATTAATACCTTTAATTTGATACCCATATCGTACAAACACATTCTAGAGTCACCCCTGGTCCACCTTTATGGCGATATTTCGAAACGGCCTCCACCTATAGAACTAAGGCCCACTCCCTTTTAAAATACTCATTAACACCTTTCGTTTGATGCCCATATTGTACAAACAAATTCTAGGGTCACCCCGGTCCACCTTTATGGCGATATCTCGAAACGGCATCCACCTATGGAACCAAGGATTACTCCCTTTTAAAATACTCGTTAACACCTTTCTTTTAATACCCATATTATACAAACAAATGATAGGGTCACCCCTACTCCACCTTTATGGCGATATCCCGAAACAGCGTCCACCTATGGAACTAAGGATTACTCCCTTTTAAAATACTCATTAACACCTTTCTTTTGATACCCATATTGTACAAACAAATTCTAGCGTCACCCTGGTCCAACTTTATGGCAATATCTCGAAACGGCGTCCACCTATGGAACTAAGGATTACTCCCTTTTACAATTTTCATTAACACCTTTCTTTTGATTACCCATATTGTGCAAACAAAGTCTAGGGTCACCCCTACTCCACCTTTATGACGATATCTCGAAACGGCGTCCACCTATGGAACTAAGGATTACTACCTTTTAAAATACTCATTAAAACCTTTCTTTTGATACCCATATTGTACAAACAAATTCTAGGGTCACCCCTTGTCCACCTTTATGGCGATATCTCGAAAATGCGACCACCTATACAACAACCACCACTCCCTTTTAAAACCCTCATTAATACCTTTAATTTGATTCCCATATCGTACAAACACATTCTAGAGTAACCCCTGGTCCACCTTTATGGCGATATTTTGAAACGGCGTCCACCTATATAACTAAGGCCCACTCCCTTTTAAAATACTCATTAACACCTTTCGTTTGATGCCCATATTGTACAAACAAATTCTATGGTCACCCCTGGTCCACCTTTATGGCGATATCTCGAAACGGCGTCCACCTATGGAACTAAGGATTACTCCCTTTTAAAATACTCATTAACACCTTTCTTTTGATACCCATATTGTACAAATAAATTCTAGGGTCACCCCTGGTCCACCTTTATGGCGATATCTCGAAACGGCGTCCACCTATGGAACTAAGGATTACTCCCTTTTAAAATACTCATTAACACCTTTCATTTGATACCCATATCGTACAAACGCATTCTAGAGTCACCCCTGGTCCACCTTTATGGCGATATCTCGAAAAGGCGACCACCTATACAACTACCACCACTACCTTTTAAAACCCTCATTAATACCTTTAATTTGATACCCATATCGTACAAACAAATTCTAGGGTCACACCTGGTCCACCTTTATGGCGATATCTCGAAACGGCGTCCACCTGTGGAACTAAGGATCACTGCCTTTTAAAATACTCATTAACACCTTTCTTTTGATACCCATATCGTACAAACGCATTCTAGAGTCAACCCTGATCCACCTTTATGGCTATATCCCTAAATGGCGTCCACCTATAGAACTATGGCCCACTCCCTTTTAAAATACTCATTAACACCATTCGTTTGATGCCCATATTGTACAAACAAATTCTAGGGTCACCCCTGTTCCACCTTTGTGGCGATATCTCGAAAATGCGACCACCTATACAACAACCACCACTCCCTTTTAAAACCCTCATTAATACCTTTAATTTGATACCCATATCGTACAAAAACATTCTAGAGTCACCCCTGGTTCACCTTTATGGCGATATTTCGAAACGGCGTCCACCTATAGAACTAAGGCCCACTCCCTTTTAAAATACTCAACAACACCATTCGTTTGATGCCCATATTGTACAAACAAATTCTAGGGTCACCCCTGTTCCACCTTTGTGGCGATATCTGGAAACGGCGTCCACCTATGGAACTAAGGATTACTCCCTTTTAAAATACTCATTAAAACCTTTAATTTTATACCCTGATCCACCTTTATGGCTATATCACTAAAAGGCGTCCACCTATAAAACTATGGCCCACTCCCTCATAAAATACTCTTTAGTGCATTTCATTTGATACACATGTCATACAAACACATTCCAGGGTTTCCCTCGGTTCATTTTCCTACATGGTTATTTTCCCTTATGTTGTCACCATAGCTCTCAACTGAGTATGCAATGTTCGGTTACACCCGAACTTAACCTTACTTACTTGTTTTATATTGAAGCTATGTTTAGCCTATGACAATCTTCGGAAGGTTTCTAGTGGGTGATTCAAATTTAGTTGTGATCGGCCGATCCATTTAGGGCGCAACCCGATTTATACCTACATACAACCATTCATAATTTTAACTTTATATACATATAGATAGAAGATGTGGATAGACTGAAGTTAACAAAAAATTTTAATGGCGGAAGATTATTAAACATCCAAAAGGAATAACAGCCAAACAACTCTGTAGTCAAACTTTAGCTGTTATAATAACCTAAGTTTGTACGGCAGCCATAGTTCTGAAAAATCCCATTTGTAAGGAAGGTGCCACGCCCTCTTTTCCCCAATTCCACATTTTACTGGAGGTGTTCGGACTTAACTTCCTTACCAATTTTCATTATCCTACCATTAATACATCCAAAGATATGCAGTATGATAAACTCCATTTATATGGGAGGTGGCACGCCCCCTTCTCCCCATCCCCACATATTCCTGAAGGTGTTAGGGTTTGACCTCATATAACTCCTTACCGAATTTCAATGTTCTAGCATGAATACCTTCAGAGTTATGTAGTACCAAATATCAATTTTGCATGGGAGGTGCCACGCCCCTTTTATATATCGATATTATTTTTAGCCTATGACCATCCTTGGAAGGTTTCTAGTGGGTTGTGCAAATTTGGTTGTGATCGGTCGATCCGTTTAGGACGCAACTCGATATATACCTACATACATAATTTGAATTTTATATATCGCTCATTTGCTGCAACGTCGTCATAACTAAAAAAACATGAATTTTGAGTTAATATCATATAAACGTACCCAATATAATGATCTATGTTGTATTAAAAAAATTTTCGTGATCAGGTAAAAATTTAGCAGGTGTTATAAAAATGAAAATATGCCTTTATATGCGCAACATATGGCAGTTAAACTCTTTGAATGGCTCTCCTGGAAAATTATGTTTTTTGAGTTATGACGACGTCGCAGCAAATGAGCGATATATAGATAGATACGCAGAGTTATTCTGCTAAGGGTTCATTAACAGCGAGCCAAATGAAATGTGTGTTTTTATTTTTAAACGGTTTTATTTAGGTTGACTTGACAGGCTGGCTGGTTGGATGGTTGGCACGAATTTTGTAATTGAAATATAAGTAACTTCCCGATAAGCTACAAGCTTGAAACTTGGAATGTAGTTCAGCACCCGATGACAATGCAATAATAAGAAAAAAATTGCTGCTAGCTGGCGCAAAGATCGAGATATTCACAAAAATCGTATTTGCGGTCCGATTTCGCTAATATTTGGAACACATAATGCATACAAGAATAGAAAGCGACCTATGAAAAAAAATCGCTGCTAGGTGGCGCAAGGATCGAGATATTTACAAAAATCGTATTTGTGGTCCGATTTGGCTCATATTTGGAACACATAATACATATAAGAATATAAAGCGACCTATGAAAGAAATCGCCCATAGGTGGCGCAAGGATCGAAATATTCACAATAAGCGTATTTGTTGTCCGATTTGGCTCATATTTTCAACCAAGTAGTATGAAAAAGCCGGTTCTAACTCAAATGGTGAAAGGAAAATTATATACACACCGAAACACATATATATACAGCAAAACAATTCCCTTGCCTACTTTTAGGCGCGCACGTTCTTAAGCTTAGAGCTTTTTGTTTCTGTTCTGGCCGATGTATAACAAAAAGCTTTTAGCTTTTAGCAAAGCTTTGCCATTCAGGAGAGGATCATTAAATGGGGGCCCTACATTTTTGAAGGCCGCAAATTTTTAAATGTTCCCTCATATTTCTAAGTCCTAGACTTCACCCGAGCAGTTTTAAAGAGCCCCATAGATTTCTAATCGAGCGACTGCTCTCCAATCCCCCACCTCCCCCTCTTTTTTCTCGTCTATAAAAAGTAGCAGTTGGCCACCTGTAGTACAGCCCAACCCCAACCCCCCAAACACCAACCCCCCAACCCCAACCCCATTATCTCGTCAACAAAAAGGAGTCGATGGGCACTTGTAGTACCGCCCCCTTTTTTTCTCGTCTGTAAAACGCGCCTGTCGGGCACCCGATCAGGGGCATATGATTGTTTGATTGTAAGTTTGTTTACAAATGCTGATGCTGGTCCATATATATATATATATATATATATGTATATGCATGTGAGAATTTCATAATTAACTAAAGGTTATCTTAATATTGAACCCATGATTTTCCATTTGGGCTCCTTAAAAATGAGAGCATATATATTAATTATATTTTTTAAATATGAATATTGAACATTTTGTGTACATGCCATCACATATGTTTGTACATGGGAATTTTATTAAACCACACTCAACCGTACAACATTGAAACATATTTATATGTATATGTGTAAATAAAACTTCATGCTGTATTTCATTTAATTAAATTTGTTATCAGAAGTTTCCGTAAGTATAAAACATAGAAACCCGATAAGGGGCAGATTGATCATTTTATTTGTCTTTTTTATTTGATTGTAAGTTTGTGTGCACATGCTGATGTTGATCCATATATATATATATATATATATATATGCATGTGAGAACTCATGATTGGTTTGTTTTGTATTTCAACAAAACATGTTCTCACATTGATTACAACCATTTGGACTCCTTAAACATGACATCATTGTTGGGAAATGTATAAAAAAATTTAATTTAATGCATACATTTTTATTAATTTTTCTAATACAATTGCTAAAAGTTCGTCATTAAAATCCATTTTTACTTACTTACTTACTTAATTGGCGCTTAACCGTCTAAACGGTTATAGCCGTCCAACAAGGCGCGCCAGTCGCTCCTTCGCTCCACAAACCGGCGCCAATTGGTCACACCAAGGGAGCTTAAATCGTTTTCCACCTGGTCCTTCCAACGGAGTGGGGGCCGCCCTCTACCTCTGCTTCCATAGGCGGGTTCCGATAGAAACACTTTCTTGGCCGGAGCCCCGCTGAGCGGGTTGTGCGCTGGGCTTGGGACCCGCCACGTAAAACCATACTCCAATGAAATATAACAACAAAATCCATTTTTAGTATAATTAAAATGCCTAGTTCAGCATTTAATTTTTCGTGTGAAGATGATGATGCTATTATTGTGGATTACATTACTTCTGAAGGAATTGGAATTTTGTCTCCTTTTTTAAATCGAGGGTTGAGTGAACAAGTGCGAAGGAATTGCATCAGAAAGCAATGGAGGGATAACAATATTTGGGCATTTGATTTACAAAGACTTTGGGAAAGTTTTATACAACAATTACTTACAGAACAGATGGAATATCATTTTCATTTAAAAACTTATGGAACTCCTAGAAAATTTAAAAAGGAGGCAACATAAGGAGAATGTGAAGTCGATATATTAGCATTTAAACGAGATGCAAATTGTGCTACATATGCCACAAAATTTATTGTTGCTTTAAATTTTGAAGATTGTGTAGTAATAAAAGAAACGATATTGTTTTAATTATTTTTTATTTTAATTTTCTTATATATTCACATAAAATATGTTATTTCAAATTTAAAATATTTGTACATTTATAAATAAAACATTTGTTTGGACTAAATTTTATAAATCCATATAAACTTTTTGACATGTGTCTAATACGAGCAAAACCACCGATACCTTTATATTTGTATACATTTCCTAAAAACTCATTAAGTAGTTTATCTTCAGAGATCCACTCAATATCACAACTAACATTATGTTTTTTAGTTGAAGTTCCAGCGCATCCCAAATCAATATCATCCGCTTTAGTTTGGTCATCGAACCCGTGTTGTATTAAAAATTTTAATTTTTGAATATCTACATCATTTTTAAAATTAATTTCTCTTTTCCTCCTACGCGTTTCGATGAAATTTTTCATCTTCATCAGGGAGACTGCATATTTATCATATAATATGATATAAAACAAAACAAACATTAACACATTAGTTAGAATTACACAATTTATATTACTCTGTTGTTAACATAATACTTACATTCAATTTATAACATTGAAACTTTCAACATCAACAAAATTTTACATTTAATTTACTGCCTCCATTCATGTAAAGTTTTGTTTATTTATGTGTTAGATGTTGAAAGTTTCCATGTTATAAATTGAATGTAAGTATTATGTTAACAACAGAGTGATGTAAATTGTGTAATTCTAACTAATGTGTTAATGTTTATTTGCTTTATATCATATTTTATGATAAATATACAGTATCCCTGATGAAGATGAAAAAATTTCATCGAAACGCGTAGGAGGATGTGAGGACCCAAACCCACCGGCTTTGGGGCCCACACCTTCGAACCTAGATAATCTACAATTACAAATTATATATCATTTTTCGAAACACCCTAACGTGTATGACAATGGATTTATATCAGCGCATATAGGATGTAAAACATATAAACCTGAATTATATAAATTGAATTTACACATATAAAATAATCATTTTTCGGAAACACCCTAATATACACTTATATATTTATTATTTCACAAAAAAATAATTTTCTCTGCCCGCATACGGCAAGTATTTTGGTTGAACATTATAATTTTCACAGATATCCCATAGCCGGCTGGAATTCTAAACAAGAATGGGAATACAGCAACGCAATAAGCAACGCACATAAGCTCCCATTTCAAGAGCACCAAAAATGTACAAACATACGTATACAAAGAAATTGCGACCAAGCACAGCAAGCATTGAACGAACCGTCAAGGCGGACATCGCACAAAGAGGAAACAAAAAAAATGCAATGTACTAGAAAGACGTCACCTCAGCATACTAACAACACAGCGTGGTACTAGGCAGCCATACATTACACTTGCAAGTTACTTACGAAGGGCAACCAACTCGTTGACAACAACAAGACACAATAAGCAGGCAACAGAGCGAAATTGAAAGTAACTATGCTATGCACCTCCACTTAATGCGTACCAATGAACTCGAATGCTAGGGGGCAGTCCAAGGGGAATTACTACATATTTAATTTAGAAATAAAAACTTATATACAAGTAGATAATTGAATATATGGGTAGAATAATACCGTTAAACGTAGGATACCTTATGTAAATACATATAATAAGTAAGATTTATTGTTCCAGGATAGCTGTCCACCTGCGCGTGGACAAGTATAAAAGGGCTAAAAATTTTGCGAATTTGAGTAGTAGCCAGCTAGGTATAGTAGCCTGCTAGCCTGCCTTGTTTAGCGGTGAATGGGACTCCTGGGATTTTTCCGTCTCACGAGTTCTTTATCTTAGTAACGCTTGGGGTTTTTCCAACCCCATCGTTAGAGGGATTGTGGTGGTTTTTCCATCTCCGCAACCTTCAGGAAGAGCAGGGTATCTTTAAGTTATATACTCGGTGGGGGTTTTACCAACTCCACCGATTAGGAGAAAGTGGTGGCTCTCCACCTCCGCTTTTTTTATGAGTAGTCTGACATTTTAGTTTAAGCGTAGTCCAGGTGGGGGTTTCCCAAACCCATCTGCGTAGAAGCGACGGTGGTTTCCCACCTCCGCCGCCGTAGCTTTAAGCGTAGTTTTGATATTTTGAATAAAGAATTTATAAAGTTTTAACCACAAACAGGGGCTTTCTCTTTAAAAGGAGACGATAGGGATTCTTCTCTATTCCCACAGGGATCCTGGATGGACTGAGCATACCCCAGCGTAAGGAAAAGCCCGTCATAAATGGCGCCCGAGCAGGGACACTGAATATAGGATCACATGGTAAACAAGTAACAATACGAGGATAATCACGAGAGGAGTACAATCAACAAGAGGATAACAGGTGGTAAAATCACGGGAAGATCACACAGGGGAATTCAGAGTAGACGCGCACGATAGGAAAGGTAACCTGGGTATATTACCTCAACTGCGACGAGCTGGTGAAATATACCAGGGAGTTTGAAGTGAACTGCACAGGGACGGTAGAAGAGCTACGGATACGCTTGGAGAACTTTATCCAGGCACAGGGCAACGACTCAGCATTTGAAGAGCTAGCTCTTAAGCATACCCAGCCGGCCAGGCCACCAACACCAACACCAAACAACAGCGTATTAGTAGTGACCGCCCGCAGCGTCCCCGCACCAAAAGTGGTAAATCAGACGGCGGATCTAAGAGGAAGTTTGCAAACGCCGATATACGCCACGCACCAGCCGGTGTCGCACGCCAACGTATTGGACCGAGTCCGTAAGTGGGGGTTGAAGTACGACGGCGGTAAGGAACCACTTATTTTCATTGAGAGGGTGGAGGAGCTGGCCGACAGTTATGAAGTTGGTCGCGATTCCATCCCACGAGCGTTACCTGAGTTGCTGAAGGACAAGGCCTTGGCGTGGTACCGGAACAACAATAGGCAGTGGCAAGAGTGGGAAGCCTTCAAGAAGGACTTTCTTAAATTTTTCCTGAGATCGAGGTATTTCGAGCAGCTAGATGATGAGATCCGGCAGCGTGTGCAATGAGCAGGTGAGCAGTTTAAAGATTACGTTTTATCGTTACGGGCACTCATGCGTCACGTTGACTACAACGGCGAGCAGAAACTGAACCGCTTTACAGAAATTGTCGACGAGAGTACCAATTTAACATCAAACGAAGCGAGTTCACCAGTCTAGAGGAACTGGTGAGCATGGCCAAGGACTGCGAGAACATCATACCGGAGAAAGAACCGCTGAGGCCAGCGGCGCAATCTTTGTGCCGCGACGACCAGCCGAGCATTATCACTATATGCACGAAGATGAGATACAAGGAGATCGGAGACCGGAGGCGCAACGACAAGCGAGCACGACAGAGCATGCGACAGTACCGCACCAAGGGCCCATCGATCCACGGAACGCATGCAGGCGATGCGGAGAAAGCGGGCACTACGCACATGGGTGTCGCAACGAACGAAGAGATTTCTGCGGGCAGTGTGGCCGAGTAGGTATACTAACGCGTGATTGCTATCGTGATCAGCAGGGAAACGGGCAGAGACCCCCATTGGTACCGAGGGGTGGCGTCTCAACAAACCCAACCTCGTACTCAGTAAGTGCATTTAGGCAGGCCCAAGGGCGAATCTTGGCTGCAGTAACCCTGGATGGAAAGGAGTCATGGCGTCAGTAGATACGGGGGCGACACGAAGTTTCATCAGCGGGAAGACAGCGGCGAAAATAGATGCACGGAGGTTCAAAAAGATACAGACACGAGTGGTGATGGGCGATGGCAGCGCACCATGGATATCGGAGGCAGTGGACGCAGAGGTAAAACTGGGGGTCAAGTGCATCAGAGTGAGTTGTTAGTTCTGCCTGGGTTAGTCGACAGCGTGGTGATCGGGACATACTATCTGGCAAAGGCTAAATTTGAGCTGAGGTGTGGCAACGAAATAATAACGCTACGAGCAGAAGAGGGAGCGCAGGAGATAATAACGTGTACAACCATAATGGAGGACGAAGGTATCGCAGGTATCGAGAAAGACGTGAGGAGTGACGTGGCGGTGAGTACCTTTCTAAAGCGTGAATTACAGATTTTTGAAGAGATGAAAATCCAACGTTGCCACGCATAATATAGTGATGCGAGAAGACCGTCCAATCAAACAGCGGTATTTCCCTAAGAACCCAAAAATGCAGGAGATCATAAACAAGGAGATAGAAGAGCTGATAGAGAAAGGTTGCATCGAACCATCTCACAGCACACACAGTGCACCAATAGTTCTATCCCGGAAGAAGAACGGCAAATGGAGACTTTGCATTGATCGGCAGCTCAGTGCCCACTCAGTGCCAGTGGATAGACTACGTAGCGCGCGTTTTATCAGCAGTCTGGACTTCAAAAATGGTTATTGACAAATCCCGATGGAAGAAGATAGCAAGGAGTATACAGTATTCACCGTGCCCGGCCGAGGGTTGTATCAAAGTGATGCCGTTCGGTCTACATTCCGCTCCGGCTACGTTTCAGCGAGCACTGGACCATGTAATTGGCCCAGAGTTGGAACCAAATGGATGATATCATCATTACCAGCACAATCTTGGAATAGCACACAAAGCACCTAGGAGAAGTATTTCGGCGGCTACGGAGGGCGAATCTGAAGATCAACCCAGAGAAATGTGAGTTATTTAAGAAAAGTTTGAAATATCTAGACACGTCGTCAGCGAGGAAGGAATACACATGGATCCCGACAAGTTGTGGCTATCAAGGAGCTGACGCCACCACACAACATACGAGAGTTAAGGCGATTTCTGGGGATAGTTTCATGGTACCGGAGGTTCGTATCCGACTTTTCACAAGTTGCGCACACACTGACGTGATTGCTGCAGAAGGGAAGTAGGGGGAAATGGTCCGAAGAACAACAGGCGGTATTCGAAGCGTTGAAGAATGCACTAATACAAGCACCGGCACTAGCTTGCCCAGATTTTACTAAAAGATTTCGATTACAGACGGACGCGAGCGATTATGGTCTCGGAGCAGTTCTCGCACAGGGATTGGATGACGAGGAGCGAGTGATAGCGTATGCTAGCCGTCGGTTGAAGAAAGGCGAGATGAACTACTCACCAACTGAGAAGGAATGTTTAGCAATCGTGTGGGAAATAAGGGAAATGAGACCGTATTTAGAAGGGTACAGTTACACGGTGATCACCGATCACCTGGCTTTGAAATGGTTGAACGCGATCGAAAGTCCGTCAGGCCGGATCGCTAGATGGGCGCTCGAGTTACAGCGGTATTCGTTCAACGTGCAGTATTGGAAGGGTAAGATGAACGTGGTCGCAGATGCACTTTCGAGGCAGCCACTAGTGGAACAGCTGGGTAGCCTTACGACACATGTAGACAGTCTGAGTTGCAAGTGGCACACGCCGAAGATGGCTGAGGTAACTAGGACACCAGAGAAGTTTCTCGAACACGTCATAGAGGAGGGAAGACTATACAGACGAATTGGAAGTCAAATGGATGGTGAGGATGCGGTACCATGGAAGTTATACGTGCCGACATTGGAGAGGCGAAGAGTGCTTAACGAGATTCACGACACACCAAGCGCAGGACACATGGGGATACGGAAATCCATCGCGCTTGCAATGATGCGGTATTACTGGCCTGGGATGTTCAGGGACGTACGGAAGTACGTGCAACAGTGCAACGCATGCCAAGTCGACAAACCCAGCCAGCAACAAGCTGCAGGTAAGATGCTCACGCAGATTTAAGATGAACCTTTTGCTACCGTTTGTGCAGGTTTCGTTGGACCACTCCCTCGTTCGAAGCATGGTAATACAATGGAATTCGTTTTCGTGGATCGATTCTCGAAATGGAAAGAGATCATAGCAATACGGAAAGCAACGAAGGGGAATTTGATCAGGGGAATGAGAGAGAGGATTTTGGCACGATTTGGCGCACCAAAAGTTCTAATTACAGACAATGGAGCACAGTTCTGAAGCAAGCATTTTAAGAAATGTTTACAAGAGGCTGGCATAAAACACCAGCTAACGGCACCGTACACACCGCAAGAGAACCCGACGGACAGAGCAAATCATAACATCAAGAGGATGATAGCGCAATTCACTGGGAAGGAGAATAAGACATGGGATGAGTTGTTGCCAGAGATGACACTAGCACTGAATACGAGCGTATGCAGGTCAACAGGCTACAGTCCAGCATTCGTGGTACAGGGTAGGGAACCGAGGATCCCCAATGCGCTCTACGATGAGCAAACATTTGGCACAGGCGAGGAGAAGGTGGCTCTCAGTGAAAAGATGGCGACAATGAAAGAGGTATATCAGATGGCACGTCGTAGACAACAGCAAGCATCAGCGGAGCAGGCAAGGCATTATAATTTACGTAGGAGACAGTGGCAAACGGCGGTGGGCGGCTTGGTACTAGTAAAAGAGCATCAGCTGTCCAAGGCCGTGGACAACTTCGCAGCAAAGTTAGCACCAAGATACAGTGGGCCTCATCGTGTAACGAACTTCGTATCCCAGGTGATCGTCGAGCTAGACAAGGTGCATAACGGCAAAAAGAGAATGGCACATATAAGCGAGCTAAAAGCGTACCATCAGGCGACAGTCGAAGAAGAAGCAAATCCGGCAGCAGAAAGAAGAACACGTTCACCCAACATCGCAAGCATTTATTTTATTTTTATTTTATTTATTTATTAAACATTTCTTAAGGCATATTTTAAATAAATTACAATATTGAAAGAGCACATTCTATTACTCTATAGCATAAGAAAAGTACATGGCATTTTTTATACTAAATTTTTAAAATAGTATTAAATGCCAGTTCACATAGTAAAATTCTTTTTCAGTGTGGGGTGTATAGTTTTTAATAATATTATAGAATAAACTCATAATAATTCAGATAATTAGTTAAGATTACGATAGAGAAACAGTTGATATAGTTAAAAAAGTTAGATATGGCTTACAATAACGTCCTAAGCAAGGCTTCTAGATCGTAGTGGCTAAAACTAATCAGATACATTTTTATTTTATTTTGAAATAGGTTAGGATTTCTTATAACTTGTACAGAAGTAGGGAGGAGAGTGTTGAACATTTTGCACGACGTGTATGTATAAAAACTTCTGAAGTGAGATGTCCTAGCATGCGGGATTTGTACCGATGGAAGCAGATTGCTCCTAAGGTTGTAGACTTCAGAAGGATAACTTTCTAAGTACCCCGATCTAATAAAGAACGTTTGTAGGACTTTAAATAAATATAAATGACGACATGGTAGTATATCTAGTCTCCTAAAGGATATCGTAGCGTGAGACCTGTAGTTTGCGCCACATATGCGTCTTATAATTCCCTTTTGGAGTGTTACAATGGGTGACAACTTACTAGCCGAAGCGCCACCCCAGCAGGTAATCCCATATTGAAGTTTCGATTGGACTAGACCATAGTAAACAGCTTTTAGAGTGGACATAGTGCAACACTTTTTGAGACGATAGAGTGACGGGTAGTGTACAGAAAGTAATGTTTTAGTTTCTGAATGTGTGCAGACCAAGTCAAGGAAGAAGATCAGACGGATTACAGCACGGTAGCGATATGTGGTTCACTAGCACTCGCCAATTCAGGAGCAAATGGTTCCAGACTCGAACGCGCAGACATAAGCAACAATCAACAGGTGGTAGATGGCGACCGGAGTGAGTGGCAGACAGCACAAGTGCAAGCCCCAACCCTGGACAACGGGATCCAGTCGGCGACGAACTACGCCAACTACATAGCTAGCCAATACTATAACCTGATGACCGAATTATGCATAACATTTCATTTTAGAACAAGGCCCAGATCGCGAGAGATTAATCCATAAGGAACGCAAGCACTGACCGCTACGACAAGCCGGTGGATTTGGGTCCTCACACTCTCCCCTCACCAGCCGCAATGTGACTTACTGTCACCATTGTAAAATTCAGTCTATCGTAGCCGGTGGATTTGGGTCCTCACACTCTCCCCTCACCAGCCGCAATGTGACTTACTGTCACCATTGTAAAATTCAGTCTATCGTAGCGGTCAATGCTTGCGTTCCTTATGGGGTAATATCTCGCGGTCTGGGCCTTGTTCTAAAATGAAAGGTTATGCAAAATTCGGTCATCAGGTTATAGTATTGGCTAGCTATGTTGTTGGCGTAGTTCGTCGCCGTTTGGATCCCGTTGTCCATGGTTGGGGCTTGCGCTGAACCTAGATAATCTACAATTACAAATTATATATCATTTTTCGAAACACCCTAATGTCTATGACAATGAATTTATATCAGCGCATATAGGATGTAAAACATATAAACCTGAATTATATAAATTGAATTTACACACATAAAATAATAATTTTTCTGAAACATCTTTATATACACTTATATATTTATTATTTCGCAAAAACATAATTTTCTCTGCCCGCATACGGCAAATATTTTGGTTGAACATTATAATTTTCACAGATATCCCATAGCCAGCTGGAATTCTAAATAAGGATGGGAATACAGCAACGCACATAAGATCCCATTGCAAGAGCACCAAAAATGTACAAACATACGTATACAAAGAAATTGCGACCAAGCATAGCAAGCATTGAAGCGAACCGTCAAGGCGGACATCACACAAAGAGGAAACAAAAAAATGCAATATACTAGAAAGACGTCACCTCAGCATACCAACAACTCAGCGTGGGTACTAGGCAGCCATAAACATTACACTTGCAAGTTACTTACGAAGGGCAACCAACTCGTTGACAACAACAAGACACAATAAGCAAGCAACAGAGGAAAATTGAAAGTAACTATGCTATGCATCTCCAGTTAATGCGTACCATTGCACTCGCATGCTAGGGGGGGGGGGGCAGTCCAAGGGGAATTACTACATATGTAATTTAGAAATAAATACTGATACTGATACCTACCTACTGATATGCAAGTAGATAATTGAATATATGGGTTTAATAATACCGTTAAACGTAGGATACCTTATGTAAATACATATAATAAGTAAGATTTATTGTTCCAGGATAACTGTCCACCTGCGCGTGGACAAGTATAAAAGGGCGACAAATTTTGCGAATTTAAGTAGTAGCCAGCTAGGTATAGTAGCCTGCTAACGACTTGTTTAGCGGTGAATGGGACTCCTGGGATTTTTCCATCTCACGAGTTCTTTATTTTAGTAACGTTGGGGTTTTTTCCAACCCCATCGTTAGAGGGATTTTGGTGGTTTTTCCACCTCCGCAACTTTCAGGAAGAGCAGTTTATCTTTAAGTTATGTACTCGGTGGGGATTTTACCAACTCCACCGACTGGGAGGAAGTGGTGGTTCTCCACCTCCGCTTTCTTTATGAGTAGTCTGAGATTTTAGTTTAAGGGTAGTCCCGGTGGGGGTTTTCCCAACCCCATCTGCGTAGAACCGACGGTGGTTTCCCACCTCCGTCACCGTAGCTTTAAGGGTAGTTTTGATATTTTGAATAAAGAATTTATAACGTTTTAGCAACAAACAGGGTTTTTCTCTTTAAAAGGAGACGATAAGGATTGTTCTCAATTCCCACAGGGATCCTGGAAGGACTGAGCATACCCCGGCGTAAGGAAAAGTCCGTCACAAGGAAAAGAGAAACCTTGTGTTTTGTCTTTATTTTATCGGCCGAAAAGCTCCAAACAATTGTAACAAAACTTTGTCCCAAAATAAATATATTAATTTTTCCAACATTTAGTAACGCTTTAGTATCTAATATTGCAGTTATGGGAATAGTTGCCACTGTTGGCACGCAAAAATCAATACAATTATTTACATTCTTGGGGATATCTTTTGGTTGGATGACTTTTTGTATAGAACCTTCAGCTAGTTTTGTTTTTGAAGGTTGTTTTCTTTTGCGCTTATTTTGCTTATCAAATTCTTCTGCTATTATTATCTTTGAAGGTTGTTTCCTCTTACGCTTATTTAATATATGCGGCTCCAATTCAGTTGTACTTTGTAGGGATTGTATGGGCTCTTCTAGTTTTTGAAGCTGCTAATCAAATTCGTCTTCATAAAAACTTTTTAACACCTTATCGAATTCGCCTTGATCGATCACAAAATTAAACCATTTTTGTGCGTCATCAAAGTTTATATAATTTTCAGAATCCATTGCTCTACGTTAATGTTATTTCCATAAACGTGTAATTACAAATAGCTCATTACACTTTAAAATTCTTATTTATATCTCCTCGAACAGTAGCAATTGTTATAAATACTGATTACAACCATCTGGGTTCCTTAAACAGACAGCATATAAATTATATATATATGTACTATTATATATATATATATATATACATCAACAAACCACAAAATACATACCGACACAGACACACCCATCCATATACATACATTTATATAAGAGCTACTTTTCTCAATGTATATAAGTTGGACATCTTTTGAGTAAAAAAAAATGTAGTAAATTGTTTAGAGCCGCTCAGTACTCATCGATATTTCACGGATAAACATTTTGTAAGGATTTTCAGCCGTGTTTAACCAGGATCACTTCTAATAAACAGTAATAAACTTTAATACTTACACATCGTTACTTCTTTAACACCGTTGATTATTGTAGGCATATTCCACATTACGAATCAAGCTCTTAAGGATTTAAAAGCAATTTCAAAGGAAAGAAGCTCGAAAAATCCAATTAATAAAAAAATAAAAATCTATCCGTGTAGTTCTTGTGAAAAGATATATACTCGGAAGAAGAGTTTAGATAAACATATTGCAATGAAACATCAAGTTATAAAAAAGCCCCCATTTTTTGCGCGCAATGTAAAATTCAAGTGAAACAAAATGTGTGGACAGCACACTTGAGAACAAATATGCATAAAAAGAATTGTATGCATAATGTAAATAGTAATGTTAAATGTATTAACGCTATGTTTAATAATCGTATTGAGACATACGTTTTGGAAAACGAATTTAATTGTTGAATATTTTTTTGAAAAACATTTTAAAGAATTATCTGCACTTTTACAGAAATCTATAGAAAAGCATGAAAGCATCAAATTTAACTTTGAGTTATTTTGTAAATATATTCAAATAAAAGAAAATATTGAAGAATTCGCTATAAATTCACACCAAACATTAAAGATTGAAGCATTTATGGAAAAAAATAATGTTGGTGAAATAATTAAGGAAAAGTTTAGTAAGTGGACCATAATTTCATCTCTTTACCAACCTTCAAAAATAGAGAAAGGTGTTCTTCATATCACATTATAAATATCCAAGATTCCATTATAACTTTAATTAATAATAAAGTTGTCAATTTTGAAAATTTAAGTTTCCCATTACAAACAAAAGATATTGAAATATTTGAATCAAATAATCCAGATATTAGTGTAAATGTGTTTGGTATAGAAGACAATTTGGTAGTAGGACCCTATTATTTAACAAAAGAAGAAAAATCACATCATATTAATCTTATTTCTTTATACAGTGATGATTTCAATGAAAGCCATTATGTTTGGATAAAAAGTTTAAGTAGATTAATGGGGCATCAAGTTACAAGAGATGAACATAAATTACATTTTTGCAATACATGCCTAATACATTTTGATAAGGAAGAAAAATTACTAACCCATAAAACGCATTGTAGAAAAATTGTAACACGCATGCCTACACCTGAGAAAAGAATGCTGAAATTTGAAAATTTCAAAAAACAATTAGATGTACCATTTACTATATATGCAGATTTCGAATGTATTCTAAAACCAATAGATATTCAAAATTCTAGTAGGACTCAATGTGTACAAGAACATATTCCTTATACCTATTGTTATTTTATTAAGTGCTCATATAATAACCAACTAAATCCTTTTAAAATATATAGCGGTGTTGATGCTCCAAAACATTTTTTTAAAAGTATTTTCGATGATGTTTTAGATATTTACCACCTATATTTGAGTAAAATAGTTAGAATGCATCCATTAACTGCCAATCAACTTAGACGTCAAAACAAGGATATAGTTTGTCATATTTGTTGAATGGAACTTTTATTAAATGATAGGGTAGCAGACCATTGCCATAATTTATCTAAATATGATTGTCATATATTTGTTAAAGAGTTGTCATCTGTAGAGGGGGATATAAATGTACCATTGAATTTAGGTTTTCAGATTCATTAGGTATGCTTAGACAACATAGCTAAGAATTTAAGTAATAATGATTTAGAAATAACAAAGGCTTATTTCCCCAACGACCATCATTTTGATTTAATGAAACGTAAAGGTATTTTTCCATATTACTAGTAAGATTCAGAAGAACGTCTCAATGAAACACAATTACCTGATCGTTCACTTTTCTTTAATAAATTATCAAATGAATCGTGTAGTATCAATGATTATCAACATGCACAAAATGTTTGGACACCATTTAATTGTTCCAATTTATTTGATTATGTATTATTATATTGTTACGAATATTAGCAAAACTAAGGAGTGCTGCCAGCTCTAAGCCGATGCTAAGCAGTGACGTGAATACACATCAATATTTCAATCATCATGTATCTACATAAACGAAACAACAACTGCGTCTACATATATGTACCATGTAGGTATACGAGCAGCGGAGAGTCAATGCACAAATACATGCATATATCTGAGATACTCCTATAAGTATGCAATGAGAAAAACTATAAAATTGTGCAATTGTAGTTACAGCTGAGATGTTTGAGAGCTAATGGACTAGTAGATTCTGGAAGCGCCTAGAAGTTGCGAATGTTAAAGTCAAAGAGTATAAAGGCGACAGATGTAGAGGCGCTGGAATTCAGTTTGATTTGAGTTGTCAAGCAGTTACGACTAAGACGATATCTAGCGAGCAATAGCAGTATTATTTTGAAAGTCAGTTTCATTTAAGCTATCAGTTTGGTTATTAAGCTAGTCGTTGCACAGTTTGAGTGTTATTGTGAAGTATTTTAATAAAGGCCATTTTTCCATTATTCAATATTGGAGTTATTTATTCAACAGTTTAGCGATTAGAAAAAGGGCAAATAAGAGGATTTGCAGCAAATTCGTTACAATTGGTGTCAGAAGAGGAATTGTTGAATAAATTCCGAAGATTGGGAATACAACTTGGACATGGCAAAGTTCAGTGAATTGAAGATCCAGCAACTGAAAAAGGAGTTGGAGAACCGTGGATTAAATACAACCGGCAATAAGATCGAACTTCAAGCACGGCTACGTGAGGTAATGGAGCCGCAAGGAATTGATGTGGACGAGTTTGTCTTTTGGGGACGAAACAACAACAAAAATTTAAGAGAAAAATGAAACATCGCAGACAGTTACGAGCACAGACTTGAACATGATATTGGCTGCAATAACTGCTCAAACATCGACAGTGGCATCTCAGCTGTAATCGCAGGAGACACGTTTAACATCCAAGATGGAAGAACAGAAAACGTATATGTCATCTCAATTAGAAGAACAGAAAACGTATATGTCATCACAGATGGAATTCCAAGAGACACGAATAACATCGAAGATTGAAGCACAAGAAACGCGTATATCCGAAATGTCGTCGCAAATGTCATCTCAGCTGGAATCGCAGGAGAACCGTATAACAGCGAAGATTGAAGCACAAGAGGCACGGATATCCGAAATGTCGGCTCAAATTTCAGCACAGATATCATCGCAGATCTCTGCTCAACTGGAAGAGCAAGAAGGACGTATTTCCTCGAAGTTGGAGGCGCAAGATACAAAAATTTTACAGTTTGAAGAAAAAATAGAGGCCGAGGTGGATGCTTTGAGAGGACGTATCGAGCAGTTGCAACTAAATCGCCCAGCAGTTTCAACTAGTAATCCAAAGATAAAGACACCATCCTTTGACGGTTCTGTTCCTTTCCAGGTCTTTAAGCTACAATTTGAGAAGACCGAAACAGTGAAAAACTGGAATGCTGAAGATAAAGTTGCTGCATTGTTCGTAGCTTTAAAAGGACCAGCTGCGGAAATCTTACAGACCATCCCAGAGTACGAGCGGAACAACTACGAAACATTGATGAGCGCTTTAGAGAGACGTAACGGAAGCGAGCATAGAAAACAGATATTCCAAATGGAGTTGCAAAACCGCTACCAAAAAGCAAATGAGACATTGCAGGAGTTTGCTTCAGATATTAAAAGATTGGCTCATCTTGCAAATGCAGACGCACCCGTGGAATACACAGTAAGGGTAAAGATTCAGAGCTTTATAAATTGCATACGAGAAGTGGAAACGAAGCGGGCTACATATGCGAATCCAAAACTAACATTTGCTGAAACGGTATCGCATGCTCTGATTCAGGAAATAGCGTCACTTCTGTGTAAGCCAGTTTTTAAAGCACGCCGGGTGGAAGTAGAAAGGCCAGAGTGGGTAGACACAATTTTGGAAGCACTGAAGGGATCTCAACAGAAGAATGCCGGAGTTATTAAATGTTTCAAGTGCGGCAACCCAGGTCACATTGCACGTCATTGCGATCTTGGTCCTAATAGTTCCAACAATGAGCGTGCCGGATGTAAAGAACGAAAACTTGCCCCGGCTATTGAATGTCCTGTGGTATCTGTGTCGCAGATTGGAAGGAAATCAAGTAGTCTTACCATCAGAGGGAATGTGGATGGTAAAGAGCGTGTACTGACTGTAGATACGGGGGCATCTCATTCGATCTGATTTGGTCTGCAGGAGAGTAAAGTCATTACCTGGAGCAAGGTTGCGTACGGTCAGAGGCGTGTATAATCAAGTCCAAGGCGAAGTGGTATTTGAGGTATTAATTGGAAAAGTCATGGTTCTACACAAAATCGTTGTGGCGGAGATCGTTGATGAAGTCATATTGGGAGTAGACTGCTTGGTTGACCATGACATCAGGATCGATATGCGGAGAAAAATTATGCGCTATAAGAACCAGGACATACCACTTAACTTTAGTTTGGAAAAAGGGTTCAGCAGTAATCGGGTACTGGTCGAAAAGACTTGACAAAGTCCACGAAAGTCAAAGGCAAAGGTTGATAGATCGAATGGGCCAAATAAATCAAAATGAAAAGTACCTGTGAGAGAAACACTGGCATTGACAAAACCTAAAAGATGCAGGAAAACGAAGCACCGAATTTCCGAGAAAGAATGCTGGGTAGTTTCAAGCCAAAGCGCACTACTGTGGGGAAAAGTGGGAACGATACTAATTATGCAAAGCCAATCCGTCCAGCGCAAGCTCTACGAAGTAGTTCATCGGCCAAACAACAGAGTGTGAAGGAACGAACCAGGGTATTGAGTAGTACGATGAAACACAGGTACCATGAGAACAATAGTTCGAAAGGTTTCTTGGCGGGAGATTTGGTACGGTTATACAACCCTCAACGGCGGAAAGATGTTCCATCCAAAACTCGGTGCAGTTGGAAAGGCCCGTACAAGGTTGTGAAGAAGATCAGTGATACCATCTACCGCATACAAAGCATTGAGAAACCACGGAGTAGAAGAGTGATACATTTGGCGATGCTAGCAGCGTTTAGATCGAAAGATTTGTCTGATCGGGACGATCAGACTTAAGTGGAGGGCAGTGTTACGAATATTAGCAAAACTAAGGAGTGCTGCCAGCTCTAAGCCGATGCTAAGCAGTGACGTGAATGCGCATCAATAATTCAATCATCATGTATCTACATAAACGAAACAATAACTGCGTCTACATATATGTACCATGTAGGTATACGAGCAGCGGAGAGTCAATGCACAAATACATGCATATATCTGAGATACTCCTATAAGTATGCAATGAGAAAAACTATAAAATTGTGCAATTGTAGTTACAACTGAGATGTTTGAGAGCTAATGGACTAGTAGATTCTGGAAGCGCTTTGAAGCTGCGAATGTTAAAGTCAAAGAGTATAAAGGCGACAGATGTAGAGGCGCTGGAATTCAGTTTAATTTGAGTTGTCAAGCAGTTACGACTAAGACGATATCTAGCGAGCAATAGCAGTATTATTTGAAAGTCAGTTTCATTTAAGCTATCAGTTTGGTTATTAAGCTAGTCGTTGCACAGTTTGAGTGCTATTGTGAAGTATTTTAATAAAGGCCGTTTTTCCATTATTTAATATTGGAGTTATTTATTCAACAGTAAAGCGATACGAACCTAGAAAAAGGGCAAATAGGAGGATTTGCAGCAAATTCGTTACAATATCTAAAAGTAGATGTGCTACTCTTCAGTGACACTTTTGAAAATTTTAGAAAATTATGTAAAGGAATTTATCGACTAGACCCTTGTCAATGTTATACATCTCTAGGTTTGTCTTGGGACGCAATGCTCAAAAAACTAGAATAGAATTGGAATGGTTTACTGATGAGAACATGCATAATTTTATAATGTCGGGAATTAGGGGCGGGATTGCTCAATGTTGCAAACGGCGTTCAGTTGCTAACAATAAATATTTAAGTGATTACGATGAGACTAAGGCTTCAA
This sequence comes from Eurosta solidaginis, assembly GCF_040869045.1. NCBI lineage: Eukaryota > Metazoa > Arthropoda > Insecta > Diptera > Tephritidae > Eurosta > Eurosta solidaginis. Next base: position 177,678,542 of record NC_090319.1, on the reverse strand, counting down.
TTTATATAATTTATATAGATGTTTATAATTTATATGGTTATGCTATGTCACAATATCTCCCTCATAATAATTTTGAATGGATTGAAAATGTAGAGCAGTTTGACGTTTTTAGCATACCAGAAGATTCTTTAGTCGGATACGTATTAGAAGTCTATTTAGATTATCCCATAACCACTCACAATATTCATAATAATTTACCATTTTGTTTTGAAAATAAAAAGTTGGCTCAATAAAATGAATGGGAAAATACTAATATTGAGGGAAGGGGTAGGAAAAAATTAGGTGCTAGGGCCTTAATAGCAAAACCAAATTTCCATAATCTAAGCAAATTTTCTAATAATTTAATAGCGATTCAATTGAAACAAGTGTCAACTCTGTAAAATAAACTGATACATATTGGTTTTACCGTATTAGAACTTTCTAAATTTAAAATGTATAGTTTTCATTATAATTATATCAAAGAGAAATATAAAAATAATATTGCTTTGAATTATATGGATACTGATTCATTCATATGATATTCAAACTGACGACTTTTATAATGATGTTCGTGTTGATATTTCAAAATTTTTCGATACATCCTATATATTTTTAATTATCCCCAGTTGAATAAGAAGGTTCTAGGTATTATGAAGGATGAATGTAATGGGGAGTTAATAAAAGAGTTTATAGGTTTAAGAGCAAAAATATATTAATTTAAAATTGATAACGATATAAATGAAACTAAAAAAATTAAGGATGTAAAAAAGTGTGTAACTTCTACATTGAGTTTAAGTGATTTTAGAAAATGTCTGTTGGAAAATAAATTGTATAATGCATCAATATATAAATTTAGATTTAAATTACATACGGTTTATACACATAATATTTATAAAGTAGCTCTAAGCAATATGGATGATAAGCGAATTGTACGAGAAAATCATATTGATACTTATGCTTTTGGCCTTTTCGAAACCTTATAGTAGTACTTTACTGTAATACATTTAAGAAAAACATTAATAAACCATTTATATTGTATTACATAAAAATTACTGTGTTGTATTTTTCTTTCTGCTCATAATTGTAATGTACTGGCGGCTTCAGATCCTATAAATAGAGGTCGATATCGAAAGGGGTTCGATAATTTTATACAGCTATAAAAGATCTATAAAGGAAATATACCACACCAGATTCTTATCAGAAACACACAACTGATAGGTAACAGATTTACCAGATACATAGCTGATAGGTAACAGATTTACCAGATTCTTATCAGATACACAACTGGTAGGCAACAGATTTATCAGATACACAACTGGCACGTAACAGATTTATCCGACTCTTATCAGATACACAACTGAGAGGTAAAAGATTTACCATATCCTTATCAGATACACAACTGATTGGTAACAGATTTTTTTCTTCGGTCACTCAATAAAAATCATGTCAAATAATCATATGACTGTATTATCAAATTTTGTTAGGATCAGAAAAGTATTAAATGAAAAACTTAAAAGAATGAAATTGAGATAATTGGATAGAATCAACTTGTTAGAGGATACAGACATTCTACTAATTAAGACTGTCTCGGCCGTTTCATGTTCATAACGAAAACTGGTATCGCAAACACTTTGTCAAATGTACTTCCCTTATCTTCCTTTTCTGAAACACAAACGTCCACAAGTAGATTACGCATTGCTTAATGAGGTGCCATGTTGCAAGTAGATTACGCATTGCTAAACACATTTTTTCTTATCGCACGCACACAAAAAATTTGTTTCACAATTTAAGCAATTGATAACTCCACTGATTATTGTATGCTTATCCATAATAAAATATAAGAATATATTCGATGACATGTTGCAAGTAGATTAGGCATTGCTTACTATAACGAGATGTCATGTTAAAAGTAGATTACACATTTCTTATCGCACACAAAAATTACTTTATTGTTCTATTCTTCTACTATAAAAATCAGCTCAGATCCTCTTTAAATTATTCAAAATTCAAAACGCAAACCCATAATAAGATTAGCAATTCAAACTCAAAAATAGTAATCTACAGCGCATATATTAGGAGGGATAATCTCCCTCTTAATGATTTTGCGCGATTGTGCCGAATTTTGGAGAACGACCAGCAGCGTCAAGAGTTGCTTGACGAAATTGTTGACGGGATGATGGAGTATTTAAAATTGCAGCCGCATTTTATTAATTTTTCTAACATATCCATGGTTGTATCAAACATTGATTTAAGTGACACTGAGGTGGGAAATTTTTCTGTCTCAATATCACTTTACGAAAAAGATATGGACGCTTAATGGGCCATAGGGGTGGGCGAAATTCGATTTATGGTGGGTGCCATAACACTCTCTTTAAAATACTAAGAAATAAAAAATTTTAAAATTTTAAATAAAAATTGTTTTTATTTATTTATTTAAAAGGTTTATTTGAAAAAGTAAGTATTTACAGGTAGAATTTACAACGAAGTTGATTATTAATTTTTGTGTAAGTGTTTATAATTTTGTAGGCTTCCTCATCCAAACGCTCTAGGTGTGAGCAATTGCAAGTGTCTGGGCCATCTGTGCCAAACACAGTTTTCATAGTGTTCACCGAAATGATTTTTTATTTTACTTAATTTATCTCTATACTAAATTTTTGAATGAATTTCAAAAAGTCTTTTCCTCTGCTCTTCAAGTAAAATATTGTTACGGATATTAGCATCACTAAGCTATACCATCACTAAAGCAATGCTTAAGCTGGAGACATTGGTGCTTTATCGGTAACCGTATCGGTAACCTTTTAACAGCTGATTCGACCAACCTTATGAGAATCAATGCAATCGATTATTGGTGCTGCTAAGGTCGTAACCGTATCGTAGCCAACCAATTGGGTTTTGGTTTACCGTCGTAACGATAAACAGCTGATTACGTTAGGGATACGGATACAGCGATATGACATACGGCACCAATGACTCCAGCTTTAGGCATGCTAAGCGATATTTACGTCAATAATCAAATCATGTATACACATATATAAGGCTGCCGAGAGATGTCACACACAGATACATTTACTTATACGCCTATGTGTGTGCGAGAGACTGTAAACTACAAACTCACATACATCTGAGAGACGCTGAAAAGTAGGAAATTGTAAACAAGTAGAAAATATATGAGAACTATAAACACTAGAAATAGTTGGTAAGTTCTGGAAATAGAAGAGCCTAGATGTATGCAGCGTAAACTATAAAAGCGGCACAGGCGAGTAAGATGTAATTCAGTTTGAGTTGAGCTATAAATCAGTTGGATTAAGCACGCGATCTGGCGGCCAATAGTAGAGTTTCATTTGAGTTATGAATCAGTTTGGTTATTAAGCCAGCTAATTGCAAAGTATAAGTGGTATTGTGAAGTTCTTTAATAAAGGCCATTTTTCCATTATTCAATATTGGAGTTATTTATTCAACAGTTTAGTGATTCGAACTTAGCAGAGGATTGCAAATAAGAGGATTTGCAAGTAAATTCGTTACAATTGGTGTCAGAAGAGGAGTTGTTGAATAAATTCCAGAGGACAACAAGGCAGCATGGCAAAGTTCAGTGAATTGAAGATCCAGCAACTAAAGAAGGAGTTGGAGAGCCGTGCATTGAATACAAGCGGCGTTAAACACGAACTTCAGGCACGGCTAAGAGAGGCAATGGAAGCAGAAGGAGTTGACGTGGAAGAGTATGTCTTTCATCTTGATGGCGATGAGACAACAAAATTGGAGGAGAAAAACGGAACATCGCAGACGGTTACCAGCACAGACTTGAACATGATATTGGCTGCAATATCTGCACAAACATCGACAGTAGCATCAATGTCGTCGAAAATGTCAGAGATGTCGTCAGAAATAACATCCAAGAAGGAAACACAATTGGAAGAACAGAAAACACACATGGCGTCACAAATTGCAGAACAATTAAAACAACAAGAGGCACGCATAACGTTACAGCTCGAAGCTCAAGAAGAGCGTATCTCAACAAATTTGGAGGCACAGGAAACAAAATTCTCATCGCAGCTGGAGGCTGTTAGTGAACGACAAGATAAAGTGGAGGCCGAGATGGATGCTTTGAAAGATCGTATACAGGAGTTGCAACTAAATCGCCCAGCAGTTTCAGCGAGTAATCCAAAGGTAAAAACACCATCCTTTGACGCTTCTGTTCCTTTCCAGGTCTTCAAGCTACAGTTTGAGAAAACCGCAGCAGTGAACAACTGGAATGCGGAAGATAAAGTTGTTGCACTGTTCGTGGCATTGAAGGGGCCAGCAACGGAAATCCTACAGACGATTCCCGAAGGAGAGCGGATCAATTATGAAGCATTGATGGCTGCTCTAGAGAGACGATACGGAACTGAGCATAGGAGACAGATATACTAAATGGAGTTGCTGAACCGCTTCCAGAGGCCTGGTGAAACATTGCAAGAGTTTGCGTCGGATATTGAAAGGCTAGCACATTTAGCGAATGCGGATGCACCCGTGGAATACACTGAAAGGGTAAAGATTCAGAGCTTTATAAATGGCATACGGGATGTGGAAACGAAGCGGGCTACATATGCGAATCCAAAACTAACATTTACTGAAACGGTATCGCATGCTCTGATTCAGGAAACAGCGTCGCTTCTGGTTAAGCCAGTTTTCAAAGCACGCCGTGTGGAAGTAGAAAGGCCAGAGTGGGTAGACACAATTTTGGAAGCACTGAAGGGATCTCAACAGAAGAATGCCGGAGTTATTAAATGTTTCAAGTGCGGCAACCCAGGTCACATTGCACGTCATTGCGATCTTGGTCCTAATAGTTCCAACAATGTGGGTGGCCGTAAACGCAAAGCTGGCGGAAATGAGCAAGAGCGTGTCGGATGTAAAGAACGAAAACTTGGCCCGGCTATTGAATGTCCTGTGATATCTGTGTCGCAGATTGGAAGGAAATCAAGCAGTCTTACCATCAGAGGGAATGTGGATGGTAAAGAGCGTGTACTGACTGTAGATACGGGGGCATCTCATTCCTTGATTCGATCTGATTTGGTCTACAGGAGAGTAAAGTCATTACCTGGAGCAAGGTTGCGTACGGTCACAGGCGAGTATAATCAAGTCCAAGGGGAAGTGGTATGTGAGGTATTAATTGGGAAAGTCGTGGTTCTACACAAATTCGTTGTGGCGGAAATCGTTGATGAAGTCATATTGGGAGTGGACTTCTTGGTTGACCATGACATCAGGATCGATATGCAGAGAAAAATTATGCGCTATAAGAACCAGGACATACCACTTAACTTTAGTTTGGAAAAAGGGTTCAGAAGTAAACGGGTACTGGTGGAAAAGACTCGACAAAGACCACGAAAGTCAAAGGCAAAGGTTGATAGATCGAAAGGGCAAAATAAATCAAAATCAAAAGTACCTGCGAGAGAAACACTGGCATTGACAAAACCTAAAAGAAGCAGGAAAACGAAGCAACGAATTTCCGAGAAAGAATGCGAGGGTAGTTTCAAGCCGGAGCGCACTACTGTTGTGAAATGTGGGAACGATACCGATTATGCAAAGCAAATCCGTCCAGCGCAAGCTCTACGAAGTGGTTCATTGACCAAACAACAGAGTGTGAAGGAACGGCCCAGGGTAATGATTAGTAAGATGAAACACTGGCATGACAAGAACTTTAATTCGAAAGGTTTCTTGGCGGGAGATTTGGTACTGTTAAACAACCCTCACCGGCGGAAAGGTGTTCCAGCTAAATTTCGGTGCAGTTGGGAAGGCCCGTACAAAGTTGTGAAGAAGATCAGTGATACCATCAACCGCATACAAACCACTGGGAAACCACGGATCAGAAGAGTGGTACATTTGGAGATGCTAGCGGCAGTTAGATGGGGAGATTTGTCTGATCGGGACGATCAGACTTAGGTGGAGGGCAGTGTCACGGATATTAGCATCACTAAGCTATACCATCACTAAAGCGATGCTAAGGCATGCTAAGCGATATTTACGTCAATAATCAAATCATGTATACACATATATAAGGCTGCCGAGAGATGTCACACACAGATGCATTTACTTATATGCCTATGTGTGTGCGAGAGACTGTAAACTACAAACTCACATACATCTGAGAGACGCTGAAAAGTAGAAAATTGTAAACAAGTAGAAACTATATGAGAACTATAAACACTCGAAATAGTTGGTAAGTTCTGGAAATAGAAGAGCCTAGATGTATGCAGCGTAAACTATAAAAGCGGCACAGGCGAGTAAGAAGTAATTCAGTTTGAGTTGAGCTATCAATCAGTTGGATTAAGCACGCGATCTGGCGGCCAATAGTAGAGTTTCATTTGAGTTATGAATCCGTTTGGTTATTAAGCCAGCGAGTAGCAAAGTATAAGTGTTATTGTGAAGTTCTTTAATAAAGGCCATTTTTCCATTATTCAATATTGGAGTTATTTATTCAACAGTTTAGTGATTCGAACTTAGCAGAAGATTGCAAATAAGAGGATTTGCAAGTAAATTCGTTACAATATGTTTAAATTGTTTCAGAAAATTAAATATGTCTACTGTTGCTGACGACGACGATGACATGTTTGTGATTACTAAACCTTCATATGCAATGTTTGATAATAACGATCAACATGAATTATTGTTGGATTTATATCGTACGAAGTGTGCCCATATAATGCTTCTCGTTTATGTAATGTCTCCGTATTTTCTTCCGGAAATTTAAAGCAATATATATTTAAAGTACGCTGTATATAACTGCTGTAATAAGAGCATTTATTTCATATTTCACAATTATCGTAAACTAATTGAAATGTCTATAAAAAACCTCTGGGCTTTCAAGAATGCCTCCTATTCTCTTTTCCTTTTCAACTAGTAATTCTCTAAAATAATCAATAGCCTCTATAATGGTGTATTCACTTTTTTTCACACCATGTGACTCACTCCTTTGATCGCGGATAGTTGGTCTAAAAGATCCCCCAGGGCTCTGCGTTGTTGTTGTTGTTGTTTTTAACACGCTCTTATTAGCTTGGCCTGGATGTAACGGAATCTTTGAGCTTAATTTTCACCGGTTTCTAGAAGTCGCATTAACTTGAAACTTTGCATACGTATTAAGGACCGATGACAATGCATTAATGTGATGGTGTGGTTACATAAGGGCAACGGCCATAAGGTCAATTGGCCTTATTGCCAGTTTGAATGGCCATAAGTTTGATTGAAACTTTGCACACATATCAAGGCTCGATGACAACGCATTAATGTAATGGTGTGAGGACATAAGGTCAACGGCCATAAGGTCAATTGGCCTTATTACCACTTTGAATGGCCATAAGGTTGATTGAAACTTTGCACACGTATCAAGGGTCGATGACAATGCATTAATGTGATGGTGTGGTGACATAAGGTCAACGGCCGTAAGGTTAATTGGCCTTATTACCACTTTGAATGGCCATAAGTTTGATTGAAACTTTGCACACGTATCAAGGCTCGATGACAATGCAATAATGTGATGGTGGGGTGACGTAAGGTTAACGGACATAAGGTGAATTGAACTTATGACCACCCCAAATGGCCATAGATTTGAAACCTTGCACATAATGCGAAAAACGCATTCCTTTATTAACACGCTTTTATTAGCTTGGTCTATGTAACGGAATCTTTGAGCTTAATTTTTACCGGTTTCTAGAAGTCTGATTAATTTGAAACTTTGCATACGTATCAAGGACCGCTGGCAATGCATTAATGTGATGGTGTCGTGTCATAAGGTCAACGGCAATAACGTCAATTGGCATTATTACCACTTTGAATGGCCATAGGTTTGATTGAAACTTTGCACACATATTAAGGCTCGATGACAGTGCATTAATGTGATGGTGTGGTGACATAAGGTTAATTGGCCTTATTACCACTTAGAATGGCCATAAGTTTGATTGAAACTTTGCACACATATCACGGCTCGATGACAATGCATTAATGTAATGGTGTGGTGATATAAGGTCAACGGCCATAAGGTCAATTGGCCTTATTACTACTTTGAATGGCCATAAGTTTGATTGAAACTTTGCACACATATCAAGGATCGATGACAATACATTAATGTGATGGCGTGGTGACATAAGGTCAACGGCCATAAGGTCAATTGGCCTTATTTCCACTTTGAATGGCCATAAGTTTGATTGAAACTCCGCACACGTATCAAGGCTCGATGACAATGCAATAATGTTATGGTGGGGTGACATAAAGTTAAGGGATATAAGGTCCATTGAACATATGACCACCCCAAATGGCCATAGATTTGAAACCTTGCACATAATGCGAAAAACGCATTCCTTTATTAGTGATAGAAGTAGATGCATGGCACATCTACGAAAGAGCATACTGGAGCCCTTTTTTAACACGCTTTTATTAGCTTGGCCTGTATCTATGTAACGGAATTTTTGAGCTTAATTTTCACCGGTTTCTAGAAGTCTGATTAATTTGAAACTTTGCATACGTATCAAGGACCGATGACAATGCATTAGAGTGATGGTGTGGTGACATAAGGTCAACTGCCATAAGGCCAATTGGCCTTATTACCATTTTGAATGGCCATAAGTTTGATAGAAACTTTGCACCCGTATCACGGCTCGATGAAAATGCATTATTGTGATGGTATGGTGACATAAGGTCAACGCCCATAAGGTCAAATGGCCTTATTACCACTTTGAATGACCATAAGTTTGATTGAAACTTTGCACACGTATCAAGGCTCGATGACAATGCATTAATGTGATGGTGTGGTGACATAAGGTCAACGGCTCTAAGGTCAATTGGCCTTATTACCACTTTGAATGGTCATAAGTTTGATTAAAACTTTGCAAACGTATCAAGGCTCGATGAACATGTATTAATGTGATGGTGTGGTGATATAAGGTCAACGGCCATATGGTCAATTGGCCTTATTACCACTTTGAATGTCCATAAGTTTTGATTGAAATTTTGCAGACGTATCAAGGCTCGATGACAATGCAATAATGTGATGGTGGGGTCACATAAGGTTAACGGACATAAATTCAATTGAACTTGTGACCACCCCAAATGGCCATAAATTTGAAACCTTGCACATAATGCGAAAAACGCATTCCTTTATTAATGATAGAAGTGGATGCATGGCACATCTACGAAAGAGCATACTGGAGCCCTTTTTAACACGCTTTTATTAGCTTGGCCTGTAGCTATCTATGTATCCATGTATGTATGTAACGGAATCTGGAGTGGAGCCGAGAGCCCCGGTAATGTAGAGCTCCGAACTCCGTTGCACCTTTTGAAGCATTTGAAGGTAGGTACTTTTAGCTAGTGCAGGCCACCAGACCAAGGCACCATAAAGAAGAATCCGGCGCACAATTGCTGTGTAAATACAGTAGGTCACCTTAGGGGAGAATCCCCAGGATGTGCCAATTGCCCTCTTGCAGGTGAACAGCTCTGCTTTTGCCTTCTTGGATCGCACCACTATATGGTCACTTCATAATAGCTTCCTATCCAGAATGACTCCCAAATACTTGACTTGATCGCTAAACGCTAAGAACGTACCCCCAGTTCTGGGCGGTGTAAGATTTGGTACTTTGTACCTCCTCGTGAAGAGAACAAGCTCGGTTTTATCCGGGTTGACTTCCAAACCTTTGGCGGGTTGTACTCCTGGAGCAGCTCCAGTATGTCAGCTGGGTCCGTTGGCGTCACTGGAACGCAGGCTCTAGCCCTTGGTCGTGAGGGGATATCACGCGCCTCCACTACCTTGAGGCGCGCGCCCGGATATACCACCCCTATCAGCGTGACGGCAGCCCTATAGAGGTTGACCGACCTGGCGTCGTCACAGGCAATTATCTTGACATTGCCCTGGAACCACCCTGCATCAGTGTAAGATGGCGATAGACCAGGGTTGTCTTTTTAACCTTAACGGCCACCGTCACGAGCGAGGCCTCGTTCCACTTCCACTGTTGTTTCGGTATCCTGCCATCTTTGCTGCTCTCGTCTATAATGCCAATGATCTGCCGACCTTTGGCAATTTCGGCGAAAGACCGCGTCCAGCCTCCCTGCGTCTTGGTCCTTTTCGGTGCCGTGGGGTTGGATTCATCCATGGACCGCTGGCGTTTCGAGGTTTTATCACTCTCGACTAAAACTTTTAAAATTACTTGGACTTAAAAATTAAAAACAAGTAATAGTTTAAAAAAACACTCTTTTTATAGCAAACCGAACTAAAAAATAGAAAATAATTTTCAATTAAAAAGAGTTTGTATAACAGTAGTAGAAGGTCAAACAATCGTTTATAGTTAATTACCTAAAAATAAAATTATAATAAAATTTAAGTTATTAACAGAATAATTTAATTCACAGTAAAAAGCGTGGGGTGCTTGATATTGAATGTTACAATCATTCTATTGGCAACTATCTGAGAGGAAAGTTATGAAATGTAGTCAAATGCACCCTACGCTTTTTACTCTGAATGTGTTTTTTTTAGTTTTTTTTTAACTATTATTTATTAATAATGAGGGGTTGAGCTCAGGAAAACTCTGATCAAAAATTGAATTGTTACATTTATTTTTAAACGTAATGAAGTGTTTGGAATATTGTATTCAAAACTAGTCTGTTTACTATTTTCAAAATTTCTAAAGTTGTTTATATTTTTTCTTGATTCATAAATTTTTTATAGGGAAAACTTGTTCCATAACTTAAGTGAAACAGGCAAATAAGTAAAATTTTTATTAAATTAGCTAATTTCATATCGGTTTTTATTTTTTATTTTTATCTATACCTGTGTGAGTCACATTATACAATGATCATATTATATGTTTGTCTATAGTTTTCACATCAATTATTTCTATATGTGGTCTTGTTTTGCCTCAATGATTCCTCCAATATCAGATTCCTTTTCAATGATCTCTCCACGAAATGCCTCTATAGCCTCATCTATAGTAAAAGTTCTCATAGGTTTCCGTTCCGTTGAAAAATCACCTTTAGACGATGGTGCGATTGTTGTGGATGGTGAAAATAATGGTATCGTTGACAACACTTCAATTTCTTCTTCGTCATTTGTTAAAAAAGGCTCACTTTGTTTTAGTAATAATAATGAAATATTGATTGACAAAATATCATTACTTTTCGGTAATGTTAAATTAAATTGAATACTTTTCGAGTTTTGGTTTATCGCAAGCGCATTACTATCTAGGTTTTCCCAAAATGGTGCTCCGTAGGTAGATTTGAAAACAAATAATAATAATAATATGAGATATATATAAATTCCTCATAGGAAAGCAGAGTTTCGCCTAATGCGCGCTTTAAGTGATATTTTATTCTCTTTATGCCGGTTTCCCAATAACCTCCCATGTGCGGTGCAGATGGTGGATTGAAACGCCACTCGATGTTTGAGTCGGCGAAAAACGATTGCAATCTGTCGTCAGCCATACACTGCTGAAACGCGATTCGCAGCTCCTTCTCAGCACCCACGAAATTCGTACCGTTATCTGAAGACATGTGCTTACAGTAGCCTCTGCGGTTTATGAACCTCTTGAAAGCGTTGAGAAACGCTGGTGTCGTCAGGTCGCCAACAAATTCCAGATGCATAGCGCCTGTACACATGCATATAAAAGAACATATGTATCCCTTAGTGGCCTTGGCTCCTCTACCATGGGTGAATTTATACATGTACGGTCCTGCAAAATCCACAGCAGTTCGAGTAAAACAGCGAGCAAAAGTAGTACGTGTTTCAGGTATATCTCCCATTGATTGCTTGCCGAGATTACGATTCAAAATAGTGCACTTAACGCATTTGTGATAAATGTTTCGTGTCAAGCTTCGAGCTCCTATAACCCAATAGCGTCGTTGTAAAACTGTCTGCATGATGCGAGGCCCAGCGTGTAATGTATATTTGTGGATATCGTGGATGATCAACTTCGCAAGCGGAACGTTTTTGGGTAATATAATGGAATGTATCACGTCTGTCGACAATGCTACATTCTTCAACCTTCCTCCAACGCGTAGAACGTTTTTCTCATCTAAGTATGGCTGCAAACGCACAAGACAGCTACGCAGTGGAATGGGCTTTTTCGCACTGCAAAGAGAGATCTCGTTAGAAAAATAGAACATTTGGGTATACCTGATTAAACGCAGCTCGGCTTCAGAGATCTCTTGGCAGGTGGGAGCCCCGACTCGTTTACCAGCGTGGATTCGAGTGGCAGCTCGGGCATTGTAAGCAAATCTTAAAACATATGCAACTATACGACGAAGCTTTGAAAACGACGAATACCTCGTCATAATTGACCAATGCTCGCTTGAACTCGTGACATGGATGGTGACATTGTTTCTAATGCCCATCTCGGTTGTATGCTGCTCTGTTGACGTTTGATGCCAGAAAGGTTCATCGCCTTTTAAGAACTCTGGACCGTTCCACCAAAGATGATGATGCAGCAACTCCGATGGAGCCACTCCTCTGGAAGCACAATCTGCGGGATTTGACTCCGATCGAACATGGTTCCAACACTCAGCAGGCAGCACTTCTTGGATATCAGCAACTCGGTTTGCGATAAACGTCATCCATCTGCTGGGATGCGCCTGCAGCCACGCCAACGTAATCGTCGAGTCCGTCCATGCAAATATGGGATAATTCAAATCATGCCAACTCTGTTGAATGTTCCGCACCAATTTAGCGGCAAGATGCGCACCGCATAGCTCTTATCGCGGCAGCGTGGTAGATTTGAGGGGGGCTACCTTACTCTTTGATGATATCAATGCGACGGTAACCGTTCCGTTCTTTTCTTACCGTCCGGGCGTATGCAACCGCAGCGTAAGCACGCTCGGATGCGTCAGAAAATAAGTGTAACTCAGTGCTCGACTCAGTCGTCCCCAGGCCCAGCCAACGGTTAACCCTTAAATTTGAAAGAATTTGCAACTCAGAGCGATGTTCCAACCACTTCATTGCAATAGCTTCGGGAATAACGTCGTCCCAACCGTCTTTGTTGCGCCAAACCTCCTGGAACCATATTTTTGATTTAACTACTGCGGGAGAGAGAAGTCCCAGGGGATCGAATAAGGTGCTTGCGTCCGACAAAAATGCTCTTTTTGTCATAGTTTTAGGGAAGTTTTTCAAATCAACGGTGAACGTGAGATAATCTTCCTCTGTGTTCCACATTACACCCAAAGCGTGGGTCTCTTTGCTGTCGACTAAATAGTGTGAAATATTTGCTGGAGTATTCGAAATACTACTGTTGAATTCTGCACAATTCGAAGCCCATTTCCGTAGCTCGAACCCGCGTTCCTTTAAAATGTCTGTTACGTTTTTTTGCAAAATTAAAAGGTCGTGTTTTGATGATGTACCAGTAAGGAGATCATCCATATAAAAATCCTTTAAGATGACGCTGACAGTTTTCGGACAGTCGTTCGCCGACTGGTTTGCGGTTTCTTGCAGGGCCTTCACGGCTAAATGGGACGCAGCGGCTACACCATAAGTTACACGTAACATGCGAAAATCTTGTACAGGTAAACATGGATCTTGGCGCCAAACAATACGTTGCAAGTCAATGTGATCCTCAGAAACGCGTACTTGTCTGTACATTTTTGCTACATCCGCTGTTACAGCATATCGATGTGTTCTGAAACGCGTCAGAATAGAAAATAAATCCTGCTGCAATTGTGGACCGACGAGTAAAGCGTCGTTCAGAGAATTTCCGCTTGTGGTTTTAGCAGATGCGTTGAATACAATCCTCAACTTAGTTTTGACGCTCGACTCCTTAACGACGGGATGATGAGGCATATAAAAACATTGGTGAGCTGATTCCTTTGCAGGTTCCATGTGGTTCATGTCGATGAGTTCCTGCATGAACTCATTATAGCGCATACGAAGATCATCATCACGAGCCAACCGTCTTTCGATACGCAGTAGACTTCGCAAAGCAAATTCTCGAGAATCACCTAAAGAAATGTTAGACCTTAGTGGTAGCTCTACAATGAATCGCCCGTCGGATGCTCTTCTATGCGTTCTTTCAAAAATCTCTTTACATTGACGTTCTTCAGCAGTGAGATGGTGCTTTTGAGGTCCTTCCTCTAATTCCCATAACCTGGTAAGGGCCTTATCCAACTGTACGTCGCAATGCAGCGACTGTAGACAAGTCGTAGCGGGTTCAAGTTCATCGACACAACCAAATAACGTCCATCCGAACACGGTTCGTTGAGCCATGGGTGTACCAGGTGGTCCCTTCAGGAATTCGGGGTAAAGGAGCACTTCCATAACGTCCATGCCGATGAGCATATCGATACGTCCAGGATCCATAAAGTGTGGATCGGCTAGAAATAGGCCTTGTACGTGTGACCACGATGCAACTGCTACTGATTGGGTTGGCAAGTCACTTGTAATTTTGGGTAGAATTAGCGCATTTACAGAGAAGCATAGATTAGAGCAATAAGAAGATAGGGGAAGTAATACTTCGCCCCTTGAGCGACCTCCTTGCGAAGACCCTATTCCCGTAACGACTACTGCGGATGTCTTTCGAGGCAGCCCTAAACGTTGCACGCAAGCCTCTGTTACGAAAGAGGCATGTGAGCCAGAGTCGAACAGCAAGCGAGCTGATTGCCAACTACCAGAGCAATCACGAACTTTGACCAGTGCGGTTGCCAACAGCACAGTTTTCTCCTTTCGGATCTGCGGATTGTGCACGGAATTTGAAGACGAAGAGGTCAATGCGGACGCGCGGCTTGTAGACGAATGAGCAGTAGCGGTATTTAGTTGCGATGCGGTAAAATGAGCGGTAGTTACAGCGGCTGCGGTGTTGGGCGTAGAAATAGCGTGATGTAAAAGCGTGTGATGGCGTTGATGACAAACCCTCCATCCAGATAAACTATTACATTTCGCTTTGTAATGACCTGGGCTCAGGCAATTCGTACACAAACCGGACTCCATAACAAATTTTGATTTCGCGCTTGATTCGAGATTTCGGAACTTTTCACAGCTATATACCTTGTGCGGCTCCTTACAATGCGCACATTCTACGCTCTTTAGGTTTGGCATAGCGTGAAATGCATTTGCCGATTTGCCTACGGTGTTAGCCTTAGCTTTGATGGGTATTGGTGTGGTTGTTGAAGGAAGCATCGAGAGTGAGCGACACCTAACTTCCAGAAATGAGACCAGATTCTCGAATGTTGGCGGCTCATCGCTGACGAGTGACAACTCCCACTGCTTCCGCGTCTCAAATGCAAGCTTGTTCACTACTTCGTATACGAGCCAATCATCCCAAAATTGGACAGGGCGCCCTAAAGCCTTAAGCTCGCGTATGTGTTGCTGAAACGTATATATTACCCCCTTAATCGACTCACCGGAGTCACTAGATACCTTCTTCACGCTCGACATGGCTCTGAGATGCCCCTCCACTATTACACTCATTACCTTATAGCGCGTTTTTAGGAGCTCCCAAGCTTCTTCATAATTTGCGTCACATATTTGAAACCCGTTTATAATTTTCAAGGCGTCACCTTTCAAACAGCTTCGGAGATAATGGAGTTTTTCTCCTGCCGTCAATGCGGTGTTGCGATCAACCAGCGAAGAGAATGCGTCGAAAAATCCAATCCATTCCGTAGAGTTTCCGGAGAACGTAGGCAACTCCATTTTAGGTAAGCGTATTGCAGCAGACACTGTCGTTACCGCCGGCGTTGAATGTACCTCCTCGCGACACTTCTTCATTAGGTTAAGACTCGATAAGGCCGTCGTATACCATGCCTCCGCCTGTATTCTGTTGTTTTCTTCTATCAATGCTTTCGGGTCCGCACGAGATTTCAACGGCATTCTGTGCAGTATTAAACCGGACCCACTGCTCATTAAGTAGTTGTAGGTAGCTTTTCACATTTTCGGAATCCATTGTAAGCGATTCATCAACAGCCTTCGCCATATACCGCTTGATGGCATGGAGTGCGGAATCGCGAGTTTTGACGGCGCTTGACATTTTGCAATTTATTAGTTTTATGAAAGGTTATTATTTTGTAAATTTTTCCTAGAAAATGAATGTTTATATAGTATGTAAGGATAACTATGCTGATATTTTGCTTGTTACTGTTACAGATGGCAAGTCAAAGCTAGTATGGATTATCAAAAAAACATACGAACGACGTGTGTAGAGAAAATTCGTAGAGGGTAAATGAAAGTTACAGCGGTTTTGCAAATATATAACTTTCGTATTGCAATATATGTATGTATATTTAGATTTTAGGCAATTATGAATTTTTGAAATATATAAATAAATTTGCGATTTTATAATTGCACACTGGTGAATTATGCGATTCGGTTCGATGGTCCAAAAAATGGTGTTGCGGGTTGCGTGTTGGTAACAGCTGCTGGTTGATTTGGTGGACTGTATGCGGATGCGGAGATACCTTTCCAATGTAAATGATAAAGGCCGTGTTTCGATTAAATTCGCCTTAATTATAACAATACACTTTATTGTAATTCAATTGATAAATATGTTCACAATTAATTATTTGTGGCGGTATGTAGTGCACAGCGAAAAGCAAGTAGTTAAGTAGAAAATTCAAAGACGACAAGAAATATATAAGAATATGAAAATAAGGCAAATGTCAGACATGATTAACGATGCTTGCGCATTAACCCTTTCAGTGCTATTATGAAAACTTTAAGATTATGTTAATTCGAACTCAACAATTGTAATGTATTGATGGCTTCAGATAATAAACACACACACACATGCACACATTTGCGGTTTTGAACGGATGCGCCTAAATGTAGGCAACGAAATTGTTTTGTTATTTTGCGGTGTCATACGCATGCACCTAAATGATATAGATCGGCCAGAACAAAAACCGAAAGAACGGATGCACCCAAATGTAGGCAACGAAATAGTTTTGCTGTCTATATGTGTGTCGGTGTGTATATACTTAACCAACTTGTGGATTAATATACACATAAAAACCTACCATCTGCAAAAACAAAATCGATTCATAATTAGAAGAGATCTTCACAACAAATATGTACTAGGAATTTACCGGTAACATTATTAAAGGCTACAGTGAGCTTGTGATATCAGATCAGATTCTTATCAGATACAGAACTGATAGGTAACAGATTTAAATCGGAACAGCCCCAATTATGCGCAATATGTTATAGAATAACTCCGTTCTCGTTTAAATATAGAAGATATCTAGAACCTAGCTTAATTGCTGCGTTGGCAGGTGCACATTTTCTTCTTTCTTCCTGCAGCTCGTACTTCCTACATCTGCTGGCACCGACGAAGCCTAACTTATAAGTATGGGATGCCAGAAGCATGCTCTAGGATGTTTAGTGAGGTTATATTAATCGTTACCGAGATGTTGGGACAAGTACCTTAATGGTGCCTTGTTACCGGAACGTACCCGATCTATGTCCGGCAATGGACCATCATCATCGATAACACTCCCAAAAACCTTCGGGGAGTGTCTTTATCGTTGAAACAACAACAACCACAAAAACCTTTCCTGCTTGATGGATCACATACAACTCATGTCTCCTTTTGATTTCCCCGCTGATCAGATACACAACTGATAGGTAACATATTTAGCAGCTTCTTATTAGATACACAGCTGATAGGTAATATATTTTTTGATCGCTCCTTTAAAATCATGTTAGATAATCATATCAATGCATTAGCAAATCTTGCTAAGACCATGAAAGTATTAGGAAAAACTAAAAAGAATATTTTGTTAGTTTTGGAAATTTAAAGACACCGATTGAACTGGTTAAAAATCTGAAGCCATCAATACATTACAATTATGAGCAGAAAGAAAAATACAACACAGTAACATGTGGTCAATTATGTTTAAAATGTTTATTTAATAAAAATAAATTATGTAAAATATAAATTGTTTATTATTATTTTTTCTTAAATGTATTACAGTAAAGTACTAATATAAGGTTTCGAAATGTCCATACGCATAAGTATCAATATGATTTTCTCGTACAATTCGCTTATCATCCATATTGCTTGGAGCTACTTTATAAAGATTTTGTGTATAAACCCTATATAATTTAGATCTAAATATATACATTGATGCATTATACAATTTATTTTCCAACAGACATTTTCTAAAATCACTTAAACTCAATGTAGAGGTTACACACTTTTTTATTCCCTTAATTTTTTTAGTTTCATTTATATCGTTATCAATTTTAAATGAATACATCTTTGCTCTTAAACCTATAAACTTGTTTATTAACTTCCCATTACATTCATCCTTCATCATACCTAGAACCTTCTTATTCAACTGAGGAAAATTAAAAATATTTTCCTTTGGATATGAGGATGTGTCGAAATATTTTGAAATATTAAAAAATGTTCAACAATTAAATCATTGGGTTGATTGTTTTCCAAAACTTATGTCTCATACGATTATTAAACATAGCGTTAATACATTTAACATTACTATTTACATAATGCATACAATTATTTTAATTAAAAAATTTTATTTTTATGTATATTTGTTCTCAAGTGTGCTGTCCATACATTTTGTTTCACTTGAATTTTACACTGCTCGCAAAAAATGGCGTTTTTTTTTATAAATTGATGCTTCATTGCAATATGTCTAACTAAACTCCTATTCCGAGTATATATCTTTTCACAAGAACTACACGGATGCATTTTTATTTTTTTATTAATTGGCTTTTTCGAACTTTTTTCCTTTGAAATTGCTTTTAAATCCTTAAGAGCTTGATTTATAATGTGGAATATTCTTACAATAATCAACGGTGTTAAAGAAGTAACGATGTATAAGTATTAAAGTTTATTACTGTTTATTAGAAGTGATCCTGGTTAAACACGGCTGAAAATCCTTATAAAATGTATATCTGTGAAATATAGATGAGTGCTGAGCGGCTTTAAAGAATTTACTACAATTTTTTACTGAAAAGATGTTCAATTTATATACATTGAGAAAAGTAGCCCTTATATAAATGTATGTATATGAATGGGTGGGTCTGTATGTATTTTGCTGTTTGTTGATATATATATATATATATATATATATATATATATATATATAATTTATATGCTGTCATGTTTACGGCAAAGCTCTGCTAAAGGTAAAAAGCTCTAAGCTTTTTCTTATACACCACTAAGCTTTTTCTTATGCGCCGCCTAGCGGAAGATCTGCCAGAACACAAACCGGAAGAACGGATGCGAAACCTAGCATATATGTGTGTGTGTATATATACTTTTCCTTGCACCATTTTTCCTTGCACCATTTGAGCTAGAACCGGTATTTACATACTATTGAGGTTGATATTGGAAAACAATGTATTTATATACTTACTTTTCTTCTTCTTCTTTTCTTACCCTTTTAAAATAAAAACACTAAAGTTAAGATTTCTAATTCTATTTTATTTCATTATAAATTTAAATTACTACCCGATATGTATTCGAACAAAATATATACTGATTTTAAAGCACAACGAATTTGTCGTTGTTTGATTTTCACATTACAATCAGTATGAAAATGATATTGACAACGCACAACATCTGGGTGTAAACTATATAATCTAGAGAGATTCATTCCATCACATCCTATACTCTCCTCTTCAATATTAAACACCGGCTTTTGGAGGAACTCTGCTATCCATACACTTTTTGTCGCCCCTTAACATAAACTTGTATGTTCTTCAATGTTGACATCAAATAGTTTTTTACAGATTAAAACTATCGCTTCCATAAGACCATACTAAATTATGGTGGTGTAACATTAACCAATTAGCTTATCCTTGATTTTCCTTACTCAGATCCGAAAATTCAAATGGAGCTTTTATGTGGAAACAATGGAATTCTTCATTGTTGATGACCACATCTATTTCCTTTACAATAAATCTATTATCGTATTCTTTAAAGCCTTGAACATCTACTGTCGTAAACATTATGAAAATTAATAAAGAAATATCTTTGTAATGGTAGGCTTTTTATACGTTAAGCACAGACAGGTGAAGTATAGTTGGGGATCAAATAGAATTTTTATATTTCGCCAACACTTATATACTTTAGAAATATGGTCCCTTTAAAAATTTGGAGCCCTTCCCCCCATTTAAAATCTGAGCTTGATACTCTCCTGCACTGAGGAGCTTCTAGCTTTTTCTTATAGAGCAGCTAGAACGTATGCGCCTAAATGCAGGTACACAAACTTACAAACTAATAAGAAGATAAACAAAATATTTAGTCTTCATATTTATTTGCGGTTTTATGAAATTCTCACATGCATATATATATGGGACAGCATGTACACACACATACAAACTTACAACAATCTAATAAAATGTCAAACAAAATGTTCAATAATGGAAAATCATAAGTTCAATGTTTCAATGTTGATCAGTTAAGGTTTCTATCAGCATGTTTTGATTTTTTCTCTTGTACAAACATTCCCAAGCGTAGGTATTAATTCTATTATTTTTTACAAATCTCTTATCATCTACAAACTTAACGTTACTTTATTTATTTCTTGTGTATACAATGCATGACATTTTGATCTAAAAATATACATTGAGTCCAAGTACAATTTCTTTTCGAATAAACATCTTCTATAATCACTTAAACTCAATGTAGAAATTACACACTTTTTTATTCCCTTAATTTTTTTTAGTTTCATTTATATCGTTATCGATTTTAAATGAATACATTTTTGCTCTTAAATCTATAAAATCTTTTATTAACTTCCCATTACATTCATCTTTCATCATACCCAATCTAATAAAATGCCAAACGAGCCCAGCTGGAAAATCATGAGTTCAATATTAAGAAAACCTTTTGTTAATTATGAAATTCTCACATGCATATATATATATGGATCAGCATCAGCATGTGCACACAAACTTACAATCAAATAAAAAAGACAAATAAAGTGTTCAATCTGCCCTGATCGGGTTTCTATGCTTTATACTTACGGGAAATTCTGATAACGAATTTAATTAAATGAAATACAGCATGAAGTTTTATTTACATATATACATATAAATATGTTTCAATGTTGTACGGTTGAGGTTTCTTATCAGTGTGGTTTAATAAAATTCCCATGTACAAACATATGTGATGGCATGTACACAAAATGTTCAATATTCATATTTAAACAAGTAAGGAAGGCTAAGTTCGGGTGTAACCGAACATTACATACTCAGTTGAGAGCTGTGGAGACAAAGTAAGGGAAATCACCATGTTGTAAAAAGAACCTAGGGTAACCCTGGAATGTGTTTGTATGACATGTGTATCAAATGGAAGGTATTAAAGAGTATTTTAAGAGGAAGTGGGCCATAGATCTATAGATGGACGCCATTTAGGGATATCGCCATAAAGGTGGACCAGGCCTGACTCGAGAATTTGTTTGTACGACATGGGTATCAAATGAAATGTGTTAATGATAATTTTAAAAGGGAGTGGGCCTAAGTTCTATAGGTGGACGTCTTTTCGAGATATCGCCATAAAGGTGGACCAGGGGTGACTCTTGAATTTATTTTGTACGATATGGGTATCAAAAAAAGGTATTAATGAGTATTTTAAAAGAGCGTGGGCCTAAGTACTATAGATGGACGCCTTTTCGAGATATCGCCATAAAGATGGACCAGGAGTGACTCTAGAATTTGTTTGTACGATATGAGTATCAAATGAAAGGTGTCCAATAAAGGTGGACCAGGGGTGACTCTAGAATTTGTTTATACGATATGGGTATCAAATGAAAGGGGTTAATGAGTATTTTAAAAGGGAGTGGGCCTTAGTTCTATAGGTGGATGCCTTTTCGAGATATCGCCATAAAGGTGGGCCAAGGGTGACTCCAGAATTTTTTTGTACGATATGAGTATCAAATGAAAGGTGTTAATGAGTATTTTAAAAAGGCGTGGGCCTTAGTTCTATAGGTGGACGCCTTTTCGAGATATCGCCATAAACGTGGACCAGGGGTGACTCTAGAATGTGTTTGTACGATATGGGTATCAAATTAAAGATATTAATGAGGGTTTTAAAAGGGAGTGTCCCTTAGTTGTATATGTGAAGGCGTTTTCGAGATATCTACCAAAATGTGGACCAGGGTGTTCCAGAACATCATCTGTCGGGTACCGCTAGTTTATTTATATATGTAATACCACGTACAGTATTCCTTCCAAGATTCCAAGGGCTTTTGATTTCGCCCTGCAAAACTTTTTCATTTTCTTCTACTTAATATGGTAGGTGTCACACCCATTTTACAAAGTTTTTTTCTTAAGTTATATTTTGCGTCAATAGACCAATACAATTACCGTGTTTCATCAATTTTTTTCGTATTTGGTATATAATTATGGCATTTTTTTCATTTTTCGTAATTTTCGATATCGAAAAAGTGGGCGTGGTCATAGTCGGATTTCGGCCATTTTTTATACCAATACAAAGTGAGTTCAGATAAGTACGTGAACTGAGTTTAGTAAAGATATATCGATTTTTGCACAAGTTATCGTGTTAAAGGCCGAGCGGAAGGACAGACGGTCGACTGTGTATAAAAACTGGGCGTGGCTTCAACCGATTTCGCCCTTTTTCACAGAAAACAGTTATCGTTCTAGAGGCTAAGCCTCTACCAAATTTCACAAGGATTGGTTAATTTTTGTTCGACTTATGACATTACAAGCATCCTAGACAAATTAAATGAAAAAGGGCGAAGCCACGCCCATCTTGAAATTTTCTTTTATTTTTGTATTTTTTTGCACCATATTATTACTGGAGTTGAATGTTGGCATAATTTACTTATATGCTGTAAAGATATTAACTTTTCTTTTAAAATTTGAATTTAAAAAAAAAATTTTTAAAAAGTGGGCGTGGTCGTTCTCCGATTTTGCTAATTTTTATTAAGCAGACATAAAGTAATAAGAGTAACGTTCCTGCCAAATTTCATCATGATATCTTCAACGACTGCCAAATGAGAAAATGTGGTTGGGGGGTTGGGGTTGGGTGGTACTACAGGTGTCCAACTGCTCCTTTTTGTAGATGAGAAAAAGAGGGGCGGGTGGGGGGATTGGGGAGTAGTCGCTCGATTAGAAAACTATTGGACTCTTTCAAATGGCTCGGGTGATGTCTAGGACTCATTAGCAATATGAGGGGGCATTTAAAAGTTTGCGGCCCTTTAAAAATGTAGCTCTCTAATTAAATACATATGATCATATTGATATAATAGTAACAGCGGAAGTATTAAAAACAAATACTGTAAAAATCCGAACAAATGTTACTAAGCTTTCAAAAGCACGCCTAAAAATCATATCCACACCATTAGGAATAAACTACATACAGAGTGTATGTGCCTACATAGTGATCAAAAGGAATATAAACAAAAAGGCAACTCTTACCAATTTGTACAGCGAACAACGGGATATTCATATGGCTTAGCAGCTAAAGGCATCTACCTTTGCACTGATATGAATGTTGGAGATTCGAGTTCAACGCTCAGCTCCCGAAAAGCTAGATGATGAAGTGAAATTCAGAAACATGTCCTGGTAACCATCGCCGTTTGTAAACTTACAATTTTTCTCTAATATCAATTACAAAAACCATTGTATAAAGCAATATGAGCAAAGCTCGCTAATTAAATACATAAGATCATATTGATATAATAGTAACAGCGGAAGTATTAAAAACAAATACTGTAAAAATCCGAAAAAAGGTTACTAAGCTTTCAAAAGCGCGCCTAAAAATCATATCCCCACCATTAGGAATAAACTACATACAGAGTGTATGTGCCTACATGGTGATCAAAAGGAATATAAACAAAAATGCAACTCTTAGAGACCAATTGTACAGCGAACAACGAGCTATTCATATGGCTTAGCAGCTAAAGACATCTACCTTTGCACTGATATGAATGTTGGAGATTCGAGTTCAACGCTCAGCTCCCGAAAAGCTAGCTGATGAAGAAGTGAAATTCAGAAACATGTCCTGGTAACCATCGCCGTTTGTAAACTTACAATTTTTCTCTAATATCAATTACAAAAACCATTGTATAAAGGAATATGAGCAAAGCTCGCTAATTAAATACATTTGAAAAAATGTTAAGTTAAACGGTTTTATTGAAAACAATACTTAAATGAAGTAATAATAATACTAAAAGCTAGAAAATAATTAGGTATGTCCTAGGTACTAAACATCACAATCAATGCTATTGATAGTCATATATAAGACCAACTGAACCCTAATCACATTTTTAGAAATTTCACGCGTCCAAAGCTTTTATTTAATTGTCAACGCCCTAGATTGATGAGGAGTGTAATGACTAGTACCTAGGACCTACCTAATTATTTTCTAGCTTTTAGTATTATTAGTACTTCATGTAAGTATTGTTTTCAATAAAACCGTTTAACTTAAAAATTTTTTCTAAATTATTTTATTATTTATTTCAAGCCAAATGAAATGTATCTTATTTATCTTAATACATACATACATATTTACCACCCCGTAAATAGAGTAACTGGACAAAGCAAAGACTTAAAAAGTACAAAATGTTATTTAAAAAAATTTATATTAAACTGAACAGCTTTATTTATGTTAATAATAAGCAACGACTGAATTTAAAAAAAATATTAGTATGCAAGTAATTTTTTGTTTGTCCAAAGATTTAAAAAGTACAAAATATTATTAAAAAATGTATGTATATATATTAAACTGAACAGCTGTATTGAATTTAATAATAAGCAAAGACGGAATTAAAAAAAAAAAATTTGAATGCGCAAGCCATTTTTTATTTGTACATAACGCTCGTTTCAGAGAAAATTGATGTAATCCAAAATTTTTTTTTTTTTTAAATTTTATGATACCCGAAACAGCCTGCTGGTGCTATTATACAATAATATACGCAAAACTTAAATACAAATACAATAAACTAAAGCTTAGAATTTCTTGAAAATTTCAGAAACCTTTTTGCGATTTTTCATATAAATTTTTTTAGAGTTTTTCTAAGATTTTTTAGATTTTTTTCGAGTATGCAGTTTTGTAGCTTATTCAATTGTAATATAGTATAGTATAGTATCTGATTTTCGGCAATTTTTTTCCATCCGACCTTTGAATTTTTTCCATATCAAAAAATTAGAGTTATTAAATTGTATGGAAAAAAATGGACAGGTATGATGATAAAAAAAATATAGTACGACTTTCTTGAACGTAGATTAACACATATTAAACGTGCAAAAGCTGAATATGTGACTCGATTATTATTTTTTGTTTTTTTTTTTTTGGAAATGCGGCAAGTCATATTTTGAATAAACAAAAATCTACAACTGAAAGTACACATGCTGAAAAAAGTATTGACACAGGTATTTTTTGTATTTTTGGTCAATTTTGGCTTTAACAAAATTTTGGCTTTAATTTCAAAAAATGCTGAACAAAAAACTTCAAACCTTTTAGGAAAATTCGTCGAATTTTGGCCACATTTAAAAAAAATCACAGTTTTGTATTGGGCCGTGGAGCATATTTTCATAAAAAAATTTTTTTTTTAAGCCTTACAAAACCAAATAGTTTTTTTTATTGTAACTTTTTTATTTGACATCCGATTGATATGGCAAAATGTTTACCGTGAGAGCCAATTTCTTCTAATGTCCTTTTGAGCTCGGAAGTCGTTTTCACATAGTTGTGTCAGCTACCGAGTTGTAGGCCCTTAAAATATTATTTTTGTTTCATCAAACATAAGTCTAAAAATATTCACCAAATATAAAAAAATAATGGAACTTCTTTGTTTAAAAACTTTGTCAAATAATTCAAAAATAACATTGCCATTAACTTCAAAGCACTTTAGTTCGACGAACAAAAAGAATATGTTAAGGACCATCCCGGTCTATTACACTATTGCTTCTTTACAGGTTTTTTTGTGATAAAAAATAATGTCTATCTTCTTTTGTTCACATATGAGCTAACTTCTGAGCATTTTGCGAAATTCTCGCAATTTAATCTAGCTTGGTCCGCTGGGTTGGTGCAACGGTGGCAGCAACCAAATGCGCTAACATCACGATGTTTGTAGAAGCCACATTACGGAAAATACACGGATGATTTGCCAATTGTATGAGTGTGTACCTGTTTCTACGGGAAATCACAAAGTTATTTTGTATATGTATTTGTTAAAAGGGCCGAAGTTTTAATAACTTTTTGCAAGTGCTTAGTGTAGTGCGGCTTATTAAATAAAGTGGTGCAAATTGAAAAAATTAAATAAAAGTTAAAATGAAATTACTTGGAAATAAGTGGCGGCGAAAAAAAGTATACGCGAACCGCTACCAACCCATAAAAACGAAATAAGTTCCAAGATCTTGGGGGAACCCTACCCAGATTTAACAGCCACGGCCATAGTCCTAAGATCAAGGTTGGTGATATCAGTGCGTTTTGTTTCTAGGTGTTTCCTTTGGTTTACGAACAGGGGACAGGGATTATTCAGGCGCCAAAATTTAAGCAAGGCATTTGAAAATAAAAGTGAATACTCGTATGTTGTATGCGTATCCGTTTATAGTAGAGGCGGATTCACGTTATGAATCTAATGAGGACTCTGTTTGTTAGCGTGTGTGTGTGTTGTTTTTTGTTTTTGTTTTAGATCGCATATATTATGAAGTAAGCTCCACTCACCCCGCACAACAACAACAACGGAAGCAAAAACGACGCACCAGTACGTACCGTACACCCACACTGCCACGACCACTGCAGACAAAAATAACCCCAGGCGCTACGATTACGCGATACCACAGCCATTACCAATAACTACGCCCAGAATAAAAGGCAAGCCAATTCCGCCACACGATCACCACTAAGCGAAAACATCCAGCCAGAAGCACCAACCCCAGTAGATGGTACACAATCACCATAGGGAGCTGTTTTTAAACGGTTTTATTTAACTTGAATTGACAGGCTGTTTAGCCAGCACGAGTTTTGTAATTGAAATTTCGCCGATAGATGGCGGAAGGATCGTGATATTCACAAAAATCGTATTTGTGGTCCGATTTGGCTCATATTTTGAACACATAATAAATACAAGAATAGAAAGCGATCTATGAAAAAATCACCGCTAGGTGGCGCAAGGATCGGGATATTAACAAAAATCCTATTTGTGGTCCGATATGGATCATATTGGGAACACATAATACATACGAGAATAGAAAGCGGCCAATGAAAAAAATCGCCGCTAGGTGACGCAAAGTTCGAATATATTCAAAAAATTCGTATTTGTGGTCCGATTTGATGCATATTTGGAACACATAATACAAACATGAATAGAAAGCGACCTATGATGTCCGATTTGGCTCATATTTGGATCAAATATTACATACAGTCCGGTAGAAATGATATCAAAATATCTTGGAGTTGAAGTAGGGACAAGCATGCGTGGCGTAGAGTCGAGTAAAGTCTTTGCAAGGATTATGTATTGAGGAATTAGATTGTAACAAATTGTCAGGAAAGTTCTTGCAATAATGAGTCACTAAATGAAGTAAATAAATTGAGAAATAATAGGCAATTAAATAAATACTAAAAACTTGAAAAAAAAAAATTTAAGTTAAACGGTTTTATTGAAAACAATACTAACATGAAGTAATAATAATACTAAAAGTTAGAAAATAATTAGATAGGTCCTAGGTACTAGTCATCACAATCAATTCTATTTGTTGAAGACATGAGCGAGAACCTCATAGAGTTTGAGGATTAAAATAAATTTATATATATAATATATACATTATCTGAAAAGAAAAATTATAATTATATTGAAATGAATTAATTTCTAATACCTACATTATAAATACTTACCTTTTACTTACCTTTGAAAGATTTACCTATATGAAATATTTGCTTAAAATTACTTACCTTTATTCTATACTCACCTGTTTGAAGAACCCTGTAAATAAGGAACATAATTACTGTTTAGCGTACACACATATATGTATACCTACATACATACATATGTATGCTCTCAGTAAAAGAAGTAAACGGTCCAGTGGAATTTGCTGGGCCGTTGTAAATTTAGTTATTCGCCATCAGCCTAACTACTCACGCCGTTAAATATAATAACTACGAAAACGTGAAAATTGTTAAATTAAATTATTCAACAAGTAAAAATAAAGTTTATATTTTTTATACGTTTAACCCGAAAGTCATCGCGTTTTTTATTTAATAAAGTGACGTGCTACCACCCCTTAATCCCTCAGTGCACCACCTTCATAGTGCAAAGTTATACATGGTCCTTTGGTACCATACAGTGAGCTAGCAACCTAGAAAATAGTGAAAATAATAATTAAATATTAATTACATTGAAAACAATGCATTAAAAGACAAAAACCGGTAGACGCGACGCGCTAACATATTTATCTAATACAAAGTGCTGAAAATATAAAAAGAAACAAAATTTTTAAAATATTTAAAAAATACATTAAAAGTGCTGAAAACATAGAAAGACAAACATAAGTTTCAAAATACCCAAGATATATACATTATATTAAAAATTATTAGAAATAAAATAAAAGCACAAATTAAATGAGAAATATTAAAGAATACATACATACAAATATACAAGTACAGAAAAAGTAAAAGCAACAAAATTACATCCAATTTTATTGAGAAAGTGAGTGAGGTGAAATGAAGAACGCAAACGGTGAAGCTACAATGGCCAAGAAAAAAAGACGGTGAAAATAAAAAAGGAATAAAAGCCTAGAAATTATTAAAAAGAAAAATAAGAGATATTATATAGAAAAAGTTGTAGAAAACAGGAAGAAAAACAAAAGTTTGAAAATATTAAAAAAGGAAAGAACGTAGGAAAATAAAAGAATTTCTATAATAAACAAACAAAAAAACAGAAGTGGAGCGCTTGTTGAAAAAATAAAAATAAAACCAAATTAGACATAATTTACGAAAAAAAAACGATTTTCAAAGTGGTTTGGAAACGCATTCACAAAGTTTTAATTTTTAAACCACGAGCAGTAGACCTGCAAAAGTGGTACCCGGTAGCAAAACCGACACAACAACAACGAAGCAGTACTGCCTCTAGCGCAACAGCATCAGCGACACCGAGCGACAACAACAACAACAATCCAGCAACAGAAAAATCAGGTGGTAAAAGCAAAATATGCCAAAGTAAGTACACCTTGCCCAAAACATATGCATATATAAGTGCAGCGGAATTCCCCTAAGCAAATACATAATCGCACTCATCTACGGTAAAGTTGACAGGATCTTGGAAAGAATCCGTACAAAACACCGTTTTGCGCAAATCTCTCTCATATAATAAAATTCCGCTAAAGCTCTTCTTATATACATAGGTATATTGGAAATACCCTCAAATTTGTGATTCTTACATATATCCATATATACACATACCCATATCACATATTTACTTATACACCAACCCGTTGTAAGATTTGTCGGGTATTCCACTAGAATTTCCCCTTAAAAATTTACCGTATACCGTTTCTCACAGCCACCACAAGAAATTTGCTCTCCCAGAATAAATTACCTTAGATATTGGTTGCGACTTACAAAAGTACAAAAGTTACATATATATACATATGTATTCGTCCCAAATCAAAAGGCAAACTCCGCCTTAAAACTGCAAAATATCTAACGTTGTTTCGGTCCCTGAAACATTCAAAGTTAATCAGCGCATTATTGACTCTCTCAATTCCTTTTAGGTGTACTTATTATAACACCATTTAATTTAGGTAATTTGCAAATTAACTCCGCCCACCACTATTTATTTCTGTTCACTGAATATATATATTTGTATGCACATAAACATACTTGGACTTTGATGCGCTAAGACAAGTATTTCCCACCCTCACTTGTTTATGCAAATCCCGCTAGTCAAAAGTACAGTGGCCCTCAACTTATAAAAAACAACTCAAAATACAGTGGGTCAAAAGAACTCAAATCACCCTGAAACTTTTGATACAATTTTAGAGCCCCTAAATCAATTTCTTCCTATTGAATTAAAATCGCAATGGGTGGCACAGGTGAAGAAAAACCACAATCCCTCCTACCCCAAGCACCAAAGAAAACAAGAGCGAAATCTCAGAGTGACGAAGAGGAAGCAGCAATCTTTAATAAAAAATTCATGTTTGAAGCCACAAGATTAGAGAAATTTTGCGACAAGTGGTGGAGCATCGCGGAAACTGACCACTCGGAAGCTGCATGTGACACAGAGGTCTTCTACGGAGGATATGAAGACTGTCCATCCTTTAGGGACATGTTTACTGCAGTGTACATTAGTCACCCCAAACTCTCTCCTGCCCAAAAACTTTACCATTTGAGGCAAAAAACCCGAGGTAAAGCAGCCCACCTTATTAAAAATTACCCTCTTAATGACCAAAGTTTTGAGCATTAAAGCATCGATATGAGAACCGCAGAATTCTCATCGACAACCAGCTCAAAACCCTCTTTAATATCCAACCCGTAAATGGTGAACGCATACAATATGTGCAAACCACAATCAATAATTGCCTCTCAACCGTTAAGGCAAACGGAGTATACACAGCTAATTGGGACCCGATGCTAGTATATCTCTGCTCCTCCAAATTGCCAGACGAAACCCTAGCTTTACGGGAGCAATCCCTCAACTCTCGTAAGAAGTTACCTCTTTGGTCCGAATTGGACCAGTTTCTGACTACTCGGTATGAGGTAGTTGAATGCCTAACCACATATAGGCCTAACAAACCAAAGCCTAATCAATCTATTTTCACCCCGCGGTCTTCTACTCCTACTAATAACTCGTTCCACTCAAGGCACAAGAAACACTCATTGCACACTGACCCAAAAAGGCAGGCTTCGTGCAAATTGTGCAACAGCAATCCCTCGCTGATGAATTGTGTCAAATTTAAAGAGCTCTCAGTTCAAGATAGAAACAAATTCGTAAGGGAAAATAGGTATTGCCAGAACTGTTTGGCTTACTCCCACTCAGAAAGACAATGCGGAAGCAGTTTCACTTCCGTTTACTGCCAAAAGCGACACCACTCCGTCCTACACTACTCAGCCAACAACAAACCGCAAAACAGCTCAAAACCGAAGAAAAATCTCGTCCATCTCACGTGACCATCGATGAAGAAAAGCCTTGTACCTCTCAACAGGCGGCATCGATGAACTCTCAGCCAGCTACTCAAAATAGCACGGAGAACGTACTCTCACACTTCTCTAGAAGTAGAGAGCGAACCTTGCTCCCTGCAGCAAACATTCCCGTGTTACGCAAAGAAGAAACCTTTAATATTCGTGCTCTTCTAGACCAAGGATCCCAAAAAACTTTTGTAACCTCTAGAATACAAAAGCTACTTGGTCTACCCGTTCAAAAGACCAATTACGAAATATTGGGAATGGGCGGACGAACAGTCCAGAAAGCAGATAAGGTGTGCTCAGTCACCATATGTTCTCCAGATCTCAATATTAAAATCGCAACTAATGCGATCATACTCCCTCAACTGACGCAATTCTTGCCAACGTTTAATGTCTCTTATATAGACCTCAAAGAGTACTCAACACTCTCTCTAGCAGACCCCAACTGTTTCGCGCCTGCCAAGATAGATATGGTAGTAGGTAGCGACATACTCCCTCAAATACTGATTCCGGGCCTCAAAACCAATGTAGCTGGAAGTTTAATAGCCCAGAACACAATCTTCGGGTGGATATTAAGCGGGCCACTTAAGGAACAGATCTCAACATTCTCAACTCAAGTAGTTGAAATGCAAAAGGAGTTCCTCGAAGACTTACACAAAAAGTTTTGAGAACAAGAAGAAGTGCCATCGGCTTCCTCTCTCAAAGATGATGATCTAATATGCGAAGAGCTCTACAAAAGTACCACAATCCGAAGAAATGATGGCCGCTACGTAGTAAAACTCCCATTTAAAAACTCGTTTCCCAACTCAATAGCTTTAGGGCACTCTAGACCCGCTGCTCAGCAACAATACCTCAGCGTAGAACGAAGCATTGAGAAAAACCAGAGCTTCGAACGACCTAATCCAACATCTTAACGGAATACTTAACCCTAGATCATATGGAGCCCACAACCCCTCGGGAAATTGTACGTGATGGAAAGTATTTCTCGTTTTACTTACCACATCATGCCGTACTCAAACCCGATAGTAAAACTACTAAAGTCCGAGTAGTTTTCAATGCATCCAAACGATCTCACTCCGGCATCTCACTCAATTACGTGCTTCATACAGGTCCCGTTTTACAAAATGATTTAATGGTGGTTATACTCAACTGGCGACTCTACAAATATGTATTTAACGGCGACATTGAGAAGATGTATCGGCAAATATATGTCCACAAGGAAGATCAAGACTTCCAACGAATACTCTTTCGTCAATCTCCTCAAGGCCAAGTAGAAGATTTTAAATTAAAAACAGTAACCTTCGGTGTTAACTGTGCTCCATACTTGGCGATTCGCACCCTGCAGCAGCTCGCAGAAGACTGCAAAGCCGAACTCCCCCTCGCTACCAACGTTCTCCTGCGAGAGACCTACGTGGATGATATTCTCTCAGGCGGACATAACATACAGTCCATTCGCGAAACCATGACTCAGCTGATCGAAGCACTAAAGTCAGCAGGCTTCCCACTCAAAAAAATTACAGCGAACCACCCAGAAATATTGGAATCAATCTCGATGCTAACTTTCTAAAATTCCACGACTCAAGCTCCACAAAAACTCTTGGAGTACGCTGGAACGCAATCGAAGACTCCTTCTCTTATTCGTACAACCCCATATCGGACGCACACTCGGCAACCAAGCGACATATTCTCTCGTCCGTCGCGAAACTTTTCGACCCTGATGGCTATCGCTTATAATGATAGTAGCAAAAACTCTCCTGCAACAACTCTGGATGGAAGGAACGGATTGGGATGAGCCCGTCAAACCCAGTTCACTTCTCAAATGAAAATCCTTTACGGAAGACCTCTCAGCAATTGGAGATATAAAAAGTTCACGTTAGGTTCAATTCACAACCAACGTGCCCACTCAGATACATGATTTCTCCAACGCCTCTGAAAAGGCATATTGTGCCTGCGTCTATCTAAGAGTTCAACACAGCGATAACTCTATATCCTCTCCCTTACTCGTAGCAAAAAGTAAAGTCGCACCCCTACAAACAGGGAGCCTTCCCCGATTAGAGCTCTGCGGAGCATTACTCCTCTCAAAATTAGTAAAGCATATTCGAACTTCGCTTATACTCCCAGGGAGCAACTTGACTCTGTGGACATACTCGTCCATAGTGCTGGCTTGGCTCGAAAGGCCACCACATACATGGAAAACCTATGTAGCAAACCGTGTATCTCAGATACTCAACAATGTCAGTAACGCAACGTGGCGACATATACCCAGTGACGAGAATCCAGCTGATATGGGCAGTCGGGGATGTCGACCCCAGGACTTGATCGACTGTTCGCTCTGGTGGAACGGTCCAAGGTGGCTCATACACTCCCTTCCTGACTGGCCGAAAGATAGCCATCATAATGACTCACCCCCAGAACAACGACGGATAGACGCCCTGCACTCACTGGAAAATATTGACTTTCTGGACCGGTTTTCGTCATTCGCTCGAGCATTGAGAGTCCTCGCTTACATTCCCCGATTGGTCTCGAAGTCCAGGAAACAGCTGATACCCTCCACAATTCATCTCACCCAGGAAGAGATTCGTCAGACAAAGGTGCAGCTCATTACGAACGCTTAGCAAAACCAGTATGGAAAAGTGATCGCAGACCTCAAAGCTGCAAAGTCTCTCGGAAAAGGAAGTATGTTGCCCCCGCTCAACCCGGTCTTGGACGAAATGGGACTATTACGCGTAAATGGACGCCTCGCCTATGCAGACATGAGTCACAACGAAAAACACCCTATAATCATACCCGACAACTCACGGTACTGCGCTCTCCTTTTGGACTTCCTCCATGCGACCTTACTCCATGCCGATACACAACTTATGATCCGCATGGTTCAACAAGAATATTATATTCCCCGTCTGAAACGAAGGGTAAAAAAATGCATATTTCAGTGCAAGAAATGCACTATCTATAAGCAAAAAATGAAATCTCAAGTGATGGCCGCTCTACCACCAGAGCGCGTAACTTACCCACTGCCCTTTCATACCACTGGAGTAGATTTTGCAGGGCCTTTCCTCGTAAAAACGTCAACTCTTCTACGTGCATCATACGCCAAAGCATACGTCTGCATTTTCGTATGCTTTTCCCCCAAAGCCATACATCTCGAAGTCTGCTCAGACCTCACCACTGAAGCAGCATTCGCCCATTTTGTGGGCCGTCGAGGCTTCCCCTCAAAGATTATGTCCGATAATGGTAAGACATTCGTAGGAGCCCAACGCAGCCTGCAACGCGAGTTTACCATATTTCTACAGGAAGCTGCCGAAGACATCGCAAGCAAATATGCTATCCACGGACTCTCATGGCAGTTTATCCCTCCGTACGCCCCCCACATGGGAGGATTGTGGGAAGCAGCAGTGAGAAGCTTTAAAATTCACTTAACCAAGGTTGCCGGAAATCAGAAGTTTACTTTTGAGGAGTTCAACACCCTCCTCAATCGCATAGTAGCGGTCCTCAACTCCAAACCGCTTTCACCAATGTCACAAGACCCCAACGATCTAAAAGCTTTAACTCCAGGTCATTTTATACGCGGTGCTCCCCTTCTGTCTATTCCTGAGCCTAACTGTGAGAACCTCTCTTTAATGAACAAATGGCAAAAGCTAAAGGTATTGTCAGATCATGGGTTATATTCACTTATAAACGAAGCTACTAGACCAGTGGCAGGTACGTGTCTTAATCACGTACTGTGCCGCTTCTTTGGTTCTTCTTGGTCTGCCTGTTCCGCTATTAACTCGGACCTGGGTATCACGGATCACTGTATGAGTGGTATTCTCTTTAAAAACACAATGGTTGAGAAAGACGTTAGAAAAAGAAATAGACATGTTGTGGAAAAAATTAATTTTGAACAACTAAATATTGAACTTCGCTTAAATATTTGGAGCAATGTATACGCCGAAGAAAATGTATCAAGGGCATACGGCTTGTTTTTAGATAATTTAATGCAATGCATTAACTCCTCCACATACTGCGTTAACAAAAAAGCATCAGAAATCAGACTCAAACCGTGGATAACTAAATGCCTTTTGAATAGAATTAGGTTCAAAAATAAATTTAAAAAAAAGTGCAACAAACATCCATGTGACACCAATTTGAATACTCGTTTTAAGCAAATATGCAAACGAATCAATGGAGAAATTCGTAAATGTCGGGACGATTATTATAATAATTTAGTCAATAAATCCAAAGGTAATCCAAAAGAAGAGTGGAAAGTAATAAATAGGATTATTGATAAAAACACAAAAAGGCAAGATTCTCATTTTGTTTTACAAAAAGAAGGCGTTGATATTTCTGTTCCCATAGAAATAGCTAATGATTTTAATGAATACTTTACTTCAATTGTGAAGTCAAACTTTCCGCCAAATGTGACACCCCTTTGCGATTGTTGCTCTGATTTTGGAGTAGCTAAAAATTCTTTCAGAAGCAACAGCTTCTTTTTTGAGCCAATCTCAGGATCGGAAATTTTAACTGCAATCAAATCTTTGAAAAATAGTAATTCTTCCGGTCATGATGGAATCTCTAACGTTATGTTAAAGAAAATCTCATACAATATTGTTGATGTTTTAAAACATATCTTTAACTTGAGTGTTACAACTGGGATTTTCCCAGAACAATTAAAATTAGGAATTGTAATACCGATTCTCATAAAAGGTAATAAAAAAGATATGGCTAACTATAGGCCGATTTCACTTTTGTCATCAATTACTAAAATTTTTGAAAAAATTGTAAAAGTAAGGATATTATCCTACTTTGAAAAAATAAATTTTCTTAGTCCTTTGCAATTTGGTTTCAGGGATGGTCTTTCTACGGAAGATGCTCTTTTGGACTTCTGTTCAACTATATACAAAGGTATTGATTCAAAAAAAGATTGTGCTGGGCTTTTTGTGGACATTACAAAAGCATTCGATATGGTTGATCATGGCCGTCTTTTAAATAAGCTTTATGATTTGGGAATTCGTGGCTTGTTATACAATTGGTTTGTTTCTTATTTAGGAAATCGAACCCAAAGAGTGAAAATAGGCAACACTCTTAGTGAGACCAAAGTCATGAACTCTGGTGTACCACAAGGATCGGTTCTGGGTCCCATATTATTCCTTATCTATGTGAACTCACTATTTATTCAACCTTTTAAGGGCAAAGTCGAAGCATTTGCGGATGACCTAGGAATTGCATATAACTCAACGGATCCTTTAAATTTGATAGTGGATCTGAACCACGATATACACATACTTCGGTCATGGTTTGCGGAACATAAACTGGTTGTCAGCAATAAAACCAAATTAATGTGGTTTAGTAAAAAACTTCAAGAAGCACAAGATCTTAATATAACTTTTCACAGTGCAATATGCAAACGTAATATCCTATATAGTAACAAGTGCTCCAACCATCGTTATCAGTATTATATTCAAAATAATACAGCATGTGACTCTAACTGCTTTGAAATTGAAAAAGTGAATAGCTTCAAATACCTAGGAGTCACAATTGACCGTTCTATACTGGAATGAGCAAATCGGAACTGTAAGAAAATACTTACTTTCAACCAATCGTATACTTTACCGTCTTAGAAAATACGTTCCAAACCATACACTGAAAACAGTTTATTATAGTATATTTCATTCAAAATTAGAATATGGAATAAGTTGCTGGGGTGGTGCTCACTCTAATAAAATAAATCAATTAACTGTACTGCAAAAATGTGCAGTAAGGAAAATTTTTAATTGTCCACGTCGGACTCACTCCTTTGACTTATTTAGAAGATCAAAAATATTCCCAGTTCGGCATTTGTTCTAGTACAAAGTTTTAAAAATTTTTTACATGAGAGGTGGCTATTTGCAAAATCCCACACGCGGAATGTACAGCCTGCGTAGTAACCATAGCACACTTGTTTCTTTCCCAGTTTTTCGAACAACATTGTTTAGAAATTCCTACACTGTCTTATCCTGCAAACTTTTTAATTCCCTTCCAGAAAACATACGAGACATTAGATCCAGATCTGTGTTTTTAAAAAAAATAAAAACTTGGCTTCTTGAGTTTGATACCAACCAGATAGAAATTTTGATGCACTACGTTGTATAATATAGTCTTTAATTTTATATATGCATTGTATAGTTTTGAATTTTCTTTTTGCTGTTTTCTTATGAGGAATTCTGTAAACTTAGCTTTTGTATTCTTTCTTCAAATCGTTTCATGACTTAATTTAGTCAATTTATTTTTGAAATATCTTATTCTCATTTTAAATAAATTTTTTTTATATATATCTTGTATTCTTTTTTTCGTTCACCCCACTACTATTATTTATACAATGGAATTTGTTAAAACATGATGTGACATACAACACTATTTTTATTATATAAAATAAAGATGTCACTAACTATTCTCTAAGTAATGATATTGTAGACATGTAAAATTAAGCTATCGAATATGTACATACGCTTATGAGAATAATGAAATAAATAATAATCTAATCTAATCTAATCTAATCTAATCTAATCTACTGCATCACCACTTCAGCAAGCGCTGGAAAACCGAATACCGGCAGGAACTCCACAAGCGATACAAATGGCAACGCCAAGAAGCCAACATTAAGGAAGGTGACCTCGTCGTCATTAAAGACGATCTCTTACCTCCCAACGAATGGCGGTTAGGCCGAATCACAAAACTTTATACTGCTCGTGATCAAAGTGTTCGCGTAGTAGATATCCGAACCGAGGGCGGAACTGTCACTCGCAACATAACAAAACTCTGTCTGTTACCCCCCGCCTAATCGTATTCCTCAGTTTTTATAGGACACCTCATGTTACCCGAATGTCATCTCTCCTCATCACACATACCCCCTTCTAATAAGGTTTTTCGACGTTTATTTCCAGATCCAAGGATTATCGGAAGTGCCGCCTTTGCTGCCGCATTCACTCACTTCAATTTTGCCGCGCTTTTCTGGCTATGACTCCAGACGAGCGCTATGAATCCCCAAAGGCGCACCGTTACTGCCTAAATTGTTTAGCCACCTCACATGCAAAGGGCGCCTGTGACTCTCCAACAAGTTGTCGTCGCTGCGGGCTAGCACACCATACTCTGCTTCACAGGCCTCCCTGCGCTCTATCAAAACGCTCGCCAAATCATGACCGCGAAACAAATCGACCTCCGAGGACTCAGAAACGGCGAACCAGTACGGCAACCAGGCCGAAGTCCACTACTCAGTCCTAGCGCAGTCTTATAGAGAAGCCGCGCCAACCACGTCGTCCTATCCTTCAAAGGCGCCTTCGCGGCTTATTCAATCAAGCCAAGGAAACGCTTGATGAGCTGCAGGATCTCATGCAGATCACCTCACCCCAGGCCCGCCGGCATGTTGAAGACATGAGCGAGAACCTCATAGAGTTTGAGGATTAAAATAAATTTATATATATAATATATACATTATCTGAAAAGAAAAATTATAATTATATTGAAATGAATTAATTTCTAATACCTACATTATAAATACTTACCTTTTACTTACCTTTGAAAGATTTACCTATACGAAATATTTGCTTAAAATTACTTACCTTTATTCTATACTCACCTCTTTGGAATACCATGTACCCTGTAAATAAGAAACATAATTATTGTTTAGCGTACACACATCTTTGTATACCTACATACATATGTATGCTCTCAGTAAAAGAAGTAAACGGTCCAGTGGAATGTGCTGGGCCGTTGTAAATTTAGTTATTCGCCATCAGCCTAACTACTCACGCCGCTAAATATAATAACTACGAAAACGTGAAAATTGTTAAATTAGATTATTCAGAAGTAAAAATTAAGTTTATATTTTTATACGTTTAACCCTAAAGTCATCGCGTTTTTTATTTAATAAAGTGACGTGCTACCTCCCCTTAATCCCTCAGTGCACCACCATCATAGTGCAAAGTTATGTACTATTGATAGTCATATATAAGACCAACTGAACCCTAATCACATTTTTGAAAATTTTACGCGTCCAACGCTTTTATTTAATTGTGTGATCAACACCCTAGATTTTTTTTAAATTATTGTATTATTTATTTCAAGTCAAATGAAATGTATCTTATTTATCTTAATACATATATACCTATTTACAACCCCGTAAATAGAGTAAATGGACAAAGCCAAGACTTAAAAAGTACAAAATGTTATTTAAAAAAATTTATATTAAACTGAACAGCTTTATTTATGTTAATAATAAGCAAAGACTGAATTTAAAAAAAATATTAGTACGCAAGTCATTTTTTGTTTGTTCAAAGACTTAAAAAGTATTAGTACGCAAATCATTTTTTTTTTGTTCAAATACTTAAAAAGTACAAAATGTTATTAAAAAAATATATGTATATATATTAAATGGAACAGCTGTATTGAATTTAATAACAAGCAAAGACTGAATTTAAAAAAAAAATGTGAATACGCAAGCCATTTTTTATTTGTACATAACGCTCGTTTCATAGAAAATTGATGTAATCCAAAATTTTAATTTTTTGAGATTTTATGATACCCGAAACAGCCTGCTGGTGCTATTATACTCAGAGATTAGAATACCTAATGACTATAAGATCATCAACATATAAAAAGGCTTGGTTTGGAGAAATTCCTGAAAGGGCAATTGACATCATTCTTGAGAATGAATTCGGAGCTACGTTTAAACCGAATGGTAAAACTTTCCATCGAAAAGCACCACGATCAGTGCTGAATGAGGTGATGTCTCTAGAATCTGTATTTAATGGAATTTGATGAAAACCTGAATACAAATCCAATGTAGAAAAATATTTGGCTCTGCCTAGATTATCCAGAATATCGTCTATTCGTGCAAGTGGGAATTTGTCTGCTATCAATTTTTTGTTTACGGCTCTAAAGTGGACACACATGCGGTATGATTTCTGTCCATTTGAATTTTCTTTGGTACTAGTATTAATGGACTATTATAGTTAGAATAACTGTGTTCATCATAATAACTGTGATCATTTTGTAATAAATTATCAACTTGTCTATTGATTTCCTCTCTCTGACAATATGGAAAGCGGTAATTTTTTATGTACACAGGATTTTTATCTTTCAGCCGTAGTTTCTGCTCATAAAAGTTGTTAAGTGTCATACGATCGGTCTTTAGTGCAAACACATCATCATATTTTAGACATAAATCGAGAAGTTTTGGTTTGGCATAATTTGGCATTTGTTTTTCTAAAATTGTCTTTAATTCCTCTGACCTTTTCGAATCTTTTGAAATATCGTTGATTTTATACACGTTATAGTTGGGGATTTCATCCGTAACTATGTTACAATTTCTAATGTATTTTACCTCATCAGTGACGTTTAAAACTTTTATTATCGGATTGTTAGTGTCAACGATACACTTTGCGGTGAACACACCACTACAAATTTCCTGTGCGTCTATAAAAACTGGATATTTAGATTTTTTCAGCTTAAATAAGCGATAAACTTCGTATCTAGGAGGAATTACCAATGTATTATCGGTTGTAATATGTAAAATTGAAATTTTATGAATATTTTTGCCAATGCCAATTGTTATGCTCTCGTTTGCATAGTCTATTATGCAATTGTATTTTCTCAAAAAGTCTTTGCCTAAAATAGCATCTGACGGTATGTTGAATTTGTCATCTACTATATTTAGAGTATGTGGAATAGCATAATTTGAATAAAAAAGTTTTGTTTTAATGGTACCCAATGTTGAAACTGTATCTGTCGTAACACCCGTTATATTTATGATATTGTTGTTATTTATAGAAATATTTTGTTTTAAGCTTGAAAGTTTTATAATTGATATATCAGCCTGTGTATCTACTAAGAAAGTGCATTTTTAAAAGAGTCATTACAATTCAATTCCATAAAATCTGAGTAGTTCAGGTTTAGACAATAGATAGATTTATTTTGAAAAACATTATTTAATTCAGATTCTGGTCGCCCAGTGTTCGCTCCTGAGGGCCGTTGGCGTTTAAAGTCCGAACACTGGCGTTATTTGTTGTATTTGAACGTCGATTGTTGTTGATACTGTTGTTATTGCTGTTGTTTCTGTTTACGGGCCTGCTATTGTTATTACGAAAATTACCATTACCTCGCGAGCCATTATTATTGTTGTTATTATGCCTATAATTGTTATTGTTGTTTCTGCTAAAGTTATTGTTGTACCTTGAAAAGTTGTTCCTATTATACTGATTTCCTCTGAAGTTACCTCGAAAAGTACTAGTTTGCCTGTTATAACGCGATCGAAACGCTAGCACTTGCCTTTCACTAACTTGGTTATTCTGTTCTACGATCATTTTCGCAAGTACATCCTTAGAGTCAGTAAACGTAGTTGACGCTAAAATTGATTTTACTAGGTCTGAGCGAGTGTTAAGCCGACACACGTTGACGGTTTGTTCGACTGCCATCTCGTGCGCTTTTTCCTGCGTCATTCCTTCTATAACTAATGATGGTTCTAAAGCATCGGAAAGTTCCTCAACACGAATTCAGTATGATTATTAACTTTTAAAGATGCCATTTTTCCTGCAACAACTTTCGAGTTGTCAGGTTTTATTATACCTTTTAACGCATCTTTTATTTGTTGAATTGTTGTGACTTCATTGGATTTGCCTCACGCGCTTTCCCTTTTAGCTTGGATTTTATAAACGAAATGAAAGTATTTGTCAAATTTTCTTCCATCAAATCTTCTATCAAAACTATTTTATCTATAAAGGATGCAAGTGAAAGCGGATCGCCGCTGTAGTTTGTTATGGAAGCGCATTTACAGTGGAAGCAGTAAGGAAGGCGTTCGGCATGATGTGGTGGTGCACAGTGGCTAGTCATTGTCGGCTGGGCGGGGCCTTGCCAACCTTACTGTTCCTGCGCCATAATCAAAGGAAAGTTCCTATCATGCCTATCAAAAAACTCAGCTGTCAGATTCAAAAAAAAACTGACAGAAGCGCAGAGACCGACTCAAAACGCTTATCAATTCAAAAGAAACGACATCCGGTCGAACCGGATGCCACGGACAGACCGTTAAATTCAAAACTTAAAAATTCAAAAAAAAAAACTGAAGCAAAAAAAATTACCGAACCGGACATGGCCGGTTACTAACGCTGAAAATCAAAATAAAAAAAATTTTGAAAAATTAAAAGAAAACAAAAGGGAATAAACAAAGAGGGCCGAATATATATAGGGGGCGCCGCGGGTGTTGTTGCGACGCCCGGTGCTTTTCCCACCCTCAAAAACCATGGCCACCGACGCACCTATATTTCGGTGGCCCCTTACCTGTATACCCTACGTGCCTTCTAAATAAAAAAGAACGCCAGCATTCCCATTACTACAATGTTTTTATTGACAATTCATTATATAATCAAAAAAAAGATGAATTAATACTAGGCAAAACTCGAGAGATTACAGCTAACTAATGTTAAATCTTCCAAAATCACGATCAAAAGAGACGTAGGCTTGGTTATCATCTAAAGTGAATTTGGCTTTGATTGTTAATGAGGATAATAGAAGAAAACTGAGTCTGTTTAGGTGTTGATTTTGTAAGATAATATTCCTTGCAAACGTTCTGACATAAAACCTAGATACATTAATTCAAAGAGTTAGGTACTCAGACGTTACATACATCAATTTCGCATTTCAGATTGATATAGCGAAAACTGAGGTCATCTTGATACAACTGTGATCATGCTAGTTTGAAACTTTGTTTTTAAAATAATAGTCTGAAGACAGTTGACTTGAAGTCGAAAATAACAAATCCTGTCGCTTCGATCGCAGCCCGATTGGTCTACATCGGTCAACTTCAAAATCAACTAAATTCTTCCTTTGGTTCCCTTTTTCTTTTGAACTTGGTGTAAAAGCGTTTAAATGTTACTGCCAATGCGATTTGGGAAGTTTGTTGCTAACTAGTTGGAGCGAAAAAAAAAACTTTCTAGAACATTGATCAAAGTTACATCAATTGGCCGACTACTTATAATTTCCTCACCTACTATACAAATTTACTTATCACCATTACATTGTATGTCTGTGTTGCTATTGTTCTGCACCACACTGTAAATGCTTGTGACCCTTGCACTTATCTGGAATCTGGCCGAAATACCTACTCCCAAAAAAAAATTATTGGTTGCTAAGTTAGAGGAAGGCCCTAGATGTAACCAGTAAGAGGAGGAGGGGTACATTTAAAAAAAATGTGTGGTATTTTATTTTAGTTTGTTTTACTGTAGTTTATTTTATTTATTCTGTTTTATTTGAGTTTTATTTCTTTTCTTTATTTTATTTATGTTAGGTTATTTTCTTTTAGTCTATTTTATTTCAATTAATTTATTTAAGTTTAGGTAAATTTATTTTGATTTAGTATTAATTTTTGTTTAATTTTACCATTACTCTCATTTGAACGTATTCCCCCCCTTTTTTTTCCTTTTCCCAGCGATAACCATTTCCTTGCCTGATTTCAATAATTTATATTTTTATCAAAAAGTTTAACAAAAACAATTGTTTTTATGTTAACTTAGCAAAATTTCGCAAACGGTAAGAACCTGTATGCACATACAAATTCAATCTTCTCTAGAGTACCTATTCATCCATGATTTAAACTAAAATTTATGTATGCTTATCTATGTAGTAGGCAGTGCGTCAATCGCGCAGACCTATTTATACGGTTCACTAGATAACTTAATAACCAAGTTAACGTTTATAACGCACATAGTGTATAGTTTAAATTTTTTTTTTTATACTCAGTTGAGCAGAGCTCACAGAGTATATTAAGTTTGATTGGATAACGGTTGGCTGTACATATATAAAGGAATCGAGATAGATATAGACTTCCATATATCAAAATAATCAGGATCGAAAAAAAATTTGATTGAGCCATGTCCGTCCGTCCGTCCGTCCGTCCGTTAACACGATAACTTGAGTAAATTTTGAGGTATCGTGATGAAATTTGGTATGTAGGTTCCTGAGCACTCATCTCAGATCGCTATTTAAAATGAACTATATCGGACTATAACCACGCCCACTTTTTCGATATCGAAAATTTCGAAAAACCTAAAAAGTGCGATAATTCATTACAAAAGACAGATAAAGCGACGAAACTTGGTATATGAGTTGAACTTATAACGCAGAATAGAAAATTAGTAAAATTTTGGA
This sequence comes from Eurosta solidaginis, assembly GCF_040869045.1. NCBI lineage: Eukaryota > Metazoa > Arthropoda > Insecta > Diptera > Tephritidae > Eurosta > Eurosta solidaginis. Next base: position 177,634,362 of record NC_090319.1, on the reverse strand, counting down.
CAATGGGCATGGCACCGCCCACTTTTAAAAGAAGGTAATTTAGAAGTTTTGCAAGCTGTAATTTGACAGTCGTTGAAGATATCATGATGAAATTTGGCAGGAACGTTACTCCTATTACTATATGTACGCTTAATAAAAATTAGCAAAATCGGAAAAGGACCACGCCCACTTTTAAAAAAAAATTTTTTTTTAAGTAAAATTTTAACAAAAAATTTAATATCTTTACAGTATATAAGTAAATTATGTCAACATTCAACTCCAGTAATGATGTGGTGCAGCAAAATACAAAAATATAAGAAAATTTCAAAATGGGCGTGGCTCCGCCCTTTTTTATTTAATTTGTCTAGGATACTTTTAACGCCATAAGTCGAACAAAAATTAACCAATCCTTTTGAAATTTGGTACGGGGATAGATTTTATGACGCTAAATGTTTTCTGTGAAAATGGGCGGAATCGGTTGATGTCTAGCCCAGTTTTTATACACAGTCGTCCGTCTGTCCTTCCGCATGGCCGTTAACACGATAACTTGAGCAAAAATCGATATATCTTTAATGAACTTAGTTCACGTGCTTACTTGAACTCACTTTATCTTGGTATGAAAAATGAACGAAATCCGACTATGACCACGCCCACTTTTTCGATATCGAAAATTACGAAAAATGAAAAAAATTCCATAATTCTATACCAAATACGAAAAAAGGGATGAAACATGGTAAGGTAATTGGATTGTTTTATTGACGCGAAATATAACTTTAGAAAAAACTTTATAAAGTGGTTGTGACACCTATCATATTATGTAGAAGAAAATGAAAAAGTTCTGCAGGGCGAAATAAAAAACCCTTAAAACCTTGGCAGGTATTACATATATAAATAAATTAGCGGTATCCAACAGATAATGTTCTGGGTCACCCTGGTCCACATGGTCGATATCTGGAAAACGCCTTCACATATACAACTACCACCACTCCCTTTTAAAACTCTCATTAATGCCTTTAATTTGATACCCATATCGTAAAAACTCATTCTAGAGTCACCCCTGTCCACCTTTATGTCGATATCTCGAAAAGGCGTCCACCTATAGAACTAAGCCCCACGCCCTTTTAAAATACTCATTAACACCTTTCATTTGATACCCATATCGTACAAACATATTCTAAAGTCACCCCTGGTCCACCTTTATGGCGATATCTCGAAAAGGCGAACACCTATAGAACGAAGGCCCACTCCCTTTTAAAAATACTCATTAACACCTTTCATTTGATACCCATATCATACAAACGCACTCTAGAGTCACCCCTGGTCCACCTTTATGAAGATATCTCGAAAAGGCGACCACCTATGGAACTAAGGATTACTCCCTTTTAAAATACTCATTAACACCTTTCTTTTGATACCCATATTGTACAAACAAATTCTAGGGTAACCCCTGGTCCACCTTTATGGCGATATCTCCAAACCGCGTCCACCTATGGAACTAAGGCTTACTCCCTTTTAAAATACTCATTAACACCTTTCATTTGATACCTATATCGTACAAACGCACTCTAGAGTCACCCCTGGTCCACCTTTATGGCGATATCTCGAAAATGCGACCACCTATACAACAACCACCACTCCCTTTTAAAACCATCATTAATACCTTTAATTTGATACCCATATCGTACAAACACATTCTAGAGTCACCCCTGGTCCACCTTTGTGGCGATATTTCGAAACGGCGTCCACCTATAGAACTAAGGCCCACTCCCTTTTAAAATACTCATTAACACCTTTCGTTTGATGCACATATTGTACAAACAAATTCTAGGGTCACCCCTGGTCCACCTTTATGGCGATATCTCGAAACGGCGTCCACCTATGGAACTAAGGATTACTCCCTTTTAAAATACTCATTAACACCTTTCTTTTGATACCCATATTGTACAAACAAATTCTAGGGTGGTTACCCTGGTCCACCTTTATGGCGATATCTCGAAACGGCGTCCACCTATGGAACTAAAGATTATTCCCTTTTAAAATACTCATTAACACCTTTCATTTGATACCCATATCGTACAAACGCACTCTAGAGTCACCCCTGGTCCACCTTTATGGCGATATCTCGAAAAGGCGACCACCTATGGAACTAAGGATTACTCCCTTTTAAAATACTCATTAACACCTTTCTTTTGATACCCATATTGTACAAACAAATTCTAGGGTAACCCCTGGTCCACCTTTATGGCGATATCTCGAAACGGCGTCCACCTATGGAACTAAGGATTACTCCCTTTTAAAATACTTATTAACACCTTTCTTTTGATACCCATATTGTACAAACAAATTCTAGGGTCACCCCTGGTCCACCTTTATGGCGATATCTCGAAACGGCGTCCACCTATGGAACTAACTCCCTTTTAAAATACTCATTAACACCTTTCATTTGATACCCATATCGTACAAACGCATTCTAGAGTCAACCCTGATCCACCTTTATGGCGATATTTCGAAACGGCGTCCACCTATGGAACTAAGGATTACTCCCTTTTAAAATACTCATTAACACCTTTCATTTGATACCCATATCTTACAAACGCACTCTAGAGTCACCCTTGGTCCACCTTTATGGCGATATCTCGAAAAGGCGACCACCTATACAACAACCACCACTCCCTTTTAAAATCCTCATTTAGACCTTTAATTTGATACCCATATCGTACAAACACATTCTAGAGTCACCCCTGGTCCACCTTTATGGCGATATCTCGAAACGGCGTCCTCCTATGGAACTAAGGATTACTCCCTTTTAAAATTCTCATTAACACCTTTCTTTTGATATCCATATTGTACAAACAAATTCTAGGGTCACCCCTGGTCCACCTTTATGGCGATATCTCGAAACGGCGTCCACCTATGGAACTAACTCCCTTTTAAAATACTCATTAACACCTTTCATTTGATACCCATATCGTACAAACGCATTCTAGAGTCAACCCTGATCCACCTTTATGGCTATATCCCTAAATGGCGTCCACCTATAGAACTATGGCCCACTCCCTCATAAAATACTCTTTAATGCTTTTCATTTGATACGCATGTCATACAAACACATTCCAGGGTTTCCCTCGGTTCATTTTCCTACATGGTTATTTTCCCTTATGTTGTCACCATAGCTCTCAACTGAATATGTAATGTTCGGTTACACCCGAACTTAACCTTCCTTACTTGTTTTTGTAATATTTTTTTTTTTATTCCTAGTAAATATATTCAAGTAAAACGTAAACTTTTAAGTCCATAGTAAATCATGCTCATTAAAGAAATTGTTTTACATATTTAAGTAAAACGTAAACTTGTAAATCTATAGTAAATCATACTCATTAAAGAAATTGTTTTACATATTTAAGTAAAACGTAAACTTGTAAATCTATAGTAAATCATACTTAGTTTTTTTTTCTTCTTGCTTCTAAATTAATTAAAATTCTTTAACTTTACGTTACGTTTACATTTTTAACTTTGCAACAAGTGGATGCTGTTTGTCCTCCTTAATTTAGGTATACCGGGTGGCTGATGAAAGCCGCTACCAAAAAAAAATTAAATAACTTTTTTTCTATTTAATGAATCTGGTTAATTTTTTTTTTTTGGCAAACTGACTTTTACATTTAACAAAAATGGATAACTGGGACACTCAAACAAGAATTTGGATTGTCCGCCGCTATCACTCACTGGAGTCCGTAGTTTCGGTTCAAAGAGAGTATAGGCGCACGTTTGGCTGCAATCCTCCGAGCAGATGGACCATAATGAGACTTGTAAACAATTTTGCCGAGCATGGGGCAGTCAACAGAAGACCTTACCATCGAAACCCCTCAGTTCGAAAGGAGGAAACAATCGCTGCTGTAGCTGCTGCCATACAAAACAATCCACGTGTTTCGACAAGAAGTTTATCTGCTCAAATGGGTGTAAGCAGACAGTCATTATAGTCAATTATGCACAAAGATTTGGACTTATTCCCATATAAAATTCAAATGGCCAACAAACTGAACGCTGCAGACTTGCCGATTCGCTTGGAATTTTGCCAGAAGATGCTTCAAATTGTGGAAAAGGATGGAAACATGTTGAACTGTCTTTTCATGTCTGACGAGGCCCATTTCGATTTAAACGGCAACATAAACAAACAAAATTGTCGAATATGGAGTGCTTCCAACCCACAGATACTCCATGAGACGGAATTGCATCCACTTCGTGTCACAGTGTGGAGTGCAGTTTCATCACGCTGCATTATCGGGCCCTACTTCTTCGAAGAAAACGGTCACACAGTTACGGTTACTGGAGACCGTTACTTGAGCATGTTGAGAGAGTTTTTCTATCCAGAATTACGCCGAATGGGAATTTCTTTCAACTCTGTGTGGTTTCAGCAAGATGGTGCAGGTCCTCACATAGCCCGACCTGTTATGACAGAATTGCGACGAAAATTTCCCAATAAGCTGATATCCAGAAACTCCACATTCCGTTGGCCACCCAGGTCGCCTGACCTTACTGCACCTGACTTTTTCTTGTTTGGTTATTGCAAACAGGAAGTCTACAAAGCAAAACCAACAAATTTGAATGAACTAAAGCAATGCATTCGAGAAACAATAGCGGCTATTCCTGTCTCAACTCTCCAAGCAGTAATGAACAACTTTTTGGTAAGATGCCGCATATGCATCAACGAGCAGGGGGGGCATTTAAAGTCCATTATGTTTAAAACTAATTAAGCTATATTTAATAAAATTGAATGAGCTTTAACATAAATAAAAGAAAAATGAATTCCATACACTGAAAAAAAAATTATTTGAGTTTCTTAATGTAGCAAATGTATGTATGTATTACGTGTTAAGATTTTATACTAGTGTTGTAGCCTTAAGTTTGAATATGTTTGTATATTAATAACTATATGTTGTTGCAGAGTCAAAAATGAAAGAAAAAGGTTGAGAGTACAAATACGTATATTTTGTCAGTATCGGAACGAACTCACCGCTTTAACCGCAGATATTTGTTGTCGTAATCGGGATGGCAGCAGGCCTATGTTCGCGGCCCTGCGGTTGTTGTTGTAGCTGGTATTGTTACGGCTGGTATTTTTTAGGCTGGTATTGTTGTAGCTGATATTGTTGAGGCTGGTATTGTTATCTGTGGTGCCGCCTGTTGTTGCTGTTGACAGTAGTAGCGGCGGCCTATGTTCGGCGGCCCTGCTGCGTACGTTGCAACTGGTGGTGGTGGTACATCTGGTGGTTGTTGCGCTCTTGGTTGGCGCTATCGAAGGGGTTGTGGTTGTACTGCCGATGGTGATTGCTCGTTGTAATAGTAGGCGCTGTTGGCGGTGGTTGGCGCGTTGTATTGGATGTGGTTGCTCTGGCGATGGTGGTTGGCGTTTGGTTGGCGCTGTTGAAATGGTTGGGTTTGCTGGTGGTTGTGGTAAGTATGTGCGTTATCAAAAATGATTGTGTCGAATTGATTTTGATAGCCAACGGGAGGATTGGTTCTACGCCCCATATCCCAATTGACATTTACTGTTTTCTGGCGATGCATAGGTTTAGGGCGTCTGGATTTCAGGCATGGCGCGACGTGGACGAAGCTTGATAGGTCGAATGCCTCAATATAATGGAAGAATTCTTATCAAAATCGGTTCGCATGTCCAGGTTGCCGATTAAAATTATTTAAGTGATCCTCGAAAATATCTTCTGCGTACGGTCACCCTTGCCCAGCAAAATGCTTTTACCAAATTGTAGCCAAATAAGTGAACCACACAAGAATTGGAAAACGGTAGGGCCTGCGTTGTTTCATCAGCTATAGCAAAATTTGTGAATCAATATGAAATTGAAAAAATGTAGTGCATGCATTGTTTCATCAGCCTGTAGCACAATGAGTGAGTCACATATGAAATTGAAAAATTGTAGTGCATGCGATGTCTTATCAGCTTGTAACAAAATGTGTGAATCAATATGAAATTGAAAAATTGTAGTACATGCGTTGTTTCATCAGCTTGTAGCAAAATGAGTGAGTCACATATGAAATTGAAAAATTGTAGTGCATGCGATGTCTTATCAGCTTGTAACAAAATTTGTGAATCAATATGAAATTGAAAAATTGCATTGTTTCATCATAAATAAATAAATGTAAGGCGCGATAACCTCCGAAGAGATCTAAGGCCGAGCTTTTCTTCCAATTTGCGTCGTGCTCCTCTTGATTTTTCCCTACAAATTGGCCGGACGGGACCTACATGTTTTATGCCGACTCCGAACGGCATCTGCAAGGCAGATGAGTTTTCACTGAGAGCTTTTCATGGCAGAAATACAATCGGAGCGCTTGCCAGACACTGCCGAGGGGCGACCCCGCTTAGAAAAATTGTCTTCTAATTGAAAAATCTTATTTCTAAAATTTTGATGTTGCTTTGCCCGGGAGTTGAACCCAGGGCATACGGTGTGATAGGCGGAGCACGCTACCATCACACCATGGTGGCCGCCATTGTTTCATCAGCTTCTAGCAAAATTAGTGAGTCACATATGAAATTGAAAAATTGTAGTTGCACATCACTTGTTTGTGCCGATCACCATAACCATGGAAGCGCACCATCCATGTCTTGGTCAAATACACCACTTATTCGTGAAATTATCTTAGCATTCTCAGCATAATCTTTCTATGTGTTAGATTGCTGTTTCCAATGCCACTTACAAGCAAAAAAATTAGCTTGACCACTTACTTGCACCTTACTTAAATTTTTTGCCTCAGCATTGGTAGTACCAGGAAGAAAAAACCACCCTCTTTCGAGTCCAATCCAGCAAAAAAAGAAAAAACCCAAGCCCGCTTCCGTATATGGTTCCGCTATCTAGATTCACCGATCAATCGATACTTCGATGTTTTTATCGGTTCGTTCAACCTACGTGTTGGCTCATGTCCCTGTCACACATACCATGTTCCAATTTTAAAGTCGTCGTGTTGATGATAGGCGTATGGGATTTAGGGGAAACAACTTTTGTGTCGTGAGAGAATAGTAACTACCAAGGTGTTGATTATGTTTTACTTTTGCCATCTCTTTGTGGCAATCTTTACACCAGTGAAAATACAAAAAAATACAGAACCAGCTGATGAGATGAATTACCCAACAAAGTGTTTAACCCCCCCGGCAACCATGAGTGGGGGTGAATCCTAGCCCTTTTCCTATCCTCAGCCAACTGGTACGTTCCAAGGGTGACTCTCCCAAGTGGACCATAACAAGTTGTCCCTAATTATGGATGCACACATAGTAATAAAAGTTTACTTTTGCTCTGCAGTCGCCATTGTTGGTTGTTCTTCGTTAATTGTGTAACGTAGCGTTACAATAGTATGACCCCCACTGTAACCCCTTTTCTCCTACGCCTGAGACCCCCACTCTAACCCTTTTTCACCTACGCCTGAGAGTATACATACATAGCACATTAACAGGTAGCCAACATCAGCAGTTACATACCAATGCATGCGAATAGCATTGGGCGATAACGCTAATTTGCACACGGCACGACAACATCAGCAGTTACATACCAATGCATGCGAATAGCATTGGGCGATAACAAGAATTTGCACACGGCACGCCAACTCAAAACAGTATAAAAGAGGACGAATTGGCTGTTGTCACTTCATTCCTCGCAGGTTAGTCAGAGGAAGTGGTTGCTTTATTAAGCAACCCAGCCACTCCTCTGACTAGCTGAGTGGAAGGGGTGCGGCCTCGGCACTGGTCACCGCTTGCTTTCGGGGACAACGGGTTGTCGCCTTCGTGGTTTACTCGCCCGTGTCCCAGCTAAGTAAGGGAGCCCGCCGCCTTAGGACTACCCCGCCCCTCCCTCTCAGCTAAGGCTCCGACCGACCCGGTTCGGCAGCTGCGTAGCGTGGTGCCTTCGGGCCCAGTTTCTCCTCGCAGCCACCGAACCGGCAAGGGCAGCCACTGGGACAGCGTCATCACGGGAAGCCGTCACCCGCAACCGCCGTTACCTTATCACCGTCCAGCCAGTTCGCTGGTGCCGTCACTACGTCTATACCGCTGCATCCCTCCGTCCGCTAAAACTGTCCGCCGTCCAGCTGCCGTGCTAATCCCACCACTGCGCACATACCGCTGCGCCAACCCGTCCGCTAATACTGTCCGCCGTCCAGCCACTGCGCTCATACCACTGTACCAATCTGTCCGCCAATACTGTCCGCCGTCCGGCCGCCGCGCTGATCCCGCCGCTGCTCCCGGACAACCGTACCATCCCGCCCGCTACTGCACCGCCGCTAAACCACCGTACCGACCCCTCCGCTATTACTACGCCTGTTAGCCGCCGCTCGCCACCCGTCCCCGCCATCTTTGTATGGAAAGCTGCTGCTCTCACCACCCGTCAAGCCGTGTGTGTGTGTATTCGTCATTAACGCATAACAACTGTGTTTTTATTAAGTGGGGGTTTGTGGGACCTCTACTTGACCCTGGATTGACTGAGCGCTACCTCAGCCTTCGAAAAAACCCACCTCATAAATGGCGCCCGAGCAGGTTCCCTCCTCCGCAGATGACAGTGGAAAACCAAACACCACAACCACCATCACTGCCGGGGCGGGTTCGACGAACACACCATCAGAAACAACAAACACACCGGCCCCCGAAGTTACGACGCTGAATACCGACTCACTCAATTGGATCTACTTACTGAAAAGGGAGAGGCTGATAGAGGAGTACAAGAAGCATACGATTCACGTGGAAGGCCGAAACCGTAGCCGAGCTGCGCCGCGCCCTATCCACTTACGTACGAGCGAAACGCACGAGAAATTCAAGTAAAGACCTGCTGACGGAGCTGGAAAGGGAAGTGAATGAAGAAGAGGGAAATCCGTTATGCTACCCCAGCCAACAACAAAGCCGAGCCCTTCGACCCAGATTCAGAGTCCCCAACCGCATGCGCATGAGAGAGAACGCGCACCACCGAAGCGAGACGAAATGAGCGACGGTGAGCTAATGAATACCGTTCGCCGCTGGGATTTGCATTTTTCGGGTGAAGAGTCGCTGCGCGAATTTCTGGAGAGGATAGAGGAGCTTGCCGAATGTTACCGCATCCCCGTCGACCGGCTCCTCTCAACGCTGCCGGAACTTCTACGTGGCAAAGCACTCCAATGGTACCGCATCCGTAAACAACAAATCAACCAATGGAGCGATTTTCGAACGGAGGAGGAACATTTTTTCCTGCCCAAGCGACATCTTCGAGATTTGGAAGAGGCCATCCGACAACGCAAGCAACACGGCCGTGAAAAAGCCAAAGACTACATCCTCGCATTAGAAACACTGATCCGCCAGCACCCCACAATGTGTAAGGAAAACCACATCGAATGAATATACGATGGCCTACGCGTTGAATACTGCCTCTTCGTCAATCACAGCGAGTTTAAGATGATCGATGAGCTCCTGGAAATAACGGAAGAATATGAGCTGCTAAAAATCGAGGAGGCGAAACAGGCCAAAGCGGCGATCCACAGCCTGTATCATCTTCAAATGGAGTACGATAGCAAGGAGTGCTGCTGGTGCTGCAAGGAACGCGGACACCGCCGCTTCCAATGCAGGGGCCGCTGGAGAATGTTCTGCTCCAGGTGTGGACAAGACAACATCCTCTTCAGGGACTGCCTATGCCCTTCGACCAACCAAACCACCGACAACAATACATCCAGGATGCCGTCAAGTTATGTGAGAGGAAGCCGCCAAGCATTATTTGCGCGGCCACAGAAGTATATGGAACCACCAGCCTGCAATCCCGCTGCCGAAATGCAAGTAGATGACCGTCTCTACATACCGATAACTATCGAGGGCATGAGCGCGCGCGCGCTAGTAGAGACCGGCGCCACTCTCTCGTACGTCGACGAGTCAATACGAAACCACCTGGAGAGAAACAACATCGAACCACATCTTCACAGGCGGAGCGTCCAATTGGCAGACCAGACGTGTGTCTATAGCTCGAATTCGTACCCAGCAAGAATTACGTACCAAGGACGAATGACTAAAACAGTGATGTCCGTCATCCGAACCTGGCAGAACGGATGATCTTAGGAATGGACTTTCTACGGGAAAGGGGAATCACCCTCACGCTAGATGGCCTGCCGTTAGAAGTCACCTTGACCAGGAGATCAGTCGAGCTAGACACACTATGTGCAATGACCAGCCGGGATCAAGTGAACAATGGTCAAAAACCGGAGCACCACCAGAAGCGATTGAGCGAAACCGGTAGCCCAATTACCGCATCCGAACACTCGACCATCCGTAAACATAACCAACCGCTGAAGAAACGCGTCTACCCCCGTTACCCGGCTATACAAACATACAACGTCAATGAAGATTACCGAAAAAGAGCGCCGAACGCGATATGCAATGCGCTCCCCCACCGCCCGTTACAAAACACCGAACCAGACATATTTTACACAATAAAAGGCGATAGGGAAGAGCCCGGTGAGATGATTGGCAACCATACAATATCCGCAGCCATAGGAAATAGTAACCGCCGACTTCGTGCCACCACTACCACGTTCCAAACAAAGAAGCATTTACCTGCTCGCCACGATCTACAAATTCTACAAGTGGGTCGAGCTAATCCCGGCGCGCCAAGCAAAAACGACAAACGTGCTCAAAGCGCTACAAGAAAAGGTCTTATACAGACTTGGTTGTCCGAAAACCTTCTCCACCGACAATGGGAAGCAGTTCGGCGGAAAAGCGTTATCACCGTTCCTGAGCAATCACCGCACATGGGAGTAGGAGACTCCACAAATGGCATTTGCAGTAATTATAGTCAGCAAAGAGGGTACAAAAGCATCTTCAGCAGACATAAACTTCGGCGAAATAAAGCGACGTTAGAAATGGTGCACACGCAGGGAGCAGTACCAGTGGCCATTCAACCGAGTCAAAATGCAAATGGTACCACATTTTTCCGGCTCATATATTACCGAATACCGAATGGCCATAATGCAATCACAACACGAGGTAGATAAGAACAACGCCAATATGTCAAGGATGGAAGAAGAAGAAGAAGGATGGCAACTTATTTATAATATCCATATATTTCGCATTATTTTAAAATTAAATACACCGTTAGTTTTAAGGAAAATGAAATTTATTAAACCCCTAATGTTAGCATTTACTTAATTAGATATAAATGGAATGACTGTATATTTTATGAAGAAAAAAATGTCAATAAAACGATGCACGCATACACACCGGCGAAGCCGGCATAACGGCACACACACAACCGCTAGGCCAAGGCCTGGCGTGACACACCTTTTCCTCACAGCAGCTTTCCGTCAATCGAAGTGGGAGGGGGACTGTAACGTAGCGTTACAATAGTATGACCCCCACTGTAACCCCTTTTCTCCTACGCCTGAGACCCCCACTCTAACCCTTTTTCACCTACGCCTGAGAGTATACATACATAGCACATTAACAGGTAGCCAACATCAGCAGTTACGTACCAATGCATTCGAATAGCATTGGGCGATAACACTAATTTGCACACGGCACGACAACATCAGAAGTTACATACCAATGCATGCGAATAGCATTGGGCGATAACAAGAATTTGCACACGGCACGCCAACTCAAAACAGTATAAAAGAGGACTAATTGGCTGTTGTCTCTTCATTCCTCGCAGGTTAGTCAGAGGAAGTGGTTGCTTTATTAAGCAACCCAGCCACTCCTCTGACTAGCTGAGTGGAAAGGGTGCGGCCTCGGCACTGGTCACCCCTTGATTGCGGGGACAACGGGTTGTCGCCTTCGTGGTTTACTCGCCCGTGTCCCAGCTAAGTAAGGGGGGGCCCGCCGCCTTAGGAATACCCCGCCCCTCACTCTTAGCTAAGGCTCCGACCGACCCGGTTCGGCAGCTGCGTAGCTTGGTGCCTTCGGGCCCAGTTTCTCCTCGCATCCACCGAACCGGCAAGAGCAGAGCTGGTGCACCGCCCCCAGCACCTTACCTTAGTGTGCAACCACGGGGGAGCGATGTCCAGCGGACGAGCCAATCCCCCCTCCACCATGGAGTGGAAAGGGGCGCTGTCAGGGAACGGGTCACCCTCACTTGCGGGGACAACGGTTTGTCGCCTTTATGGTTTTCTCGCCCGTGTCCCAGCTAGGTGGGGGCCCGCCGCCTTATGACCATCCGGCCCTTTTCCCCTCCGTCCCGGCCCGGCCGTCGACCGGTCCAGCAGCTAAAGGGGCTACCGATGTGCCGTAAGGTGCACTCCCCCTCAACCCCTGGATCGGCCGACGGAATTCCTGCTGGTACAACTCCACGTCCAGCCCTGTATTCGTGCGGGCATGGAGGCGGTGGTGTTCAGCTGGCGGACCGGCATTAACCCGAACTATTATTCATTCCTCGCAGGTCCCCCCGCCGCCGCCACTGGGACAGCGTCATCACGGGAAGCTGCAACCCGCAACCGCCGTTACCTTATCACCGTCCAGCCAGCTCGCTGGTGCCGTCACTGCGTCCATACCGCTACATCCATCCGTCCGTTAATACTGTCCGCCGTCTAGCCGCCGTGCTAATTCCGCTACTGCGCCCATACCACTGCGCCAATCCGTCCGCTAATACTGTCCGCGGTCCAGCCGCCGTGCTACTCACGCCACTGGTACGCGCTCCGTCGCCCTGTACGACAACCGTCAGCCGCCCGCTATCCTACCGCCGTTGCGCCGCTTCTACGACCACCGTCACCCGCCCGCTATCCTACCGCCGCTGCGCCGCTGCTGCGACGACCGTTAGCCGCCGCTACCTTATCACCGTCCATCCAGTTCGCTGGTGCCGTTACCACGCCTATACCGCTACATCCCTCCCTCCGCTAATACTGTCCGCCGTCCAGCCGCTGTGCTAATCCCGCCACTGCGCACATACCGCTGCGTCAACCCGTCCGCTAATACTGTCCGCCGTCCAGCCACTGCGCTCATACCACTGTACCAATCCGTCCGCCAATACTTTCCGCCGTCCGGGCGCCGCACTGATCCCGCCGCTGCTCCCGGACAACCGTACCATCCCGCCCGCTACTGCACCGCCGCTAAACCACCGTACCGACCCCTCCGCTATTACTACGCCTGTTAGCCTCCGCTCGCCACCCGTCCCCGCCATCTTTTTACGGAAAGCTGCTGCCCTCACCACCCGTCAAGCCGTGTGTGTGTGTGTATTCGTCATTAACGCATAACAACTGTGTTTTTATTAAGTGGGGGTTTGTGGGACCTCTACTTGACCCTGGATTGAGTGCTACCTCAGCCTTCGACAAAACCCACCTCATAATTGTTTCTAAGTTATTATTGTGAAATGAATTGGAAAATCCAGCGAAATCCTCAAGAAAAGATACGGTACTTTTTTAATCATACCAGTTTGTATGTTGAGGTTGTCGGTGCGTCAGAGAATTCTTCCTCAGTGTCAAAATCAGAGCTTGTATTAATTTAAAAAGATCTTTAGCTATTTTTATATTACAGTTAATTCTAGAAAAACATTTAGTGAGTTGTTCTCTGCACTTTGACAAACTTTCGATTATTGAACTAGGCTTATCTCGATTTTCAAAATATGAATTTACTTGTTTTAAAATTTCGTTATAGCTTTTAATTAAAGCATCTTCATATTCTATTGACTTTTTCGCTGAAATAGATCGGTTATTTAAAACTCGTTTAGTAACTTTAGTGCAATTAGAACGTAAGCCTTTTAAATTGGAATCAAAATCTGACATTTGACAACTGACATCTGAAAACTTTATTACATTTATTGAAAATCAGTAAAAGTTGTTTTATAAAAAATTCGAGAAAAAAAAAATTTTTAAGTTTAACACTGTAGGCACTGTTTATATAAAAATGAATTTGAAACTATTCATTCACTCGGTAATTGTTGTATGCAATTAAAAATTTTTTTTGTAAATCAGAGAAGATTCGAAATATTCAAAATCGATGAGTTAATTGGTAAGTGGTAAGAAGATTCACATATTCGACAGGCACTGTATTCGTGTCTTAGTTTGAAGGAATTGTAAATGCAAGTAAATGTTGAAATATGTTCAATTTCCGAAGAAATAATTTGAAAATGAGAAAAAGCAAGTTTTCACGATAAAAATAAATTTTTACCATTACTCTGGTTGACTGTAACCCGTCTATGTTGATATTTAAAGTCAATGAGAATTTTTCAAAATTGATTAGGTTTGAATAATTATCGCAAAATTTTGGCAAAAAGATTTGATAAATTTTTGATATTATACATATAAAATTGATGTATAATTTGCATTTCAAAATGATTTAAAAAAATATTTATAATTTGAAAAAATATTTTTTTCGATTGTATTTATTACGAAGCAATGTTCGAATTTTAAATAAAAAATTTAATTTCCATATTAATGATCGAAAAAGAAAGAAGATAGTAATATATGCATGATAATATGTGTGTGGTGGCCGTATATTTAAAATTACTTTATATTATTTTTGTGATAATTTGTTAATTGTTTATTTATTATTATTTTTGTTTTTATTAGTTTTGTAACTCTGATGACGATTGCCGCAGAGCAGTCGAAATATATTGGTTGAGAAAAAGAAAAAATCATCAACGGTGTTTTATTTTACAACACAGACCTCGAGCGAGCTAAATAAGATAGTTATTTGAAGAATAAGGTCGCCAAGAAATACAAAATACAATTTAAAATTATTATATTTAATGTATATTCGATTTTTTTTTTAATTTAAATATTTATATTGCAATATAATAATTTTATGTATGTAAGTAATTTGAAAAATTTAATTTCTCAGTTTATTTAGGTAACATGTTTTTGTCTTTGAAATAGAAAAAGTGTGTTGCTACATGCGTCGTATACAAATGTCTATAGGAAAAGTATGTTTATAAGCAAAAGAGTCAATTTGTTTTGCTACATACAGGAAACAAATTGTCTTTGATTTCACTCCATTGCGGATTGCATGTAAAAGTAATAAACAGATCCGGCCGTCCATAAGCGCGAACATACTCCATGGCATCCTGTGCATATTCATGCAGGTGTCGCGGGCTACCAGTATATGTTGTGTTACGTGGCTGATTGTTTGGATGGCGAGGAGCGGCGGCAAGCAGGTATGCTTGCGGGCCCAGGCTAGCTCGTCGTCTTGGGCGGGGTATTTCACCACCGTCCTCACCCACAGCCACATGAACAAAAAAAGGGTTCAAACCTGCATGTATTTAGAAAGGAAAGCTGAAACAGATAGAAATAGGCGTGATGGGCAAAGTTATAGAGGGGAAAGCATAAGGGGCAGAAAAAGGTGAAGGCCTGTCTTGTCAGGTGGAGTCTACCCTCCCTCTGCAGTGCAACCTGCACCGCACCGTGGGCACTGTGCTGACTCCTATTTACTTACAGTGCCCCAAACCTGACTTAAGTCTGTCCATCCGTCAAGAAGTCATTTCCCTATCACTCACCTTCACCTTACCTTACCGCGCGCAAGCGCAGCACCAACACCAAAATTCGACTTAGCCCTGCATTATTGAAAATACTAAAATTTAATCCAAACATAAATCTTATGATTTATTTACAAAATTTTAGGTTTCCAAATTACCAACTAATACTAAGTGCAGTAATTTCAACAAACTTTGAACTCAAAGTTTACTACAAAATAATTTGCCAAGGATTCCAAAAGGCTTAACTAGTATCAATTTCTAAAACTTCTATTTACTCAAAGTAAAAAAAAATGCTCAAATATAATACTGAACCTTATTACTAGCTAACATTACAAATTAATGTGAAGGCAGGAAGAAGTCGATAAATTTCAAATTCCATACAATAAAAAATACTTATGACTAATAGACAAAGTGTCTGAACTCAAATAAAAAATTTTAACTTTTAGTGCCACCCTAATGCCATATTATTACTAGGAGCTAATTCTAAATCCTAAAATTGCAAATTCAAATAAAATGAAACAAAGTAAGAGGGCGAACAAAAAAAAAAAATCAAGTACCCTAATCCCTGATCTACCGCAACCGCTCAAGTAAACATAAGATCAATTATATACACATCAAAAGTAGGTCATCAAAGTAAAAGAATTTATGTGTATATGAAAACTAAAGGTATGTATGTAAGTGCAAATGTACGTTTGTGACGTTTTTCATGCATATACATATGTTCGTTGCAATCTGTTTTTATTTTTCTGATTTGCTAATTCCTGTTCTATTTTTTTAAGAGCAGGAATCTGTGCTAACACATGTACATACAACTAAACAGGTGTATTTTGATAAATTTTAATGTTTCACTCAAAACACTCACCAAGTTACTCTTCTTATCCAACGGCGCCGCTGCAGTTTAGTAGCTGAAAAAAAACTCAAACATACATATATACATACATACATAAAGCTACCCTCAATTACTCAGCCAGATCGCTCGCTTGCGATCTTGCTTTATGAGTTAATTAGTATGTTGCTTATGTCCGAACGATAATGCACGCGGCCAAATGAAACAAACACTGGTGTATGCAAAGATGCTTAATAAAAAGGTAACGAACAAAAAACTTATAAGAAACAAAGAAGGCAGATGATACCAAAAGTATAAAGCAAAGATTTATACTTTTAGTGCCAACCGATGTGTTTAAAATTAAAAGAAAAAAAAAATTGCCGACAAAAAGGTAAAAAAAGAAAAAAAAGGCATGTGTTTAGAGAATTCTGAAAGCAAGTAGGAATTCAAGCGCATAAGAAAAAAGTTAAAACATATGAAAAATTAGGAGAGGTGGCCTGTCGGAGGCAAATGTCAAAGGAAATAGGAAATTGAATAAAATAATCAAAAACGAATGACATGAATAAAACTGTGTAGGTAAAAAAACTTACCCGAAGAAGAGAAAAAAATTTTTTTTACGGAATTGAATAAAAAATTTATAAACCTAAAACGAATCGAAGGGATTCAAAGCGTAGGAATTCAAGCGCATAAGAAAAAAGTTAAAACATATGAAAAATTAGGAGAGGTGGCCTGTCGGAGGCAAATGTCAAAGGAAATAGGAAATTGAATAAAATAATCAAAAACGAATGACATGAATAAAACTGTGTAGGTAAAAAAACTTACCCGAAGAAGAGAAAAAAATTTTTTTTACGGAATTGAATAAAAAATTTATAAACCTAAAACGAATCGAAGGGATTCAAAGCGAAAAATTAAAATTATGAGAAAACTAAAGCAGCAAGAAGAAAAGTTGAAATGCCCTTATGCCCCTAGACCCCTGTTGCTAACCTTTTTCTTCGTTTTTGTGACCCTAGGCTGAGCAGATATTGCTAAGTTTCTTTTCTTTCTTTCGCAATAAAATTAAGACATAAGCCATATACATATATAGGTACCATAATAAAAAAGAATTCCAAAAGGTTGATGTTGATGTTGTTGTGGCTGTTGATGGCCTCTTTGTTTTGTGTCGTTTTGCCGAAGATCATATGTGTTGACGTGGCTGTTGTTGTGGTAGAGTCTCAATGCCGCCGGTGAAAAGTGCTATCGATGTTGCCAATTCTATTGTGCTTTTGCAGTTGTTGTTGTGGTGTGCGCATGCAACGAATTAAATAGAATGTAGTATTTGTGGATGTGTGGCAATTGTTTTTGGCTGGAATGTCACCAGTGTGATGTTGTTGTTGTTGGCGTTACGCCGCCAATATTAAAAAGTGCTGTTGTGGTTGTTGCGGCCGTATATTGCCAGTATGAATAATTTGTTGTTTTGGTTGTTGGTGTGGTGCACGCCGGTAAAAATAAAAATGTAACGTAGTGCTTTTGGATGCATGATAATTGTTGTTGGCCGGAATGCCGCCAATATGCAATATGATGTAGTAGTTGTTGAGCGTTATGCCGCCAATATAAAAATAACCACCGGTTGGGGTTGTTGCGGTATATTGCCAATAAAAATGGTGCTGTAGTGGTTTTTGTTGTGGAGTGCGCTACCAATTAAAATTTTATTGTAGTGCGTGGCAGTTGGTGTTGGGCACTATGTCGCCGAAACCAGCGCCCAGTGGGTCTTTGCCAACGAAAAATCAATTTAGCTGGCCAAACGATTTAGAAAACAGGCTTTAACTCCGGTTTGAGGCGCGCACTAAAAACTTGGTGTAACTAAAATATTTTTACGTATTTCACACTTTGCACTTACACGCACTGGCACTGGTAAAATGATACTTTCGCCCGTTGGCTGATTTTCCCCCTTCTTATAGCCACCGCAGTGGTAAGAAACGTTACCCAGAAACGGAAAATTCCTACCTATACAAGCTAAACCTTCTTTTCGGCTTTCCCGTATTTTTCATCCATACAATCAGGCACTCATACATTCACACGCCTACCGCCCCACAAAACGAACACCTACACAGATACATTTGGTTCGTGCCTTGACCGCTCACACTGATGCATTCACACGCTCATAGCCTTGCACAAATACATATCCACATACATAATACCGAACAGAACAAACACATAGTTACTTATCATTCGTCAAGTCTGCTAGGTTGTTAGCAACATGCTGAAATTTTACTTATTATAACAACATGATGCCAAGCGCAACATCTAATTTCCGTTGCCACATTGTGTTCACTATAGGTACAATGTTGTCAATGTTAATGTTATTATGTTAATATTATTTTAATGGCAACATTGCGGCTAAGGCACGGACCTGAACACAAAACACATAAACTCATAGACGTATATACACTCTGCCACTCATTTAAGCCAGTATGGGGACAGGCTCGCAACCGCCGATGGTGCCTGCACTATGGAGCGTGTTCGTAAAGAATCCAAACGCAGCCTTCTAAGTGTTATTTCCTGCGTCCAACGTGTGGCCTCGACCCACGACTCAATGCCGGGCCTATTTTTTCTTCACGCCTTTAAACTTTTATTCTGTTTACTTACAAACTAAATCACTGCGATAATGCTACTACTTAAACGTATATCACAGATACTACTTAGCGTGGTATACGCCGATCTTTCTCTATATATTTTATGACTTCAGCTGAAGTGGCCCTTCTCACTGGGTTTAAAAACACAAACTTCGAGAAATGATCAAGACAAACAAAGACATATACATAACCATCTACATTACGCGGATACGGACCCATAAATCAATGAACAGACGTTGGAAAGGTCGCTCTGTGAGCTTTTGCTTTCCCATCATGGGTTGTTTAAACACGTTTTGAGTTTTGTTAGTTTTGCAGGTTTCGCAGTCTTTTACATGGGCGCATACGTCGGTGACCATTCCTGGCCAATATTTTTGACGTAGTCGGGTTTCTTGTGGATGCCACCATGATCAGCGGACGGTGAGCTATGAGACAACTCTACCAGCCCCGGTCTCAGTTCCGACGGAACCCACAGCTTCCAGGTCTGGTCCGCTAGAAGATCGTCCCCTCTGTCGAATTGCGTCAGTTTATAAACGTAACCGTCCGATATGCATAAGTCTGGAAACTTATCCTTGTTCTCGGTCACCGTCTTTTTTAACTCCGTATACTCCTCCGACTCGAAGCACGGTGACTCGAGACACACATCTATGGCTCTGGCGTTCGTCAGTATTTCGTCCATGTGCATTCGTGAGAGTGTGTCGGGAACCACGTTTTGCGCTCCTGTTAGATGTTGGATATCGAAATCATAACCCTGGAATTTCAAACTCCACCTTGCCAACCTCCCAGAAAGGTCTTTCTGATTCATAAGCCATTTGAGGCTGGCATGATCAGTTATGATGGTGAACGGGGTTCCTTCTACATAAGGTCGGAATCTTTTAACACTCACGGTCGCAGCATATCATTCTAGTTCTGTTATGCTGTAGTTCTTCTGCAGTTTATTTAGTTTTGCCGAAACGTAGGCAATCGGTCTTTCGTTCTGGTCATCGTCCAACTGAAACAAAATCCCTCCCACTCCGTCCGTTGATGCATCACATTGAATATAAAAACGACGCTTAAAGTCAAGATGTGTGAGCATCGGTGCAGAAACCAAACTCTGCTTTAAAATTTCAAATGATTTTACTGCTTCTTCCGTCATTGTAAATTTCTTAATTCTGTCCTTTTTGAGGCAGTCGTGCAGCGGAGCTGCAATAGTCGCATAGTCCTGTATGAAACGTCGGTACCAGCCCGACATACCCAGGAACCGTCGTAGTTGCTTCGGGTTTTTCGGAACTGGAAAGTCCCTCACACCTACCACTTTGTTGGCGTCTGTCCTAATACAACCATCCCCGACTACGTACCCTAGATATCGAACTTCTTTGAAACAAAGCTTGCTCTTTTCGACATTAATTGTTAACTTAGCTTCGCGAAGACACCGAGCGACCTTCTCCAACAGACACATATGGGACTCGAAATCTACAGAACAAACTAATGAATCGTCAAGATAAACAAAAACACATTCACGTAAAGCGGCTGGAATGACCTTGTCCATGAGACGACACATTCGTTGTGCTGCATTGCACAACCCAAAAGGCATGACAGTAAATTGGTAAAGGGGTCGGCCAGGGATAGTGAAGGCAGTATTTTCACGTGATTTCCTCTCGAGGGGAATCTGCAAGAAAGCATCCTTTAAGTCGATTGCGGAAATATATCTCGTGTTTTGTAGGCGGCTCAAAATTCCATCAATATGTGGTAAGGGGTATGCGTCCTTTATAGTTCTTTCATTCACCTTGCGAGCATCTAGGCAAAGCCGATTCTTCGTTCCTTTAATGAGCAGTGATACGGGGGAATTCCAACTACTGTTGGACTCCTCGATGACTCCCATGTCCAACATTAGATCTAACTCTGCGTATATGAGTTTTTGTATGGCCGGCGAAATTGGATAATGGCGTTGCTTGACCGGCAGATTCTCGTCCACCACCTCGATGGTGTGTTCCTCTTTGTCTGTCCGGCCTAACCCCAGTACCGCGAAGGACGGGAATTGGGTCTTCACATGCTCCAACATATGTTTTTGTTCCGTCGTCAAAACATGTTGGATTGCGTCAAAAGAGAGGTCACCCTCGGCGGGCACGAGCTCCGCCACCCTGGCACCATTCACACTACCACTCACACCCTTACTCACAACACTCATACCAAAAGCCTGCAAAAATCTATCCCAAAATATACTTCCTGTTGCAGATCAGGAACTATCAGAAATTCGAACTCCCTGGTCGTATTTTCCCACTCGACTGGTAACTTTATGACCCCTACCACGGCGGTTTCCTCCCCGTTCGCGGTTCGGATATTTTGGCCCCTGATTGGCCTAATCAAGGCCTCTTTACCACACAGGAGTGCCGCTGAGCCTTTCCCTAAACAGGTGGCACTCGCCCCTGAGTCCAAGAGAGCTAAAACTTGCCTACCTCCTATCGCGGTTTTGGCGAAAAATCTAGTGTCACCTTTCACGGTGACTATGGTGGCAATTATTTTATTTTTCAGCCGTTTAAAATATCTCTTCTTCTCCCGCATTTTCTCTATTTTCTTAAAATTTCTCTTCTTTCTATTAATATCTATTGTTTCACAAAAAATTCTTCTCCTAGCTTCTTCATATTCAATTTTCCTCTGATGTAAACTTTTTCCCTGGCGCATTTTCAAATTTCCTTCTATCTTTTCAACTCTCCTATCTACCTCTTCCCTACTCAAAATCTTTACGGTTGTGCTGCCGGGTTGCCTGTCTTCTGGCTGAAGTCCCCGGTCAACTCCGCCAGCCTGGGGTTTCCCTGCTTCGGTTTAAAAACACAAAAGGACGAACGTAAAACATACCATATTGTGGAACGAGGACGAACATTTATTTGGTTTTTGTGCTTCTGCCGGGTTTTTCGCAAAGTGATCCACCGGCATGCCACACGAAAAACACAACATTAAGTGGAAGGGGGAAGCACAAAAGGAGTTGACAGTGGACTTGGATGCGGGACTAACAGAAGGACGAACACTATTGGGATTGGCTGTGGTTTGGTGTTGGGGTGAGGATTGGGATTGGTGTTGGGGTTTCCTATAAAAGGCTTCGAATTTTGTTGCCTCTCCTACCCTTGACTGCTCAAAATCGACCTCGTTAACTACCCTAGTCCTACTCTTATTCTCTTTAATAAGTTTTTCGGCTCTCTTGCATTCCGACTTGAGCTCCGCCAACGAGTCCATTTTTATTGCGAAGGTCAAGTTGGCCAGGTACGGTTTGAGGTTGCCCCTGATGATGCCAACCAACTCCCTCTCAGGGATTCTCTTCCGCAAACGGAATGTCATATTGTGGACTTCGGCATAAAAGTCATCGAAAGCTTCCGCGGGCAGCTGCTTCCTTTCCATGATTTCACGGATGATTTCATAGTCGGACTCGGCGGATTTGAAGTGGCTTAGCATTTCTGCTTTCAGCCCGAAATAGCCGAAATCGGTTTCGTCTGCGTGGTCCTCAAGGACCTGCCAATACCACTTCAAAGCACCGCCGGAAACCAGATTATGAAAGTCCGTGAAGAGCTGGAAGTAGGAAATATTATGCTGCTCGCGCATCCTCTCCACCCGAAAGATGAAGCTTTCGACGCTTATACCTTTACTGGTCCCATCGAATTTGATGTGCCACTTTTCAAGGTCGAGCTTCTTCCACCTGGGAGGATCGCTGGCATCTCGCCCGGTACTGTAACTGACCGTTGGCTCATTGACGCGCTCTGCGTTTCCCCCCCTCCGGCTCCGATGCTCGGGCGTAGATGCCAAAGCGGACCGATGAACAGGCACTTGCGCAGACGTTTCTATGTCTGCTACGCGGCCACCAAGGTTATCGACACTGGTCTTAATGCTCATCACCTCATTTGCCATTTGCGCCACCAAGTCGTTTTGTTGCGCCATCATCGCCATCATTCGGCTCAGCTGTTCGACATTATTTGCATCTTGGGCGGTGTGGCTTTGAGGAGCATTAAGGCCAATGCCGACATTCGTTGAGGGTGCGTTCTGCGCCGGAACATCACCCCCCTGGGCAGCTACGTTTTCCCTATCGACCATTTGGCACACCAAATCGATTTTTTGGGAGAAGTTTAGACTATTATCTAATTCGTTGAATGACACCCCGTTCGCGACAGAGACCCTCAGCGGGCGATCAGCGCCAAAAGTTCCAAAAATCCGCGACGCGCACCTATTGAAATAATCCGTAGGCACAAAGTCTATGGGCCTAGGAATCCCTGTGTCAATTTGTGTGAAGAGTGAACCAGCAATCTGGTTTTCAAGAGCCCTGGCACGACTCCTTGTAACACGCCTATTGGAATCTAAAATTCCCAATCCCCCAAATACGCGGTTCTCTGTCTCTTTATCAGACATTCACTGTCTGAACAATAAATTAATGTCAAAAATTTGAAAAAAAAAACCAAAAAATCTATTTAGCCAGACACCCTAATATATCCAAGGACACGATATCCAACCCGCAAGTCAAATGGTAAAAAAAAAAAAACTATGCGAAAAAGCAAAAAAAAAATGAGATGCAAAGAAAATATTCCAATAAAAGCAATCTGTTTGTATTTGCAGATCTAAATAATAAAAGCGTAAACACTATAAGATAACAGGTCCAAATTCACCCCAAACCCAATAAAAAATATATAAATAAAGGATATTATATAATAGATATAAAAGTTACAATATATGTATGTATATAAAAATTCAATTCAATTATTAAGTAATAGGTTTGTGTGTATGTATGTATGTGTATGGTAATTCAAGTGATTTGTGGGTTTATGCGTATGAGGAATGAGAACAAAACTTACACGTTAATATCAAAAACAAAAATTTTGAAGAATATAAAAAAAATTTATTAAAACTGAAGTTAAATCCAGGGGCTATGTGCGTGTGTTTGTGTGTGAGAATTCAAACAATGTTTGTTTGGGTGTAAAATATTATGTATATGCTAATCGAAGCAATAGAAACTTAGGACTTACAAAAGGGGGAATTAAAATTATATGTTGGCTTGTGGGTGTAGGCGTAGCAAGACAAACTTTTTTTTATTTTCCTGCCTTAACTGTCTCGTATCCAACCCAAAAATATTATCCAAAATCAAAAACAAAATAACTCAGGGATCAAAAATTAAATGCGAATAATATTTTTGATACCTAGTGATCTAGGTTTGACGATTTGAGGGTCTGACCCAGAATCCAAAAAAAAATACCTCAGGGATAAAACTGAAAAAAAAATTTAACTAAAACTAAAACCAATTTCTAACACTATGTTTGTGTGGGTGAGCTAGTTGGATGTAAATTTTCGAAAAAAAACGCAATTCAAGCAAGATGTTTGGGAATAATCCCTAAGAAATATTCAGTAAAAAAAAAAAAAATTTGAATAATCTCGAAGCTTCAAGAATATTAAATTTTGAATTTGAAATCAAAAGTTACCAAATGAAATTTAATGTATTTGTATTGGTGTCTATGGTGCTGCCTTGGCGAAGGTTCAGCGAAGGTGGTTAGTCCGTCTCTATGTATTTGAAGTCTGGTCAATCGTGCTGTCCGTGGAAGTGTGGCACTTCACGTTCACGAACTTATTCCTATGAGTGGATGCCACACCTCCTACTCCTAAATATCGTGGCGACGACTGTAAACCTCACTTACCGGCAGTGCTGGACTCCCGGTAAGGTAGCTTGAACAGCTCGCCACGATCTCCTACCTAAGTCCGTCGCTAGCTAAGTGTCATACCAGTTACCACTTTGTCGAGCTGTTAAAGTTCAACAAAGGAACCCTGACATGGACACTCAGCTAATCCCTATCATCTGGTCATGATGACACTTGTCGATCAGGTGAACCCAACCGGCGTTGCCATCATGACTGTCCCTGTCCTGTCAAAAGACGGAAATAAGGATTGGGTTTGAAAGGATAAAAGGAAAAAAAAAATGGAAAATCTAAGAAAGGAAAGGTTGAAAAAAATTAAGAATTTCAAAAATGACAAATAGGAAATAATTAATTAAAGTAAAAATTGGAAATTTAAAGCAAGAGATCATTAATTAACGTGTAAATGAAAAATTGGTCGAGCTATTAACGTTCGGAATACCAAAGCTAAAAACAGATAGAAAATTTTGGAAACTAAAAAAAAAAAAAATGTAAGCGGAACTTGAAGGATTAATGGGGATCGAGAAAAAAAAACTGCAAAACAAAATACAAATTTAAAATTGATAAAAAGGGAAATGGAAGAGTGAAAAAGGCTATTAAAAAAAGGAAATCGGGCTATTAACGTTGGGCGCCATTGTTACGTGGCTGACTGTTTGGATGGCGAGGAGCGGCGGCAAGCAGGTATGCTTGCGGGCCCAGGCTAGCTCGTCGTCTTGAGCGGGGTATTTCACCACCGTCCTCACCCACAGCCACATGAACAAAAAAAGGGTTCATACCTGCATGTGTTTAGAAAGGAAAGCTGAAACAGATAGAAATAGGCGTGATTGGCAAAGTTATAGAGGGGAAAGCATAAGGGGCAGAAAAAGGTGAAGGCCTGTCTTGTCAGGTGGAGTCTACCCTCCCTCTGCAGTGCAACCCGCACCGCACCGTGGGCACTGTGCTGACTCCTATTTACTTACAGTGCCCCCAAACCTGACTTAAGTCGTCCATCCGTCAAGAAGTCATTTCCCTATCACTCACCTTCACCTTACCTTACCGCGCGCAAGCGCAGCACCAACACCAAATATCGACTTAGCCCTGCATTATTGAAAATATTAAAATTTCATCCAAACATAATTCTTATGATTTATTTACAAAATTTTTGGTTTCCAAATTACCAACTAATACTAAGTGCAATAATTTCAACAAACTTTGAACTCAAAGTTGACTACAAAATAATTTTCCAAGGATTCCAAAAGGCTTAACTAGTATCAATTTCTAAAACTTCTATTTACTCAAAGTAAAAAAAAAATGCTCAAATATAATACTGAACCTTATTACTAGCTAACATTACAAATTCATGTGAAGGCAGGAAGAAGTCGATAAATTTCAAATTCCATACAATAGAAAATACTTATGACTAATAGACAAAGTGTCTGAACTCAAATAAAAAATTTTAACTTTTAGGGCCAACCTAATGCCATATTATTACTAGGAGCTAATTCTAAATCCTAAAATTGCAAATTCAAATAAAATGAAACAAAGTAAGAGGGCGAACAAAAAAAAAATCAAGTACCCTAATCCCTGATCTACCGCAGCCGCTCCAGTAAACATAAGATCAATTATGTACACATCAAAAGTAGGTCATCAAAGTAAAAGAATTTATGTGTATATGAAAACTAAAGGTATGTATGTAAGTGCAAATGTACATTTGTGACGTTTTTTATGCATGTACATATGTTCGTTGCAATCTGTTTTTATTGTTCTGATTTGCAAATTCCTGTTCTATTTTTGCAAGAGCAGGAATCTGTGCTAACACATGTACATACAACTAAACAGGTGTATTTTGATAAATTTTAATGTTTCACTCAAAACACTCACCAAGTTACTCTTCTTATCCAACGGCGCCGCTGCAGTTGAGTAGCTGAAAAAAAAACTCAAACATACATATATACATACATACACAAAGCTACCCTCAATTACTCAGCCAGATCGCTCGCTTGCGATCTTGCTTTATGAGTTAATTAGTATGTTGCTTATGTCCGGACGATAATGCACGCGGCCAAGTGAAGCAAACACTGGTGTATGCAAAGATGCTTAATAAAAAGGTAACGAACAAAAAACTTATAAGAAACAAAGAAGGCAGGTGATACCAAAAGTATAAAGCAAAGTTTTATACTTTTAGTGCCAACCGATGTGTTTAAAATTAAAAGAAAAAAATTTGCCGACAAAAAGGTAAAAAAAAAAGGCATGTGCTTAGAGAATTCTGAAAGCAAGTAGGAATTCAAGCGTATAAGAAAAAAGTTAAAACATATGAAAAATTAGGAGAGGTGGTCTGTCGGAAGCAAATGTCAAAGGAAATAGGAAATTGAATAAAAGAATCAAAAACGAATGACATGAATAAAACTGTGTAGGTAAAAAAACTTACCCGAAGAAGAGAAAAAAAATTTTTTTTACGGAATTGAATAAAAAATTTATAAACCTAAAACGAATCGAAGGGGTTCAAAGCGAAAAATTAAAATTATGAGAAAACTAAGGCAGCAAGAAGAAAAGTTGAAATGCCCTTATGCCCCTAGACCCCTGTTGCTAACCTTTTTCTTCGTTTTTGTGACCCTAGGCTGAGCAGATATTGCTAAGTTTCTTTTCTTTCTTTCGCAATAAAATTAAGACATAAGCCATATACATATATAGGTACCATAACAAAAAAGAATACCAAAAGGTTGATGTTGATGTTGTTGTGGTTGTTGATGGCCTCTTTGTTTTGTGTCGTTTTGCCGAAGATCATATGTGTTGACGTGGCTGTTGTTATGGTTGCGTCTCAATGCCGCCGGTGAAAAGTGCTATCGATGTTGCCAATTCTATTGTGCTTTTGCAGTTGTTGTTGTGGTGTGCGCATGCAACGAATTAAATAGAATGTAGTGTTTGTGGATGTGTGGCAATTGTTTTTGGCCGGAATGTCAGCAGTGTGATGTTGTTGTTGTTGGCGTTACGCCGCCAATATGAAAAAGTGCTGTTGTGGTTGTTGCGGCCGTATATTGCCACTATGAATAATTTGTTGTTTTGGTTGTTGGTGTGGTGCACGCCAGTAAAAGTAAAAATGTAACGTAGTGCTTTTGGATGCGTGATAATTGTTGTTGGCCGGAATGCCGCCAATATGCAATATGGTGTAGTTGTTGTTGCCGCCAATATAAAAATAACCACCGGTTGTGGTTGTTGCGGTATATTGCCAATAAAAAAGGTGCTGTAGTGGTTTTTGTTGTGGAGTGCGCTACCAAATAAAATTTTATTGTAGTGCGTGGCAGTTGTTGTTGGGCGCTATGTCGCCGAAACCTGCGCCCAGTGGGTCTTTCCCAACGAAAAATCAATTGTTCGTTGGTTTTCAGCTGTTGCGACACACGTTGTAGTTTAGTTTATTTCTGCCGGATCGGGTGCTAGGTGTAAAACCAGATGTATTTGGTTTTAACGTTCGCGATACACTTTTCGCCGCGCACTACTCAAAAAAATTTTAGCTGGCCAAACGATTTAGAAAACAGGCTTTAACTCCGGTATGAGGCGCGCACTAAAAACTTGGTGTAATTAAAATATTTTTACGTATTTCACACTTTGCACTTACGCGCACTGGCACTGGTAAAATGATACTTTCGCCCGTTGGCTGATTTTCCCCCTTCTTATAGCCACCGCCGTGGTAAGAAACGTTACCCAGAAACGGAAAATTCCTACCTATACAAGCTTAACCTTCTTTTCGGCTTTCCCGTATTTTTCATCCATACAATCAGGCACTCATACATTCACACGCCTTCCGCTCCACAAAACGAACACCTACACAGATACATTTGGTTCGTGCCTTGACCGCTCACACTGATGCATTCACACGCTTATAGCCTTGCACAAATACACATCCACATACATAATACCGAACAGAACAAACACATAGTTACTTATCATTCGTCAAGGCTGCTAGGTTGTTAGCAACATGGTAAAAGTTTACTTATTATAACAACATGATGCCAAGCGCAACATCTTATTTCCGTTGCCACATTGTGTTCACTGTGACGGACTTTTCCTTGCGCCGGGGTATGCTCAGTCCGTCCAGGATCCCTGTGGAATTAGAGAAGAATCCCTATCGTCTCCTTTTAAAGAGAAAGATCCCGTTTTGTTGTTAAAAAGAAACGTTATAAACTCTTTATTCCGAAATATTCAAACTACCCTTAAAGCTATGGCGACGGAGGTGGGAAACCACCGTCGGTTCTATGCCGATGGGGTTGGGAAAACCCCCACCGGGACTACGCTTAAACTAAAAAATCTCAGACTACTTCGTAAAGAAAGCGGAGGTGTAGAACCACCACTTCCTCCCAGTCGGTGGAGTTGGTAAAACCCCCACCGAGTATATAGCTTAAGAATACCCTGCTCTTTCTGAAGGTTGCGGAGGTGGAAAAACCACCACAATCCCTCTAACGATGGGGTTGGAAAAACCCCCAAAGTTGCTAAAATAAAGAACTCGTGAGATGGAAAAATCTCAGGAGTTCCATTCACCGCTAAACAAGGCGTTAGCAGGCTACTATTCCTAGCTGGCTACTGTCTCAATTCGCGAAATTTGTCGCCCTTTTATACTTGTCCACGCGCAGGTGGACAGTTATCCTACAGCAATAAATTTTACTTGTTATATGTATTTACTTAAGGTATCTTACATTTAACTGTCTTATAAGTATTTATCTCCAAATTGCGTATGTAAAAATGCCCCTTGTACTGCGCCCCCTAACATGTGAGTTCGCTGGTACGCATCTCCAGTTAGCTAGCATAGTTATTTTTGTTTTCCCTCTGCTGCTTGCTTATTAGGTCTTGTTGTTGTCGACGAGTTGGTTGCCCTTCGTAGGTAACTTGTGTCTAGTACCTACGCTGTGTTGTTGGTATGCTAACGTGACCGCTTCCTAGTACATTGCATTTTTTCGTTTCTCTTTGTGCGATGTCCGCCCTGACGGTTCGCTTTAATGCTTGCTGTGCTTGGTCGCAATGGCTTGGTAAACGTATGTTTGTATGTTTTAGGTGTTCTTGCAATGGGAGCTTATGTGTGTTGCTTATTGCATTGCTGTAATCCCAGCATTATTTGAAATTCCAGCCGGTTATGGGTTATCTGTGGAAATTATAATGTTCAACCAAAATATTTACCGTATGCGGGCAGAGACAATTATTTAAACGAAGAAATTAGATGTTGTCATGAATGTTTATATGTATATTAGGGTAATTCAAAAATGATTATTTTGTATGTGTAAATTTAATTCATATAATTCAGTTTTGTACATTTTACATGCTATATGTATAAATTCATTGTAATTCAAGTGGGATTTATACACGTTTTAATGAGTTTTGATAAATATTTGTAGGTTCGAATGTGTGGGCTCCAAAGCCGGTGGATTTGGGTCCTCACACTCTCCCCTCACCTGCCGTAAGCAGGGTTACCGTTACCAGGCCGGTCCTAGTGATTCTCACTCGGTACGTGTGACCGTCTATGTTCCGATGGAACGTCCTCTTCCGCCGCTTCGTCCGTACTACCTGTACGTGCTCCCTGATGTCTCTCGCTAATGCCTCGGGGAGGGGTTCGACTCCGGTTCGGTTGGCCCATGTCTCTGTCGCCTCCGCTGTTGTCTTTTCGAGCCACCTCTCGATTTCTGTGAGCACATCCTCACCTTCGCCTATGTTGCCGTCGTCGGCGGGCTTTATGCTGGCATCGCCTTTTGTCGTCGACATGCCGTCACTCGCGTTGAGACTTAGTACGTCGCTGTCGTTGAGGCTGCCGTTGACCTCGTTGGTCAAACGGCTAAATATTTCGTCGTCGTCGTTGAGGCTGCCGTTGACCTCATTGGTCAAACGGCTAAATACTTCGTCGTCGTCGTTGAGGCTGCCGTTGACCTCATTGGTCAAACGGCTAAATACTTGCGTTATTTATAGGGTAATCTCTCGCGATCTGGGTCTTGTTCTAAAATGAAATGTTATGCAGAATTCCGTCACCAGGTTATAGCATTGGCTGGCTATGTGGTTGACGTAGTTCATCGTCGTCAGGATCCCGTTGTCTAGGGTTGGGGCTTGCGCTCGTGCTGTGTGCCACCCACTCCGGTCTTCATCTACCACCTGTTGGTTGTTGATTATGTCTGCGCGTTCGATTCCGAAACCATTTGCACCTGAATTGGCGAGTGCTAGTGAACCACACGTCGCTACCGTGCTGTAATCCGTCTGATCTTCTTCCGTGACCTGGACTGTTTGCGATGTTGGCGCGCGTGGCGTTGCTTTTACTACAGCCAGTTGCTCTGTGTGTTCCTCGGTGGATATCTCGGTGGAATGTTGGTTCGAGGTTCTACTACACGATGCTGATGATGGCGCGCGTCGTGTTGTTGCTATCGTCGTCGGTCGTCTCGTTTGTTCCCCGATGGGGACTTCGGTGAAGCCCCCATTCGGGGCTTGGCGGGGCGCTTTTGACTTACCACGTTCGCGGGGTGAACGTATTCTTCTTTCTGTTTCTGGACTTGCTTCTTCTTCGACTGTCGCTTGATGGTATGCTTTTAGCTCGCTTATGTGTGCCGTCCTCCTTTTGCCGTTATGCACCTTGTCTAGCTCGACGATTACGGGCGATACGAAGTTCGTTACACGATGAGGCCCACTGTGTCTTGGTGCTAACTTTGCTGCGAAATTGTCCACTGCTTTGGACAGCTGATGCTCTTTTACTAGTACCAAGCCGCCCACCGCCGGTTGCCATTGTCTCCTACGTAAATTATAATGCCTTGCCTGCTCCGCTGAAGCTTGCTGTTGTCTACGAAGTGCCATCTGATATACCTCTCGCATTTTCGCCATCTTTTCACTGAGAGCCATCTTCTCCTCGCCTGTGCCAAGTGTTTGCTCATCGTAGAGGGCGTTGGGGATCCTCGGTTCCCTACCCTGTACCACGAATGCTGGACTGTAGCCTGTTGACTCGCATACGCTTGTGTTCAGTGCTAGTGTCATCTCTGGCAACAACTCATCCCATGTCTTATGCTCCTTCCCAGTGAATTGTGCTATCATCATCTTGATGTTGCGATTCGCTCTCTCCGTCGGGTTCTCTTGCGGTGTGTACGGTGCCGTTAGCTGGTGCTTTATGCCGGATTCTTGTAAAAACTTCTTGAAATTCCTGCTTGTGAACTGTGCTCCATTGTCTGTGATTAGAATTTTTGGCGCGCCAAATCGGGCCAAAATCCTCTCCCTCATACCTCTGATCACATTCTCCGTCGTCGCCTTCCGTATTGCTATGATCTCTACCCATTTCGAGAATTTATCCACGAAAACTAATGCCATCGTATTACCATGCTTCGAACGAGGGAGTGGTCCAACGAAATCTGCACAAACGGTAGCAAAAGGTTCATCTGAAATCTGCGTTAGCATCTTACCTGCAGCTTGTTGCTGGCTGGGTTTGTAGACTTGGCATGCGTGGCATTGTTGAACGTACTTCTGTACGTACTTGAACATCCCAGGCCAGTAATACCGCATCATTGCACGCGCGATGGATTTCCGTATCCCCATGTGCCCCGCGCTTGGTGTGTCGTGAATCTCGTTAAGCACTCTTCGCCTCTCCGATTTCGGTACGCATAACTTCCACGGTACCGCATCCTCACCATCCATTTGACTTCCAATTCGTCTGTATAGTCTTCCTTCCTCTATGACGTATTCGGGAAACTTCTCTGGTGTCCTCGTAACTTCAGCCATCTTTGACGTGTACCACTTGCAACTCAAACTTTCTTCATGTGTCGTAAGGCTACCCAGCTGTTCCTCCAGTGGCTGCCTCGACAGTGCATCTGCGACCACGTTCATATTGCCCTTCCTATACGGCACGTCGAACGAATACTGCTGTAACTCGAGCGCCCATCGAGCGATCCGGCCTGACGGACTTTCGATAGCATTCAACCATTTCAAAGCCAGGTGGTCGGTGATAACCGTGAAATTGTACCCTTCTAAATACGGTCTCATTTTCCTTATTGCCCACACGATTGCTAAACATTCCTTCTCAGTTGGTGAGTAGTTCATCTCGGCTTTATTCAGCCGGCGGCTAGCATACGCTATTACTCGCTCTTCGTCATCCAACCCCTGTGTGAGAACTGCTCCGAGACCATAATCGCTCGCGTCTGTCTGTAATCGAAATCTTTTCGTAAAATCTGGGCAAGCTAGTGCTGGTGCTTGTATTAGTGCATTCTTCAACGCTTCGAATGCCGCCTGTTGTTCTTCGGACCATTTCCACCTACTTCCCTTCTTCAAAATTGACGTCAGTGTGTGCGAAACTTGTGAAAAGTCGGGTACGAACCTCCGGTACCAAGAGACTATCCCCAGAAATCGCCTTAATTCTCGTATGTTGTGTGGTGGCGTCAGCTCCTTGATAAACGTAACTTTGTCGGGATCCGTGTGTATTCCTTCCTCGCTGACGACGTGTCCTAGATATTTCAAACTTTTCTTAAAAAACTCACATTCGTCTGGGTTGATCTTCAGATTCGCCCTCCGTAGCCGCCGAATTACTTCCCCTAGGTGCTTTATATGCTCTTCCAAAGTTGTGCTGGTGATGATGATATCATCCAGGTAGGCAAACGCATTTGGTTCCAACTCTGGGCCAATAACACGGTCGAGTGCTCGCTCAAACGTAGCCGGAGCGGAATGTAGACCGAACGGCATCACTTTCCAGTGATACAACCCTCGGCGGGGCACGGTAAATGCTGTATACTTCTTGCTATCTTCTTCCATCGGGATTTGCCAATAACCATTTTTGAGGTCCAGACTGCTGATAAAACGCGCGCTACGTAGCCTATCTAAGATATGCTGTATTCTTGGGAGTGGGTACGCATCTGGCACTGAGCGAGCGTTGAGCTGCCGATAGTCAACGCAGAGTCTCCATTTGCCGTTCTTCTTCCGGGCTAGAACTATTGGTGCACTGTGTGGGCTGTGGGATGATTCGATGCAACCCTTCTCTATTAGCTCGTCTACCTCCTTGTTTATGATCTCCTGTATCTTTGGGTTCTTAGGGAAATACCGCTGTTTGATTGGACGGTCATCTCGCATCACTATCTTATGCGTGGCAATGTTGGATACTCCTATCATCTCTTCGAAAATCTGTAATTCGCGCTTTAGAAACGTACTCTCCGCAACGTCACTCCTCACGTCTTTCTCGATACTTGCGCTACCTTCGCCCTCCATCATGGTTGTACACGTCACCATCTCCTGAGCTCTCTCTTCTGCTCGTAACGTCATTGTTTCGTTGCCACACCTCAGCTCAAATTTAGCCTTTGCCAGATAATCTGTCCCGATCACCACGCTGTCGACTAACCCAGGCAGAACTAACAACTCACTCTGATGCACTTGATCCCCCAGTTTTACCTCCGCGTCCACTGCCTCCGCTATCCATGCTGCGCTGCCATCGCCCATCACCAATCGTGTATGTATCTTCTTGAGCTTCCGTGCGTCTATTTTCGCCGCTGTCTTCTCGCTGATGAAACTTCTTGTCGCCCCCGTATCTACTGACGCCAGGACTTCCTCTCCATCCAGGGTTACTGCAGCCAAGATTCGCCCTTGGGTCTGCCTAAATGTACTTACTGAGTACGAGGTTGGGTTTGTTGAGACGCCACCCCTCGATACCAATGGGGTCTCTGCCCGTTTCCCTGCTGTCCACGACAGCAGTCACGCGTTAGTATACCTACTCGGCCACACTGCAAGCAGATATCCCTTCGTTCGTTTCGACACCCATGTGCGTAGTGTCCGCTTTCCCCGCATCGCCTGCATGCGTTCCGTGGATCGATGGGCCCTTGGCGTGGTGTCGTCGCATGCTCTGGCGTGCTTGCTTGTCGCTGCGCCTCCGTTCTCCGACCTCCTTGCTTCTCATCTTCGTGTATATATTGATAATGCTCGGTTGGCCGTCGCGGCACAAAAGGTTTCGCCGCCGGCCTCAGCGGTTCTTTCTCCGGTAAGATGTTCTCGTAATCCTCGGCCATGCTTACCAGTTCCTCTAAGCTGGTGAACTCGCTCCGTTTGATGTAAAGTTGGTACTCTCGTCGACAATTTCTGTAAATCCGGTTCAGCTTCTGCTCGCCGTTGTAGTCAGCGTGACGCATGAGTGCCTGTAACGATAAAACGTAATCCTTAAACTGCTCACCTGCGCGCTGCGTACGCTGACGGATCTCGTCATCTAGCTTCTCGAAATACCTCGAGCTCAGGAAAAATTTTAGAAAGTCCTTCTTGAAGGCTTCCCACTCTTGCCACTGCCTGTTGTTGTTCCGGTACCACACCAAGGCCTTGTCCTTCAGCAACTCAGGTAACGCTCGTGGGATGGAATCGCGACCAACTTCGTACCTGTCGGCCAGCTCCTCCACTCGTTCAATAAAACATAGCGGGTCCTTACCACCGTCATATTTCAGACCCCACTTACGTACTCGGTCCATTACGTTGGCGTGCGACATAGTGCGCGTCTACTCTGAATTCCCTTGTGTGATCTTCCTGTGATTTAACCACCTGTTATCCTCTTGTTGATTGTACCCCACTAGTGATTATCCTCGTATTGTTACTTGTTTACCATGTTACTCTATATTCAGTGTCGCTGCTCGGGCGACATTTGTGACGGACTTTTCCTTGCGCGTGGGTATGCTCAGTCCGTCCAGGATCCCTGTGGAATTAGAGAAGAATCCCTATCGTCTCCTTTTAAAGAGAAAGATCCCGTTTTGTTGTTAAAAAAAAGAAACGTTATAAACTCTTTATTCCAAAATATTCAAACTACCCTTAAAGCTATGGCGACGGAGGTGGGAAACCACCGTCGGTTCTACGCCGACGGGGTTGGGAAAACCCCCACCGGGACTACGCTTAAACTAAAAATCTCAGACTACTTCGTAAAGAAAGTGGAGGTGGAGAACCACCACTTCCTCCCAGTCGTTGGAGTTGGTAAAACCCCCACCGAGTATATAGCTTAAGAATACCCTGCTCTTTCTGAAGGTTGCGGAGGTGGAAAAACCACCACAATCCCTCTAACGATGGGGTTGGAAAAACCCCCAAAGTTGCTAAAATAAAGAACTCGTGAGATGGAAAAATCCCAGGAGTCCCATTCACCGCTAAACAAGGCGTTAGCAGGCTACTATACCTAGCTGGCTACTGTCTCAATTCGCGAAATTTGTCGCCCTTTTATACTTATCCACGCGCAGGTGGACAGTTATCCTACAACAATAACTTTTACTTATTATATGTATTTACTTAAGGTATATTACATTTAACTGTATTATTCTACCCATATCTCGTATTATAAGTATTTATCTCCAAATTGCGTATGTAAAAATGCCTCTTGTACTGCCCCCCTAGCATGTGAGTTCGTTGGTACGCATCTCCAGTTAGCTAGCATAGTTATTTTTGTTTTCCCTCTGCTGCTTGCTTATTGGGTCTTGTTGTTGTCGACGAGTTGGTTGCCCTTCGTAGGTAACTTGTGTCTAGTACCCACGCTGTGTTGTTGGTATGCTAACGTGACCGCTTCCTAGTACATTGCATTATTTCGTTTCTCTTTGTGCGATGTCCGCCCCGACGGTTCGCTTTAATGCCTGCTGTGCTTGGTTGCAATGGCTTGGTATACGTATGTTTGTATGTTTTTGGTGTTTTGCAATGGGAGCTTATGTGTGTTGCTTATTGCATTGCTGTATTCCCAGCATTATTTAAAATTCCAGCCGGTTATGGGTTATCTGTGGAAATTATAATGTTCAACCAAAATATTTACCGTATGCGGGCAGAGACAATTATTTAAACGAAGAAATTAGATGTTGTCATGAATGTTTATATGTATATTAGGGTAATTCAAAAATGATTATTTTGTATGTGTAATTTTAATTCATATAATTCAGTTTTGTACATTTTACATGCTATATGTATAAATTCATTGTAATTCAAGTGGGATTTATACACGTTTTAATGAGTTTTGATAAATATTTGTAGGTTCGAATGTGTGGGCTCCAAAGCCGGTGGATTTGGGTCCTCACATCACTATAGGTACAATATTGTCAATGGTAATGTTATTATGTTAATATTATTTTAATGGCAACATTGCGGCTAAGGCACGGATCTGAACACAAAACACATAAACACATAGACGCATATACATTCTGCCACTCATTTAAGCCAGTATGGAGACAGGCTGTCGTTACAGTTGCTGCTAATATGATCATTCTACCGATGTCATTCACATTTCCATCGTTATTCACTACATCTCGTAAGTAAATGCATTCCTCGGACCGTAACTTAGTATGGTTGAATTTGATATAGTTTAAAGGCTCGGTCTCAATTTTTGCATACATATCCACGACAAATTGTTGGAACAATCTTCTGCATTTTAGAATGTGAGATTCTTCATTTTCACGAATCATTAATCGATATGAATCATAATTCATAGCGCTAAATTTTTTATTCGTTTCCGCGCCTGATTTTTTTTAAATCACATTTGTGAGATTATTAATACAATAAACTAAAGCTTAGAAAATTTTGAAAAATTCAGAAACCTTTTGCGAATTTTCATAAAAATTTTGAACTTTTTTCTAAGATTTTTTAGATTTTTTTGAGTATGCAGTTATGTCGCTTATTCAATTGTAATATACTAAGATTCAATCTCAAGCTGCTAAGAGAATTATCTGACTTTTGGCAATTTTTTTCCATTCGACCTTTGAATTTTTTTCCATAAAAAAAAATTAGAGTTATTAATTTGTATGGAAGAAAATGGATAGGTATGATGATAAAAAAAAATATAGTACGACTTTCTTGAACGTAGATTAACACATATTAAACGTGCAAAAGCTGCATATGTGACTCGATTATTATTTTTTGTTTTTTTTTGGAAATGCGGCAAGTCAAATTTTGAATAAACAAAAATCTACAACTGTAAGTGCACATGCTGAAAAAAGTATTGACACAGGTATTTTTGGTATTTTTGGCCAATTTTGGCTTTAACAAAATTTTGGCTTTAATTCCAAAAAATGCCGAACAAAAAACTTCAAACCTTTTAGGAAAATTCGTCGAATTTTCGCGAATCTTGGCCACATTTAAAAAAAATCACAGTTTTGTATTGGGCCATGAAGCATATTTTCATAAAAGATTTGTTTTTTTTAAGCCTTACCAAAACAAATAGTTTTTTTATTGTAACCTTTTTATTTGACATCCAATTGATATGGCAAAATGTTTACCTTGAGAGTCAATTTATTCTAATGTCCTTTTGAGCTCGGAAGTCGTTTTCACATAGTTGTGTCAGCTACGGTGTTGTAGGCCCTTAAAATATTATTTTTGTTTCAGCAAACATAAGTATAAAAATATTCACCAAACATAAAAAAATATCGGAACTTCTTTGTTTAAAAACTTTGTCAAATAATTCAAAAATAACATTGCCATGAGCTTCAAAGCAGTTTAGTTTGAAGAACAAAAAGAATATTTTAAGGACTATCCCGGTCTATTGCACACTTGCTTCTAAACTACCAAAATTAGTCATGTAGTATTGTTCTGTTGTATTGCCAGGCAACTTCACCATGGGGTGTCATGAAGTGCTCCATAAATTGTTCACGCACATTTACCGCATTGCTTGCTGGCCTACCTAAAGTACTGCTTGGCCGAATTGATGGGAGCATTCCGCTTTCTCCAAGCTCCATTCGCCAATTATCTTGAACAGCAACACCATTTGTCTCACTATCTATGTCAGATGTTCTCAGATATACTGATTTGCGGCTTAAAAGAAAATTGTGTAGGACGAAAGTGGCCAGAACAATAGCTTTCGCAAATTCTGGTTTCACATCCATTGGCCTTCTCAGAATTCGGTACCACGATGCACATATGCCGAACACTTTTTCAACTACATTTCTGGCTCGAGATATCCTATAGTTGAAAATTTTGTGAGAGATAACTTGTTTACGATAATAAAAAGGTTTCATTATGTACGGTTTCAAAGAAAAAGCGTCATCAGCAACAATGACAAAAGGCATTTCATTTCATTCATGTGGAAGTGGCTTCGGCGGTGGAAAAATAATTGTATTTTCAGCAAGCGCAGTAGAAAGTGGACATCTGTGTATTTTGGAATAAGAGTTCATAATTATTTATACTAAATTCCAAGAGTTTGTAGCAGAATTACCTTCCAAATACACCACCAAAATGCTTCAACTTCTACAAACAAAAATTTGTAGTCGGCGTCCACTAGAGCCATGAGAACAATGCTGTTGAAGTTTTGTATAATTAAAGTACTCAGAGCCGCAGTTTGCATGCCTGAATAGCTACATGCTTGCCATCCTGTGCCCCACGGAAATTCCATCGCTCTTCAAAACGTTGAGCAATTTCTGTCCATTCTTCATGACTGCTGGGAATATTGACGAAATATGACCAACATCAATATGTGTGTAGATTTGTGTCTGATTAAAGAAATGACATGAATACTTACCTCTAAAAAGTTGTCTTTTAAAGCTTTAAAAATAGCACGACATGTCTCACGTATTGCATGACAGATGGTAGTTTTTCCCAACAGGAAAACAGTCATCAGTCTGGAAAAGCTATCTCCTGTTGCCAAGTAACGTAAAGTTACTGCCAACTTCTCCCCTACCGAATTGGCTTCCCGGAACTTTGTATTAGCTTTGTAAACGTATGGGATTATGCGCTCCGCAAGAAAGCCAAAGTCCTCCAGAGTCATCCTCAAAAAATTGTTACACCATTTTGGATCTCACACGAACAGCTTAGAACGCAGTGTAGAAGCCACATGTTCCTCTATCCCGAAGCCCTGGCCCAACCCACCACTGCTTCCGCTTCCTTAACTGGTTCCACTTTCTTCTCCATGCCCTTAGGCTTGTCACAAAACAAAGAGTCGCAGCAGCTATCGCCATTTGTTTATTTGTCCGCATTTTTTTTAAATTAATTATTTGATCGGCTTTTACAAAATTTAGTTCACTTTCACACTTCTTCTACTTTAATTTTTTGTCTTTTGCTCAAAAGAATGTAACAGTTGATGGGCTGTCAAAAATATTTACTTAACGTTTGACATCAGTGGTTAAAACTGGATGTCAATCGACTGACACCACAATTTGATGACATTCTTTAACAAACACTGTGTTATCGAATTCATGCCACTTTTTTATATGTAATGAAAATACATTTGACACCAAATCGCCATGGTGACAGTTAAGTCAGTATTTGATTTCAGTGATTTTGAAATAGTGAAAACCAAACATAAGTCGGCAACAACAAATGCAACTTAAATTCTCATTGCGCTCAACATTGTTAACGATAGTGGGGAGAGCAATAGGTGGCGGCGTACGAATAGACGAGCGTCGCTCAACCGAACACACTTTGCAGAAGTAAGGTTTGTTTGATGATATGAGAAAATCTAGATCAGCCGATGAAAGTAGTAATTGCACTTAGCACACAACACTTTCAGTTGGCCTCTCTCAACCTTTTGTCCACATTCGCACGGCATTATGATGTATTAATGATAACGATTTGCCACTGATAATTTTATTTTATATCATGTTCATTTCTAACATTTAAATTACTTTAAGTATTGAAATCCAAAACAAGAGTTACTATCTCAATGTGGCAGTAGGCACAAATTATTAATATTTGTTAAGTTAACTATAAAAAATATACATAAATACGGAGCAAAAATAAACACGTCCTTATCGCTTGACGACTCAACTATATTGGAGCATTTTGGTTTTTCTCACAAAACACATGTTGCAAAGCTCATAAAAAAGTGTATGGCACCACAAAAATGAGCATCGTTCTTAGCTCACTTGCGAGAATTCCTGCAAACATTAAGCGAATGATATACGGAATATAAATTTTCTATCGCTCTTTGTTCGGGTAGGAGCTTATTTAGAGGTTTTTTGTGATAAAAAATAAAGTGTCTTATCTTCTTTTGTTCACATATGAGCTTACTTCTAAGCATTTTGCGAAAGTCTCGCAAATTAACCAAGCTTGGTCCGCTGGGTTGGTGCAACGGTGGCAGCAACAAAATGCGCAAGCATCATGATGTTTGTAGAAGCCACATTACGGAAAATACACGGATGATTTGCCAATTGTATGAGTGTGTACCTGTTACTACGGGAAATCCGAAAGTTATTTTGTATATGTATTTTTTAAAAGGGCCGAAATTTTAATAACTCTGTCAAAGAATATATATTTGTTAAGAGGCGTCACTCGATACTTTGTTGTTGCCAAAGCAACCCTGTCATGTCGAATGTGATTCTCAAGGAAGTTTTGTTTAGTTTTTTTAAATTTAATCCTATATAGTTATGCGGTAAAGTGACTTTGCATAATTACGATTTTTGGAAAGAGAATTAATTAATTAATTTAATACAATCAATAAAATAAACACAAATACGCCACGAAAATGTATAGAAGGCGTTTTTATAAATACATCTGATAAAATAAACCAACGACTACCTTGAGAAAACATCGAGTAATTTGCTTTGGCAACAACAAAAGTATCGAGTGACGCCTCTTGACAAATATATACTCTTTGACTCTGTGCAAGAACAGGGGGCAGGGATTGTCCAAGCGCCAAAATTTAAGCAAGGCATTTGAAAACAAAAGTGAATACTCGTATGTTGTATGCGTATCCGTTTATAGTAGAGGCGGATTCACGTTTATATGTTTTATGATGTGCATTCCAATAGACTTGAACGTATACAAAAAAAGTTTCTAAAATTTGCATTATCCAGTATTAGGTTTAATATGCCTATTTCATCTTATATTCCGCGGTGCAGACTAATCAGTCTGCATACTCTTGCCAGTAGGCGATTGATATCTGGCTTAGTTTTTATTCATGATGTTCTCAATGGGACTATTGATTGTCCGTTTTTATTGCGTTGTATTAAACTCAATGTTCCAGCCAGAAACTTACGACATCATGATTTATTTGCTATTGACCTCTGCAAAACCAGGTATGCTCAAAATGAACCAATTATCAGACTGCTATCGGAATTTAATTTGTTATGTAGAGAAATAAATTTAGATATATTTGTAAATCGCAATGAATTTAAAGAAAAACTTTGTATGTACTATTTTCAATATAATTAATAACCTATGTACGTCTTAGTCTGTAAGGTTACTAAACCATAGACTTAATAAATAAATCTAAATCTAATGAGAACTCTGTTTGTTAGTGTGTGTTTTTTTTTTTTTTTTTTTAAGATTTCACCCCGCACAACAACAACAACGGAAGCAAACACGACGCACCAGTACGTACCGTACACCCACATTGTCACGAGCACTGCTGGCAACAATAACCACAGGCGCTACGATTACGCGATACCACAGCCATTACCAAT
Source organism: Eurosta solidaginis (assembly GCF_040869045.1). Taxonomy (NCBI): domain Eukaryota; kingdom Metazoa; phylum Arthropoda; class Insecta; order Diptera; family Tephritidae; genus Eurosta; species Eurosta solidaginis. Next base: position 177,592,608 of record NC_090319.1, on the reverse strand, counting down.
AACTACGCCCAGAATAAGTGACAAGCAAATTTCGCCAGACGATCACCTCTAAGCGAAAACATCCAGCCAGAAGCACCAACCCCAGTAGATGGTACACAATCACCATAGGGAGCTGTTTTTAAACGGTTTTATTTAACTTGACTTGACAGGCTGTTTGGCCAGCACGAGTTTTGTAATTGAAATTAAGATACAAGCTTCAAACTTGGAATATAGTACAGAATCAGATGGCAATGCAATAATAAGAAAAAACCTCCGATAGATGGCGCAAGGATCGAAATATTTCAAAACATCGTATTCGTGGTGCGACTTGGCTCATATTTGGAACACATAATACACAAATGAATAGCAATCGACCTATGATGTCCGATTTGGCTCATATTTGGAATAAATATGACATACAGTCCGGTAGAAGTGACATCAATATATTTTGGAGTTGGAGGAGGGACAATCATACGTGGCGCAGAGTCGAGTAAAGTCTTTGGAAGGATTAGGTAGAGAGAAAGAGTCCTTTTAATAATGAGTCACTAAATGAACTAAATAGAATGAGAAATAATAGGCAATTAAATAAAGACTAAAAACTTGAAAATAAAAAAATTAAAAAGAAAATTTTTAGTTAAACAATTTTAAGATCGCGGGTTTGAATCGAGCTCAAGGCCTAACAATAATTATTTTATCATTATTATTGTTATGATAAATTTTTCTTAATTGAACAAACTATTAGGTTAGAATAGTAGAAAGAAAAAATCTAGACAACTGCCAAAGCTTGTTGTATAGATCCATTTCGGGAAGTGCTAAATTCCTTCATCGGCAACCTTTAGGCGCCGCTGCTATAACCATTCAGCCATCACAGCGTTTTTATACTCAGCTGAGCAGAGCTCACAGAGTATATCAACTTTGTTCGCATAACGGTAATCGGTAACGGCATAAACTAATCGAGATAGATATAGATCTCTATATATCTAAATGATCTGGGCGAAAAAAGAAATTCATTTAGCCATGTCCGTCCGTCCGTTTGTCCGACCGTAAACACGATAACTTGAGTAAATTTTGAGGTATATGGATAAAATTTGGTATGTAGGTTTCTGAGCACTCATCTCAGATTGCTGTTTGAAATGAACGAAATCGGACCATAACCACGCCCACTTTTTCGATATCGAAAATTTCGAAAAACCGAAAAAGTGCGATAATTCATTACCAAAGTCGGCTAAAGCGATGAAACTTGGTAGGTGAGTTGACATTATGACGCAAAATAGAAAATTCGTAAAATTTTGGATAATGGGCGTCGCACCGCCCACTTTTAAAAGAAGGTAATTTCAAAGTTTTGCAAGCTGTAATTTGGCACTCGTTGAAGATATCATGATGCAACTTGGCAGCAACGTTACTCCTATTACTATATATGTGCTAAGTAAAAATTAGCAAAATCGGATTACGAACACGCCCACTTTAAAAAAAATTTTTTTTAAAGTCAAATTTTAGCAAAAAATTTAATAATTTTACAGTATATAAGTTAATTATGTCAGCATTCAACTTCAGTAATTATATGGTGCAACAAAATACAAAAATAAAAGAAAATTTCAAAATGGGCGTGGCTCCGCCCTTTTTCATTTAATTCGTGTATAATACTTTTAATGCCATACGTCGAACAAAAATTCACCAATCTTTGTGAAATTTGGTAGGGTCATAGATTTTATGACGGTGACTGTTTTCTGTGAAATCGGTAGAACCCACGCCCAGTTTTTATACACAGGCGTCCGTCTGTCCTTCCGCTCGGCCGTTAACACGATAACTCGAGCAAAAATCGATATATCTTTACTAAACTTAGTTCACGTACTTATCTGAGCTCACTTTCTCTTGGTATAAAAAATGGCCGAAATTCGACTATGACCACGCAAACTTTTACGATATCGAAAAATGAAAAAAATGCCATAATTCTATACCAAATATGAAAAAGAGATAAAACATGGAAATTCGATTGGTTTATTGACGCAAAATATAACTTTAGAAAAAACTTTTTAAAATTGGTGTGACACCTACCATATCATGAAGAAGAAAATGAAAAAGTTTTGCAGGGCGAAATCAAACGCCCGTGGAATCTTGGTAGGAATACTGTTCGTGGTATTACATATACAAATAAATTAGCGTTACCCGACAGATGATGTTCTGGGTCAGCCTGGTGCACATTTTGGTCGATATATCGAAGACGCCTTCACATATAAAACTAAGGGCCACTCTCTTTTAAAACCCTCATTAATATCTTTAATTTGATACCCATATCGTACAAACACATTCTATAGTCACCCCCTTTCCACCCTTATGGCGATGTCTCAAAAAGGCGTCCATCTATAGAACTAAGGGCCAATAAGTTTTAAATAATCATTAGCACCTTTCATTTGATAGACATATCGTACGAACACATTATAGAGTCACCCCTGGTCCACCTTTATGATATCTCGAAAAGGCGTCCACCTATAGCACTAAGGCCCACTCTCTTTTAAAATACTCATTAACAGATTCATTTGAAACCCATGTCATACAAACACATTCGAGGGTTACCCTAGGGTAATTTTGCTAAATGGTGATTTTCCCCTATTTTCCCCTCCAAAGCTCTCAGCTGGGTATGTAATGTTCGGTTACACCCGAACTTAGCCTTCCTTAGTTGTTTTGTTTGTCTTCATTATTCCTACTTCTATTCTGGTTCTTGCCAAATGATATTCACAGCACTGCGACATCTGTTGCAGAATGGATGTGAAAATTGGACTTGTTAGATGGTAATGAAGCCATAGTGTTATATTTTATTGACCCTTTTTTCCTCGTGCTCTGGGATGTAATAACAATTTTTGTTGTTATATTGGCCTACTGATTTGTTAGATCGCGATTTCTACAGTTGTTTGGCGTAAAAATAAATGGGCGAACAATTTGGCTTTAATATATATATATAGCCATTTTAATTTCACTTGGTCACGATTACAAAATGATTGATTCTTAAAAACTAATAAAAGGTTCAAATTGGTAAGCTGTAAAAAATTAGTCATAGCAATTTTCCTGTTCTTTTAGAAAATGCGTGGGGAGCGAAATAATTTGATACTTTTGCAAATCCCTTACATACTGTGGGTGTTTTAATATATACCTTTTTAAAGTTATAAGTGAAACAAAATAATAAAATATATATATTTCAATTTTAACTTCGTACCCTCTTCTCTTAAATACGAGCTGTGTTAGTGATTTATACACTAAGAGAAACTGAAAAGAAAGAGAGAAACATTTACTGGCATATTGCGGTGGTACCATTTGGAAAACCGCCACGTAAATTCTCTTGGAAAATCATAATAACTGAATATTCAATTATTATAAGCCGGTGTTAAGCTCATGAATTCTTAAATAATAAGTATAAATTGAACACACCATTAAACAAACAAACATAAATATGTAAAACTGAGCCCGAGTTTACAAAGCTTCCTATTCTCAACGAAAAGGAACTTTAGGGGCAGAATTTCTCAATTGTGTTCTTAGTGTAGAAATGAAATAGGCAAGGAAACAAATACAAGCTGTATAGCTTAATGGTTAAGGCAACTGCAGTTTCACCGAGTGATTCGCGGTTCGAATCTCGGTGAAACCTTTGATAACATTACGAAATTGCCTGATGATGATTACGTGGCGGTTTTCGAAATGGTACCATCGCAATATGCCAGTAAATGTTTCTTTCTTTCTTTGCAGTTTCTCTTAGAAAACATAATAATTGAATATTCAATTATTATTTGAATATTCAATTGCTATAAGCCGGTGTTAAGCTCATGAATTCATAAATAATAAGTCCTTAATGAATAAAAAAAATATTTTTTGGGCCAACTCGCCCAATGAATAAGTACAAACAGAAAGATTTAACTTTGTAGAGATTTAGTATATTTTGCATTTTACTGCTAACACTAAAACACCAGTTAAAAATAAACACTAGTTAAAACTAAACAGTTTGAAATGTTCTTGCGTCCCGAACTCGACTGACCGCTTGATGTCGTGGTCGCCCCTTTATAACATTGATCTCGGCAGCGCTGCAATTGTTCTGTAATCTGTTTGCAGCCCGCCGTCACTAACTGTGGCCTTGAATTATGGTGTTAGGGAGCTATGCGTGGTAGTATTTTGTGAGAAATATAATTTGCTGACACAGGGCACGTGTATTGGCCATCCGTGGGAACACTGCAATAAGGGCAACTGGCGCGTGTTAACTTGTATATCAGATATATCCTGTAAGTGAGCTTTGCCATATTTTAATACCTAATTAATCTATTGCCTTCAAGTCGGGAGCAATATCTTCAGATATTCTATTTCAACCATCGTAGGAGTGCGGGTTCAAATCCCATTCCCAGCAGAAAAGGCTTGAAGAGATTTTCAAGGTATAATCGAAACAGCTGTCGCCTTGTCCGTCCTGATGTCACGTTGTTTAAATTTTTCCCAAATTATTAAATAAGTTATAAAATTAAAAAATTGCTTCAAATAAATGTTTTCATATATTTAAAACAATACGGGCAATCCCCGCTTAATTCATACAATTAGACAACATTGGTTAATTCGTTGCGGTTCTATAAAATAGAACAAAGACAGCAACAATACCAGTTTCTTTGAAAACCGCCTTGCCAACAAGCATAACTTTAACACATAATTACATCGAAGTATGTAGTGTGTAAAAGAATAAAATATGCAAAGAAGGCAATTGGGAAAAACTTTACAACAACTAAGGCATGACGTGGCTGAATGCGTTTGTAACACTTCAACCATCGTAGGAGTGCGGGTTCAAATTCCACTCCTCGGAGAAAAGGCTTTGAAGAGATTTACAAGGTATAATCGAAATAGCTGTCGCCTTGTCCGTCCTGATGTCACGTTGTTTAAATTTTTCCTAAATTATTAAATAACTTATAAAATTAAAAAATTGCTTCAAATAAATATTTTCATACATTTAAAGCAATACGGGCAATCCCCGCTTAACTTATACAAATAGACTACATAGGTTAATTCGTTGCAGTTTTATAAAATAGAACAAAACTGCAACTATACCAGTTCCTTTGAAAACCGCCTTACCAACAAGCATAACTTTAACACATAATTACATGCGAAGTATATGGTGTGTAAAAAGTACTATATTAGACTATTTATTTGAAAATGATTAATAAATAAAAAAAATAAAAATTTAATTTTAATTATTAAATATAGTTATTTATTAATATTAAATATAATTTTTTTAAATTTAAAATTAAATTATTTTACTTTATTATAAAAAGAATTTTTAGATTTTTAAAATTATTGATCATTTTTATTTTATATTTTATTATGAAATTGAGTTTTATTAAAAATTTTAGAATTATTGATTATTTTCATTTTATTGAATAATTAAATAATTATTAATTAGGGGTTAATTATTAATTATTTATTTTATTAAAAAATTTAGAATTATTGATCATTTTTTAGAATTATTATTAATTGGATATTTATTAATAATTAATTTTTATAGTATTAAAAATTTTAGAATTATTGATCATTTTCATTTTATTGAATAATTAATAATAATTAATTAGGGGTTAATTATTAATTATTTATTTTATAAAAAATTTTAGAATTATTATTATTTTTTAGAATTATTATTTATTTATTGGATATTTACTAAAAATTTATTTTTATAATATTAAAAATTTTAGAATTATTGATCATTTTCGCAAAATTATTATTTATTTTATTGATTTTTTAATAATTAATTTTTATAATATTAAAAATTTTAGAATTATTTATCATTTTCGTAATTTAATTTGTTTTATTAAATATTAATTAATAATTAATTAGGGGTTAAATATTAATTAATTATTTATTTGAAGGTTAAAAATTTTATAATTATTGATCATTTTCTTAATTTTGTTTTAATTAGTTATTAAATGATTACAAATTAATTATTTATTGATTATTTTTAACTTATTTATTGATTTTTATTATTTTATTTGTTTTATTGAGTAATTAATTAATTAGGGGTTGATTATTTATTTGAAGTTAAAATTTTATAATTATTGAGCATTCTTATAATTTATGTTTTATTATTAAATAAATGTATGGGAAAAAATTTTTGGGGGAGTTAATTACTATATTAAATTATTTATTTTAAAATAATTAATTAATATTTTACAATATTAAAAATTTTAAAATTATTGATCATTTTTGTAATTTTTATTTTAATAATTTAAATTAATTATTCTTATTATTTGGGTTTAATATTTATTAATTATTTTTGTAGTTTTTATAAATATTATTTTTGAATATAAAGTTTTATTTTGGCTTATTTTTTTATTATAAATTTATTTTATATGTAAATTTTTGTGTGTATTATTATTTGTTTTAATAATTGATATTTTAAATTTTATTCTAATTAATTAATTTTTTTAATCAATTAAAATTGGAATTAGTAATTTTATTTAGTATTGGTTAAATTTGTGCCAGCATCCGCGGTTATACAAATAATACAAATAAAAATTTTTCGATGAAAGGTATAAATTAAAAATATGTATAAATTTATTAAGTGAAATTTTAAATTTATAATAGTTTTTAAATTTAATTTTATTTAGTCTTAGAAATTTTATTATTAAACTAGGATTAGATACCCTATTATAAAAAATGTAGGTATTTTTCATTATTATTCATTGCAAAGAAGGCAATTGGGAAAAACTTTACAACAACTAAGGCATGACGTGGCTGAATGCTTTTGTAACACTTCAACCATCGTAGGATTGCGGGTTCAAATCCCACTCCCGGGAGAAAAGGCTTTGAAGAGATTTACAAGGTATAATCGAAACAGCTGTCGCCTTGTCCGTCCTGATGTCGCGTTCTCCAAATGTTTCCCAAATTATTAAATAAATTATAAAATTAAAAAATTGCTTCAAATAAATGTTTCCATACATTTAAAGCAATACGGCCAATCCCCGCTTAACTCATACAAATAAAATTTAAAAATGTTTGGCTTTATCAGCAATGAGTTTTTTCTCGGATATATGTAATACTCCTATATTGCTACTACAGGCGAGGTACGCTCACAAACATCAGAGTGCCGATATATTATTGCTGTTTAAGTGTTTTGGTTTTTGTCATTGTAAAAAGGTTTACAAGTAGGATATATAGCAGCACGCACACACACATACACGCTGACCAGATCAAATTGCTTTTTCTTGTTCGGTTTTTTGTGGATGTTATTTGGCACTATTGTACTTCTTAGGTCAAAAAAAGTGTAGAAGTGTAAAAGTGCTAACGAAAACTGAGTAAAAATTTATTGTAAATTTACAAAGAAATTCCCTTATTTACTTTCAAACGAGCACTTAATTACATCTCTCTTTAAAATCCATATGTTTTGCACAATTTTAGTTATCAAATTGTGATACTTTATTACCGGGGACGATTGCTAAAACACGACCAAAACCGTCGGGGAAGCATGAATAGACGCGTTTTGACCACTGTTTCTATAATCCGAACACGTTTTCGCCTTTGGATTATTGATACCAGAACAAAACGCATCTTTTCATACCTCTTTCCATATTTTTGGAAAGGTTTTGGCAGCCAATCGGGGTTTTAAACTCTTTTCGCTGGTTAAAAAATTTACCACTCTTGTTTTTATTCTTAATGTTGGCATAAGTACGCTTCTTCAGATACTCTATTCGAGGGCTTTTGTATTTTTATATATATATATACATAGGTACACTTTACATTTTCATATTAAATTCGTTCAAAACTGTTACCAACGCAGCAACCCATATCTTATATTCCGCTCCTTTTTTTGTCTCCCTGTATCGCTTTCGACGACAGCAACTCTGGTAATTTTGACACTTCGTTCAGTGTCAACCTCATGTTCCAACTGGGATCCACGCTAGTTTGACACTTCCGTCAGTGTCAAACGGCAGTGTGTTAGAGAGAGAAAGGAATTATTTCCTTCCTACACATATCCTACTTGTAAACCTGCACTATGATTATTGTATCCAATAATCGAATGTACCTAAATTTAAATTTTTTTCTTATCGGATTCTCTGCTACTATCACACAAATTTTGTAGGCTGTCTTGTTTTAATTTCGAATTCAAAACTCATTGCGAGTATTTTGTATTAACAATATAGGAGTATTACATATATGTTTGTCGGTTTGGAATTTTTTCTTACAGTTTACATTTGTATTTGAAAAATATTTCAGCAAAACAAAAAGTAGGCAAAGCAAAAAAATTTTTGTTTTTTGATATTACTTCAAATATAATTTGAATGGGTGCGAGCTGTCGTCGTCAGCAGAAAAAAAAACTTGAAAACTTTACTGCGCTTTGAAGCTATAAGTATTCCATGATCAATTGTTATACTCAGCTGAGCAGAGCTCACAGAATATATTAACTTTGTTCATATAACGGTAATCCGTAACGGCATAAATTAATCGAGATAGATATAGACTTCTATATATCAAAATGATCTGGGCGAAAAAAGAAATTTATTTAGCCATGTCCGTCCGTCCGCCCGTCCGTAAGCACGATAACTTGAGTGAATTTTGAACTATCTTGATGAAATTTGGTACGTAGGTTCCTGGACACTCATCTCAGATCCCTATTTAAAATGAACGAAATCGGAATATAACCACGCCCCCTTTTTCGATATCGAAAATATTGAAAAACTCAAAAAGTGCGGTAATTCATTAACAAATACGGATAAAGCGATGAAACTTGATAGTTGGGTTGATCTTATGAGGTAGAATATAAAATTTGTAATATTGGGTAATGGGCGTGGCACCGCCCACTTTTGAAAGAAGGTAATTTGAAAGTTTTGCAAGCCGTAATTTGGCATTCGTTGAAGATATCATCATGAAATTTGGCAAGAGCGTTACTCCTATTCCTATATGTGTGCAGAATCGGATGACGAACACGCCCACTTAAAAAAAATTTTTTTTTAAGTCACATAACAAAAAATTTATTATCTTTACAGTATATAAGTAAATTATGTCAACATTCAACTCCAGTAATGATATGGTGCAACGAAATACAAAAATAACAGAAAATTTCAAAATGAGCGTGGCTCCGCCCTTTTTCATTTAATTTGTCTAGAATACTTTTAATGCCATAAGTCGAACAAAAATTAACCAATCCCTGTGAAATTTGGTAGGGGTATAGATTCTATGACGATTACTGTTTTCTGTGAAAATGGGAAAAATCGGTCGAAGCTACGCCCAGTTTTTATACACAGTCGACCGTCTGTCCTGTCTCAGCCCTTAATATGATAACTTGAGCAAAAATTGATATATCTTTATTAAAATTAGTTCACGTATTTATCTAAACTCACTTTATCTTGGTAAAAAAATTGCAGAAATCCCACTATGACCAACACATTCTAGAGTCACCCCTGGTCCACCTTTATGGCGATAACCCGAAATGGCGTCCACCTAGAACTATGGCCCACTCCCTTTTAAAATACTCTTTAAAAGCTTCCATTTGATACCCATGTCATACAAACACATTCCAGGGTTACCCTAGGTTCATTTTCCTACATGGTGATTTTACTTTATTTTGTCTCCAAAGCTCTCAGCTGAGTATGTAATGTTCGGTTACACCCGCCTTCCTTACTTTTTTTAAGTAAAAATTTTTCAGTTTTTTAGAGACGAAATAAGGTTTCGAATTACTTACAAAAGAAATATATGTTTAACTTATTTTTAGCAGCAATATTTGATTTTCAAAGGGACATACAAACAATTGTAAGATATATTGATCGTACTGACGCAATAGCCTTCATCTACGAGTACGTATGCCTTGTTTGTATGTTCTTTTATTCTCCGGCACATATATATACGCATGCTTCTACTAATAAAAAACAAGTAAGGATGAGACTTTCTTCGGCTGTGCCGAAGACTTCATACCTTTCATGAATGGGGCTGAACAATAATCTTATCCCGTTCGTAATCTCCAAATAATCGGATGTATAAGATAAGAGATATATAGTGAACAGGTATACATACCTAAACGATTTTTAAGATAAATAAAAAATAAAATATAGGCAGGTACTTTGTGTGAGGAGGCAAAGCTTTACGTTTTTTGTGGTCTGCATGTAAGAACTATGACTACGAATCACGTATTTCAAAAATATATAACGTAAACGTAACTATTTGATGATATTTGATGAATATTGAAGCTTCTAGCCGTAAAAAGGGGGCAAAAATGACAGTTTATATGGGTTATATAATATATATACCACCGATCTCTATGATTTTTTCAGACAACAATATATGCTATATACGCAAACATTTGGTGAAATTTGAAGCTTATAGCTGTTAAAACGGGCAGAAATTGCGCAAAGTTTCTTATCAGAACAATCAGTTGTATGAGATATATACTATGTATACCACCGATCTCAGTGATTTTTTCAGACATCAATATATGCTATACACGTAAGCATTTGGTGAAATTTGAAGCTTCTACCTGTTAAAATGGGGCTGAAATTGCAAAAAAAAATATATATGTACTATATATACCATAATATATATATTATATATATCACCGATCTCTATGATTTTTTTACACAACAATATATACTATATACGTAAGCAATCGGTGAAATTTGAAGCTTATAGCACCACGGCCACCGTGGTGTGATGGTAGCGTGCTCCGCCTATCACACCGTATGCCCTGGGTTCAACTCCCGGACAAAGCAACATCAAAATTTTAGAAATAAGATTTTTCAATTAGAAGAAAATTTTTCTAAGCGGGGTCGCCACTCGGCAGTGTCTGGCAAGCGCTCCGATTGTATTTCTGCCATGAAACGCTCTCAGTGAAAACTCATCTGCCTTGCAGATGCCGTTCGGAGTCGGCATAAAACATGTAGGTCCCGTCCGGCCAATTTGTAGGGAAAAATCAAGAGGAGCACGACGCAAATTGGAAGAGAAGCTCGGCCTTAGATCTCTTCGGAGGTTATCGCGCCTTACATTTATTTTTTTTTTAGCTGTTAAAATGGGGTAGAAATTGCGAAAAGTTTCTTATCTGAACAATCAGTTGTATGAGATATATACAATATATACAACCGATCTCTATGATATTTTCAGACAACAATATATGCTATATACGTAAGCATTTGAAGCTTCTAGCTGTTAAAATGGGGCTGAAATTGCGAAAATATATATATATACTATATATACCATCATATATATACTATATATATTTTGAGACAACAATATATGCTATATACGTAAGCATTCGTTGAAATTTGAAGCCTCTAGCTCTTAAAATAGGGCAGAAATTACCAAAAGTTTCTTATCTGAACAATCGGTTGTGGGGGATATATACTATATATATGGCCGATCTCATCAATTTTTTCAGACAACGATATGTGCAATATACGAAAGTATATGGTGAAGCTTGAAGCTTCAGTCTGTTAAATTGAGGAAGATATGACAAAAATCCTCTTTTTCTGAAAAATCGGTTGTATGCAGGATATATGCTATAGTGGTCCGATCCAGCCGGTTCCGACAAATGTCTAATCGGACACCCAAATTATTATTATTATTATTATACTTCTTTATTACGGTCTTTAAGACCTAGTTGATGTTGATTAAACATTTGTTTCATTAAATATTAAGTGTTTTACAATATAAAAATAATTTTACTTTAAACTTATTAATATTTTCACAATATTTTATCTCAGTAGGTAGTTCATTGTACATTTTGTATCCAGTGTATTCTAAAGTCTTCTTTGCGAACTCTGTTCTTACTCTAGGCAGTCTTATATTATTGCAGTATCTAGTTTCATAGCTATGGATCTTGTGATTATATAATATTTTATTGCTCAGGTAACTCGGTAGCATTCCTAATCTTACATGATGTATAAATTTCAAAGTGAAGTAACTTATTGACTGTTTTATACTAAGCCAGTTTAGCCGATTCAGCATTAAAGTTTTTGATGTTCTTGGGGGACATTTTAATATAAATCGCAAATACACCCGTTCACCAAATTTTATTAAGATATCTCAAAAATTGAGGGACTAGTTTGCATACAAACAGACAGACGGACAGACCGACATGGCTAAATCAACTCACCTCTTCATCCTGATTATTTCGGTAACTTAATCGTGGGTCTATCTATTTTCCTTTAAGGACTTACAATTTTGGGTTTCGTGGCGAAATTAATATACCATTTCATTTTTATGAAAGGTATAAAAACAAATACGTACGTACAATATGTGGCACTGTCTCTGAAAGATTTTGAGCGTGATTAGCCGTTGAGTGGCCAATCGGCTATCGAAGGAATGTTACTGTAAAACTTTGCCGTCATTTAAGAGAGGCGATAGACGGGGTAATTTCTTTTCATTTATTTAGGGATTATTAGTACAATAAGACCATCTTTCGGTCTTTTATAGTACAAAACACTATTAAATGAACATTTTTATAAACATTTAAGTAAACAGGAACAATAGAATTTAAATCTTAATATTAACAGCCTTCAAAGAAGACGAAGCACATAACATGATTATATCAGCAAATATAGATAAAAAAACCACATGACATGATTAAAATAAAGATTATATATTGTAACGAATGTCAGCAGCACTGAGCGATGCTATCGTCTCTAAGGCGGTGCTAAGCAGTGACGTGAATGCACATCAATAATTCAATCATTATGTATCTACACGTATCTAAACGAAACAATAAATATATGTACCATGTACGTATACGAGCAGCGGAGAGTCAATGCACAAACACATGCATATATCTGAGATACTCCTATAAGTATGCAATGAGAAAAACTATAAAATTGTGCAATTGTAGTTACAGCTGAGAAGTTTGAGAGCTGCTGGACTAGTAGATTCCGGAAGCGCCTAGAAGATGCGAAGGTTGAAATCAAAGAGTATAAAAGGCGGCAATTGTAGAGGCGCTGGAATTCAGTTTGATTTGAGTTGTCAAGCAGTTTCGACTAAGACGCTATCTAGCGAGCAAGAGCAGTATTATTTTGAATAGTAGAGTTTCATTTGAGCTATCAATCAGTTTGGTTATTAAGCAAGCTATTCGTTGCACAGTTTGAGTGTTATTGTGAAGTACTTTAATAAAGGCCATTTTGCATTATTACAAATTGGAGTTATTTATTCAACAGTTTAGTGATTCGAACTTAGCAGAGGATTGCAAATAAGAGGATTTGCAAGTAAATTCGTTACAATATTATATATAAAGATATATAAATACTACAATATTACAATAGGTGGGCAATTCGATTATAATGAAAAAACAAGTAAGGAAGGTTAAGTTCGGGTGTAGCCGAACATAAAATACTCAGCTGAGAGCTTTGGAGACAAAATAGGGGAAAATAACCATTTAGCAAAATTACCCTGGGGTAACCCTCGAATGTGTTGGTATGACATGGGTTTCAAATGAAAGGTGTTAATGAGTATTTTAAAAGGGAGTGGGCCTTAGTGCTATATGTGGAAGCCTTTTCGAGATATCGCCATAAAGGTGGACCAGGGGTGACTCTAGAATGTGTTTCTACGATATGGGTATCAAGTGAAAGGTGTTAATGATTATTTAAAACTTAGTGGGCCTTAGTTCTATAGGTGGACGCCTTTTTGAGACATCGCTATAAGGGTGGACATGGGATGACTATAGAATGTGTTGTACGATATGGATATCAAATTAAAGGTATTAATGAGGGTTTTAAAAGAGAGTGGCCCTTAGTTTTATATGTGAAGGCGTTTTCGAGATATCGATCAAAATCTGGACCAGGCTGACCCAGAACATCATCTGTCGGGTAACGATAATTTATTTGTATATGTAATACCACGAGCAGTATTCCTGCCAAGATTCCAAGGGCGTTTGATTTCGACCTGCAAAACTTTTTCATTTTCTTCTTCTTAGTATGGTAGGTGTCACACCCATTTTACAAAGTTTTTTCTAAAGTTATATTTTGCATCAATAAACCAATCCAATTACCATGTTTCATCTCTTTTTCATATTTGGTATAGAATTATGGCATTTTTTTCATTTTTTGCAATTTTTGATATCGAAAAAGTGGGCGTGGTGATAGTCGGATTTCGGCCATTTTTTATACCAAAATAAAGTGAGTTCAGATAAGTACGTGTACTAAGTTTAGTAAAGATATATCGATTTTTGCTCAAGTTAGCGTGTTATCGGCCGAGCGGAAGGACAGACGGACGACTGTGTATAAAAACTGGGTGTGGCTTCAACCGATTTCGCCCATTTTCACAGAAAACAGTTACCGTCATAAAATCTATGCTCCTACCAAATTTTACAAGGATTGGTGAATTTTTGTTTGACTTATGGCATTAAATGTATTCTAGACGAATTAAATGAAAAAGGGCGGAGCCACGCCCATTTTGAAATTTTCATTTAATTTTTGTATTTTGTTGCACCATATCATTACTGGAGTTGAATGTTGACATAATTAACTAATATGCTGTAAAGATATTAAATTTTTTGCTAAAATTTGACTTTAAAAAAAATTTTTTTTTAAAGTGGGCGTGTTCGTAATCCGATTTTGCTAATTTTTACTTAGCACATATATAGTAATAGGAGTAAAGTTGCTGCCCAATTTCATCATGATATCTTCAACGAGTGCCAAATTACAGCTTGCAAAACTTTGAAATTACCTTCTTTTAAAAGTGGGCGGTGCCACGCCCATTGTCCAAGTTTCATCGCTTTAGCCGACTTTGGTAATGAATTATCGCACTTTTGCGGTTTTTCGAAATTTTCGATATCGAAAAAGTGGGCGTGGTTATGGTCCGATTTCGTTCATTTTAAATAGCGATCTGAGATGAGTGCCCAGAAACCTACATACCAAATTTTATCAAGATACCTCAAAAATTTACTCAAGTTATCGTGTTTACGGACGGACCGACATGGCTAAATGAATTTCTTTTTTCGCCCATATCATTTTGATATATAGAAGTCTATATCTATCTCGATTAGTTTATGCCGTTACGGATTACCGTTATGCGAACAAAGTTAATATACTCTGTGAGCTCTGCTCAGCTGAGTATAAAAATATAAATAATTTGTCTATAGTTTCATTCGTTTATACAGTTTCTTACAGTAGCTGGAATAGAGTTCCAAGTGCGTATTGTGTTAACAAAAGACAGTCGAGTTGATGATGGCGGCCACCGTGGTGTGATGGTAGCGTGCTCCGCCTACCACACCGTATGCCCTGGGTTCATACCCCGGGCAAAGCAAGATCAAAATTTTAGAAATAAGATTTTTCAATTAGAAGAAAATTTTTCTAAACGGGGTCGCTTCGGGTGTATTTCTGCCATGAAAAGCTCTCAGTGAAAACTCATCTGCCTTGCAGATGCCGTTCGGAGTCTGCATAAAACATGTAGGTCCCGTCCGGCCAATTTGTAGGGAAAATCAAGAGGAGCACGACGCAAATTGGAAGAAAAGCTCGGCCTTATATCTCTTCGGAGGATATCCCGCTTTACATTTATTTTTATTTTTTATAAGATTAATGAAACGGTTAGATCTAGGAAACATAAGTTTTTCGTATAAGTAAGATGGTGTTTTTGTGGCAATTAGTTTTACAAGAAAAATACAACTCCTAGCCTTCAACTAATTATGGATATCACAACCCACAAGCAATGACTTCCAAGCAGAGACATGGTCAAACTTGCTTAGACCGTATACATAGCGTGTTATATAATTGAAGACTATATCAATTTTATGGGCAGAACAAGAGTCTAGTTTATTGCATATTAACCCTGAATATGTGATTATCGTCAACACTAGCAGAATGGCCAGTTTTTTACATATAACGGCTGGGGTAAACATTGACGATTGCCTTTACTTGCGTAGAGTACCGTATACCCTCCCTACCATAAAATTAATATGATCTGTGCACGTAAGGCTAGAATTTACCATGAAGCCAAGATTTTTTACTTTGTTAACTATTTTTATCAAATTCTTATCGATATGTATGGCTGGGAGGTTACCACTTTCGATCTTCTTTCTAGAGATCGGCAAAACATAAGATTTATTATTTTTGAAGCAAAGACCATTTTTACTAGCCCAGCGAGGAATACTCAGTAAGTCAGCATTTAATTAAGAGCATAATGTTAGCTTAATGTGAAAATGTGCTAAGTCAAATATTTTATTGTATTTTAATGCAGTTTAAAAACTGAATTCAAAATACATCGATCACAAAAAAAATATTTTAATTTTTCATTTTTACGTGCTGTGGGCAATGATGTGTAAATGTGCTAAGTCGTCAGCTGTTAAAAAGAATGTGCTAAGTAACTTGACAATAATATCAATCTGAATTACTAGTCATTTCTTTGTGCGCGCATTTTATTAATTTATTTAATTCATTCAGTCTAAAAGTACATGCTTTGTTGTTGTTGTTGCTGTATTAGCGATAAAGACACTCAACGAAGGCTTTGGGGAGTGTTACCGATGTTTATGGTCCTTTGCCGGATATAGATCCGGTACGTCCCGGTAACAAAGCACTATTAAGGTACTAACCCGACCATCTCGGGAACGATTTATATGACCACATTAAACCTTCTAGATCATCCCGCCCTCCCAAACCACTAGTTACATGAGGAGCTTGGGGTCGCCAGAACCTCAGCTGTCAAAGAAACAGGATCCGACACGGGCATTTAAGGTTGAAAATTGGGAGGGAGAAGCTATATATTGTACTGGCAACCCCTTGAGAGGTTTGCGAACACAACACCTTGAAATTGGATTCACCCAATGGAGACATGCTTTTGGTGTTTGATAAATGCTTTGCACATGTCGATAACTACATGCCTTCTTACAGACTAGTTAAAAATAGAAAACAATTCAATCTTAAACTTATATAAGTTGTTATTAAAATTAATAACACTATTGAATGGATTTGCTAGATGTATAGTCCTAGTTATAGGTTCGTTCAGGCCCGGAGAGAGGGAGAGGGGAATGGGGGGATTCCCCCGGGCTCCGGGTTTCTGAGGGAGCCCGCGATTTATAGGTGCTAAGACTTTTTTTTTATTCAGGAGAGTTTTTAGTTGTTTCATGTGCAATTTTTAAGCCGAATTTCAAAAGCAACGAATATCTGCATTTCGTTTTAATATTATAGTGAAGTGTGAAAAATAATTTGAAAAGTCCTGTTCAGAGCGCTACTGCATAACCAAGTGGCATCACCTACTACACATTTGAAGTTTTTCACATTGCAACCCTCATTGTACTTTGTAACAAACTCTCAATAAAGATGTGGCATTCGCAATTATATCGTGTACAAAACAACACCGTTCTAAGGTTTTTTTATTTGTTGTTACTCATTGCTATACATTCGAGCGCAAAAATTCTTGCGCGACGACTATATTTTTTTGGTGACCCCGACGTGATCACATAGGCATTCCAATCAGTTGGACTCAACTTATTAAATCACAATATTCGCTCGATAACTTGAGAGAATGAACGCGTTATTTAAGAAATATCGTTCTTAAAAAAGAAAAGCGAAGCACTTCTTCGCAAGGTAAGCTTGATACAAGTTGATGCAGATGAATTGCAGTCCATGGACCATGCTGAGCTATCGGTGAGATTGGAACAGCTTAACGGTACCCAGGATCATTTCGAGTCGACAGTCTCAACTGGAAGAGGAAGACCCCGGTGAGCGAGTTAAAGTTGGCATCGTTTGAAGGAGAGTGGCCGGATTTTCACGGCATGTTTCAAACAATTGTTCATACTGACTCCGAGCTGTCTAACCTGGAAAAATTTCAGCATTTGCGCTCATGTTTGAAAGGTGCCGCGCTAGACACCATTCAATCACTTGAGATGCGTGATCAAAATTACACAACTGCTTTAAACTTACTTGTTGAACGATTTGATAATCGCCGATTAATTTTTCAGGCACAAATTCATGAGCTGTTTCGCATGTACGAGCTTTGCAGTCGCTAGGCACTTCCGAGCAAATAGCCGATTGCTTACTTCAACATATTACAGCTCAGAAATTGAATTCTACTACTCACACAAAATGAGAAGAACGAGTTTCTGCTGACCGGCTGCCAACTTGGCAGGACATGGTGAGATTTTTGCAGAAGAGATGTCAAACTATAGAAAATGTGGATCATGCTATGGTAACGAAAACACCTAGCACCCAGGTGAGCAATGTTAAGTATCGTAAAAATGCATTTGTCGTTTCAACGCCTGCTCAAAAAAACTGTGCTATCTGTTATAAGCTTTATCACATTGTATATTCTTGCCCAACTTTCGCCAATCTAACGCCGAATGACCGGTGGAAAGAAGCCAAAAGGGCTCAGTTATGTATTAACTGCCTCAAACCAGGTCATAAGGTGCAACAATGCATGTCGCCGCTGCTCGTTAATGCACCACACGCGACTGCATTTTATTTATAAAGATCAGGCAAATCCCAGCATATCTGAAAGCTCCCCGGGAGCAGCGCAGCCAGCAGCGCTGGTTGCCAGGACAACAACAACCCAGTCAATTACTGCTCATCCAAATTTCAATTCAAACCAATGTGTGCTCCTTGTAACGGCTCTTGTTTTAGTTCGTAATTCCGTAAGTCCCATGTCGCGCTATTTTAGAATCAGCTTCACAAATTAATTTTATTACAACCAAACTCGCTAATTATTTGCAATTGAAAAAATCTAAATCATCTATAGTGGTTTTTGGTATTGGAGACTCAGAACTCGTTGTCAGCTCTAGCGTAAACATCACCATTCAATCGGTATACAACAACTTCGCCACGACCTTAACTTTAGCCGTAACTCCTACAATTACTGATTGTCAACCAAGTTATCCACTTGACATCACTCATTGGGATATTCCAGTAAACATTAATCTCACGGACCCTGAATTCCATAAGCCCCAACATGTAGATCTCCTCATCGGTGCAAGTATATTCTTTGAGTTACTTTGCGTTGGACAGATTCATTTAAAATATAATAATCACATCTTACAAAAAAGTCGCTTTGGCTGGGTCGTGTCTGGCGGTCGTAACACTTCGTCTAAGCTATCATCTTACTTAACCATACCAATAAATTCACCTGATTGTAGTTCAGAACACCAGTCAACAAACGAAATGGTGCGTTCATTTTGGGAGATATAAAATTGTTTCGAACCAATACGAAGGGCTACAAAGGAAGAAATGGAATGCGAGGCTCATTTTAATGCGAACTACAGTCGCATGGAAACTGGTGAGTACTCAGTGCGTCTACCTTTGCGGTCCAGAGTAAACCTACTTGGGGATTTCTATCAGCAAGCCTTGCGAAGGTACCTCGCTCTTGAAAGACGCCTAGGGCGCAATGATGAAGTGAAATCACAATACACATCATTCATGAAGGAGTATCTAGATCTTGGCCATATGTCCCCTATATCCAAACTTCCGTCAACAGGTCCTACCTATTTTATGCCCCATCATTGCGTGTTTAAAAACGATAGCACAACCACTAAGTTGAGAGTCGTCTTTGACGGCTCAGCAATGACATCAACTGGCTATTCGTTAAACGAGGTGATGATGACGGGCGCAACAATACAACCAAAGCTATTTGACACTCTCATTCGTTTTCGCTCACATCCGGTCGCACTGACCGGCGACATCTGCAAAATGTATTTTGCAGTGCATTATTTGGAGAGACGATCCAAGAGATGATATCCAAATGTTCAAACTCGATACGGTAACGTACTGCACAAAGTCTGCACCCTACTCGGTGCTCAAATAGTCTTGCGAGATTTCTATGTTGATGACCTCATTACCGGTGGTGATACCATTGACCACGTAAGCCAAATAATGCGTCAAACGTCTGAGCTACTAGGCGAAGGGAATTTTAAAGTAAGAAAGTGGTACTCGAATGCCCAAGAAGTGCTTAACAAAGTGCCAGCAGCAGATAGAGAGAAGCTGATCAAGTTCGATGATGGCAGCTACATTACAAAAATTCTAGGACTACAATGGAATCCTGAAGCGGATTTATTTATTTTTTCGTTTATCGCACCACACGTAAAAAGGGCATAACTAAACGCATAGTTTTGTCAACAATAGCGCAATTTTATGATCCGTTGGGATTAATTGGACCTATAATATGCAAAGCAAAAATGTTTCTTCAACGCTTGTGGACAGAAAAATTTGACTGGGATGAAATGACCAATGACTTATAAGACAACTTGGCTACAGCTTTATAGGGAACTCGGCATCATAAGCAAGTTAGCATTTCCGCGATACGTGGCCAGTCCAACCGCTAATCTGGAGGCACATGCATTTTGCGATGCTAGTGTTTCAGCTTACGGCGCTTGTATATATATTGTGGCCCGCCTACATGGAGATGTTCGAGTCAATTTACTCTGTTCCAAATCTAGGCCTGCACCTCTTAAAACAGTCACGGTTCCCAAGCTGGAACTTTGTGCCGCGGCACTTCTGGCGCAAGTAGTGAATACCATTGACAAGTTAGATATTTTCAGCTGTCCATTTTTTTCTTGGTCAGACTCTACCATTGTTTTGTCTTGGCTTAAAGAAGAGCCCTCATGTTTTAATACTTTCGTCGCAAATCGCATAACAAGCATACAGCACCTCACAAGTGGTATGTAGTGGCGGTATGTTCCAACAGGTGCCAACCCAGCAGACATTTTGTCGAGGGGTGCTTCGCCGATGGAGCTATCAAACTCATTGTTATGGGCCAACGGACTACCATTTCTTCGCAACTCAGAATATGATTGGCCGAGATTCAATATTCAGATTGAAACTTTGCCGGAACGACGAAAGTCTGCTTTGCTGTCATCGACGTCAGTGATCGACACTTCGCTTAATTGCAAATACATAAATTCATTTGCAGCAATGCAGCGTATATATGAATACGCACACATGTTTTTTAAAAGAGACCGCTCTTGCACACTCACTGCAACACACATACAACAAGGAACCTGGTGGTTACTTCGCATGATACAAAGGGTGAATTTTTGTTCGGAATACAAATCCCTAAAAAATAATACACCGCTAAGCTCGTCTAGTACATTGGCTTCTTTCTCACCATTTTTGGATACCTTTGGCCTCATACCAGTAGGAGGACGCTTGAAAAATTCGCTGTTAAGTTATCAATCACAACATCCGATTCTGCTGCCAAAGGGGCATCCTCTAACAAATTCAATTATTTTACACTTCCACCATAAAAATTTACATGCTGGCCCTCTAGCATTATTGGCAGCAATACGACAACAATACTGGCCCATCGGAGGAAAAAAGGTGGTGAGCCATGTCATAAGTAAATGCGTACGATGTTTTAGGCTCAAGCCGAAGGTGTGCGAGCAGATTATGGGAAACTTACCCGAAGAGCGCGTTCGACCCAGTCGACCATTTCTCACCACCGGCGTTGATTACTGTGGACCGTTCCAGTACCGATCTGAAATAAGAGGTAGACCAGCAACAAAATGCTATATCTGCCTGTTCATATGCTTCTCCACGAAAGCAGTGCACATGGAACTCGTTAAAGATTTGTCGACAGATTCGTTTTTAGCGGCTTTGCGACGATTTTATTCCACTCGTGGCAAACATATGGTGATTTGGTCAGATAACGCCACAAACTTTGTTGGGGCAAAAAACGAGATGGCTGAATTACACAAGAGTTACCTTACGCAGCAAAACGTTGAAAGGGTTTATCGAGAATGTATCATCGACGGAATTGATTGGAAATTCATACCACCCAGGTCTCCGCATTTTGGGGGCCTCTGGGAGGCATCGGTCAAAATGGCGAAATTCCACTTCTGGCAAATAGTTGGAACTGCTTTGCTCAATTTTGAGGAACTTAGGACTCTTGTATGTCAGATTTCAGCAATAATAAATCCCCGACCACTTTTTCCAGTTTCAGAGAACCCCGATGACTTAGACGTGCTAACATCAATACCAGAACGCAACATCTCGACACTTAATGTATATCGACTTGACCATTGGCAGCAAGTTCAGTTCATGCAACAGGTATTCTGGAGAAGGTGGAGCTCTGAATATCTCTCCTGCAACAGCGTTCACGTTGGCGACCTACCAAACAAAACGTTGCAGTCGGAACCTTGGTTCTCATGAAAGATGAATCACTACCACCACTAAAGTGGCCACTCGGTCGAGTAACTCAAGTTTTCAAGGGGAACGATGGCATGGTTCGTGTAGCAGAAGTTAAAACGGAAGGTGGTATTTGTAAACGAGCTATAGCGAGATTGTGTGCTCTTCCCGTCAATGACAACATAGTTGGCGGTATATCCTGTCAAGGTGGGGGAGGATGTACAGAGCGCTACTGCATAACCAAGTGGCATCACCTACTACACATTTGAGGTTTTTCACATTGCAACCCTCATTGTAATTTGTAACAAACTCTCAATAAAGATTTGGCATTCGCAATTATATCGTGTACAAAACAACACCGTTCTAAGGTTTTTTATTTGTTGTTACTCATTGCTATACATTCGAGCGCAAAAATTCTTGCGCGACGACTACAAGCCCTTTTCCTTAAAATTTAAGAATAAATATTTCAATTGGCAGCTGGCTCCAAACGAGTTTATAGAAATTGTTGCAAAATACGTGAGGGAAACTATAACAGATCAACGCAAGAAAGCCAAGTATTTTGCTATTATCGTTGATGCTACGCCTGATGCTAGTCATGTTGAACATACTACGCTCATTTTGCGCTACCTCGATTTCAATTCGAAAGCAAAAAATTTTACTATTCAAGAACGGGTTTTGGCTTTCGTGGATTTTAAGCAAAAAACTGGTCAGGAAATCGTTAATTTAATTTGCCATACTCTAGGTAAACATGAAATCCGATTAAAAGGTTGTCGGGCACAAAGGTACGATAACGGCGTCAATATGAAAGAAGCTCACAACGCAGCACAACGTCACATTCTCGACAAAAACTCGAATGCAGATTACTCGCCTTGTGCAACCCACAGTCTCAGTTTATGTGGTGTTGATGCTACAGAATGTTACACGGCTGCAATTACTTTCTGCGGAGTTGTACAAAAATGTTTTACTATTTTCAGCAGCAGTCCATAACGATGGGACATTCCCAAAAAATTTTACCGAGCTCTCTTTACAGTCTTTCAGACACCAGGTGGTCGGCTAGAATTGAGGAAATCAGACCATTTGCAAACCATGTTCCAGCATTAACACAAGCAATAAACGCATTACTTAAGCTAAATTTGACTGCACAAGCATACGGAGATATTACCGGCATTATTAAATACATCAACAAGTTCGAATGTATCTTGCTGTCCTCAATTTGGTTCAAAATACTGACTACCTTTGATGAAAGAAACGTTGTACTCCAAGCTAGAGACGCCACCATAGATGTTGAGGTCCTACCTCTAGATGCCTTATTAGCTGATTTGAAGTTGATCACGAACCAATGGGATACAATTTTAAAGGAATGCAAAAGAGTTGCCAAAGTTTCCGGACATTCGAAAGAGAAAACCCAAAAGACGTTTTGAAGATAATGGAAATAAGATGATTAAGGATGATCTAGAGTCTGATTTTAAAAACAATACTTTCTTGGTGACCGTTGATTCGGCACTGGCATTACGGAACGATTTGCAGCTATGAGAAATTTGAACGAGACGTTTTCCTTTTTGTGGCAATTTGAAGACATGGATAAAACTACGGTTCGGGCGAGTGCAGCAAAATTTGTCGCAAAATACAAATCAGACGTTTCTCAAAGCTTACAATGCGAAATAATACACTTAAAACACATTTACGAAGCAAATTTTGATAAAGGTCTGTCGCCATTGGAATTGCTAAATGCCATCTATGTTCAAAATCCGTATACAATTTTCTTTGCCCTGTGGGTTCATTCATAGCATAATTCGTTTTATGAGTTATTTCGATAAATAATCTGTTATACCGAAGATCGCGCAGTGGAATATATGGAATGAACAAATTAGATAAATCAGAGCAATTTGTGCTAGAGTTTATTACACTATAGGCAAGCATGGGTGAGATAAAAGTTCTTCTGTCACGCAAAGCCTGAAGACGAAGCAATTTGTATCTGCTGGTATACGATGGGAGGCCGTCTGGCCATGAAAAGCATTCTTAAATCAATTTTTGTAAAAAAAATTTGAACTCCCTCAATTGTATAGGAGTTAGATTCATAGAAAGGATTACATATTATTGAGCAATATTCAAGACGACTTCTGTCCAAGGATATATAAAGTGCCTTCAATGTCATATGGTCCTTAAAGTCACTGGTGTTACGGCTACTGAATGGTTGGGATTGCAACAAATTTTGAAACAACGAAGTCAATGTCACTTGATAAGGAGAGTTTGGAGGCAAAAATTACACCCAAGTTTTTACTCTCTTGACAACGATTAATAGATTTAGCAGTTAGTTTCTAGATAAAGTATGTGACATTAATCTTTTTGGAAAAAAAAATGACACAACATTTGTTTGAATTTAAAAATAAGTTATTGTCTGCCCACCATCCGGCAAAAGATTCCAGATCAGAACCGTTAAAAATATGTAGTTTGACAAATAAATAGTATTTTTTGTGAAATATGTAGTTTTACTGTTATATTTCAATCATTAAAAGTGAGGAGTGATGGGGAAACATATTGAGTAAAAAGTGCTAAGTCCGGAGAGAAAATTTGTTTTGAGTGCGGAAATTGTGCTAAGTCATAAAATAGCTTCTGGGTTAGCATACATCATTTTTATTTATCTTTTTCAAAGCTTCTACACTCAAAAGTATTGCAATTAAGGTATCCGCATTCACAGTTTTGAAAAAATAAGGTTATTTCAAAAATGATTCATTTTTTTCGACTCCTGTAAAATTCGTAAAAGTTGACTTAGCACATTTTCACATTAAGCTTACGATAAGTCATTGGTCCTTCTAAAATTATCAGCCAAGTACATTTGCACATCGTCAGCATAGGCATGCAAGCTAACGTGGTTGCACTGTAGAAAAATGTGGTTAATAAACAAGCTGAATAATAGAGGTCCAAGGATAGAGCCCCGTGGAACTCCCGTGGTCAATAGTTTAGGCTGCGATAAATCGTAGCCCGAGTTCACTCGCTGATATCTGCCGGTCAGATAGCTGCAGATCAGGGAAGCATGATGTTGCAATACAGTGGTTAATAATGTGCGTAAGGCAGCTTAATATATATGGCAATATAATTTTAACAAATTTCATTGAAATACCGTCTCCTTCCACTGCTTTGGATCTTATTTAAAAATGTATCTAGCAACATCACTCTCAGATACAGTTGAAAACTCAAATGATGTGTCTGAGTAGCACATAGATATATAGGCCGTGTAATTATCAGGCACATTAATTCGTGGAGTCCTGACAAACTCGTCATTTAACACATCAACTTTTAGTTTACAGTCCACATTTTTCTTGCCACGTACATGTAGGTATTTCAGATTACTCCACAAAGTATTACGCGGGAGTGATGGATCAAGTTTAGACATAAAGTATTTACGCTTTTGAAGTCGAACAGTTCTGGTTGCAGTGTCCCTGGCAATTTTGAATAAATTCCAGTTATGCTCAGTCCTATTCCTTTCCCACTCTCGATACGCCTTGTTACGTTTCATTACTGTCACAATTACTCTACTGTTATACGACGTGCAAGAAATAGACTTAGCCTTACTGCGAAGTTCGGGAATATGGTTATTATACGCTTTTTGGATTTCCGTTTTCAAAAAACTAAGCTTATCATTAGCAGTAGCTTAATACCAACATTGGCACCAGTCTACTCTTAATAGATCAGAAAACAAATTATTATGATTAATAAAGTGAAAATCTCTATATGCATATGTTAAACGCTTTGACGGAAATTTATTTTCATTCATTTCTAATTCATTTGTTGAATACAATACTTAGCATTAACGAGAAATGATGTATATACTATTGTAACGAATTTACTGCAAATCCTCTTATTTGCAACCTTCTGCTAAGTTGGAATCACTAAACTGTTGAATAAATAACACCACTATTTAGTAATGCAAAATGGTCTTTATTAAATAACTCTACTATTGCTCGACAGATAGCGTGCTTAATCAAAACTGATTGTAGCGCCTCTATTGTTGAGTCCTTTTAAACTCTTTGATTTCCTCGTTGCATCTACTAGGCGCTCCTGTTCTAGAATCTACTAGTTGGTTATCTGTTATAATTATAACTACAGATGTACGTGTATAGCTCTCATATGCGCGTGCGTTTGTGAGCGACACTTCCACAATTATAATTGCATATCTCAGATAAGATATCTGTATGTGTTTGTGCGTTGCTTCTCCGCTGCATGTACGTACATATGTGTAGACATAATGATTGAATTATTGATGTGCATTCACGTCACTGCTTAGCATCGGCTTAGAGATGGCAGTACCCCTTAGTGTTGCTAATATTCGTAACAATGCCCTCCACCTAATTCTGATCGTCCCGATCAGACAAATCTCCCGTTTTAAACGCCGCTAGCATCTTCAAATGTACCACTATTCTACCCCGTGGTTTCCCAATGGTTTGTATGCGGTAGATGGTATTACTGATCTTCTTCACAACTTTGTACGGGCCTTCGCAGCTGCACCGAATCTTGGATGGAACACCTTTCCGCCGGTGAGGGTTGTATAGCAGTACCAAATCTCCCTCAAAGAAACCTTCCGAATTAAAGTTCTTATCATGCCAGCGTTTGATCTTAGTACTCATTACCCTGGGCCGTTCCCTCACATTCTGTTGTTTGACCAATGAACAACTTCGTAGAGCTTGCGCTTGACGGATTGGCTTCGCATAATCAGTAACGTCCCCCCGTTTCACAACAGTAGAGCGCTCCGGCTTGAAACTACCCTCGCATTTTTTCTGGGAAATTCGTTCCTTCGTTTTTGTGCGTCCATTAGGTTTTGTCAATGCCAGTGTTTCTCTCGCAGGTACTTTTGATTTCGCCTTATTTGGCCCATTTGATCCATAAACCTTTGCTTGATCTACTTTCCTTGACTTTCGTGGCCTCTGTCGAATCTTCTCCACCAGTACCCGATTACTGCTGAACCCTTTCTCCAAACTAAAGATAAGTGGTATATCCTGGTTCATATAGCGCATAATCTTTCTCCGCATATCGATCCTGATGTCATGGTCAACTAAGAAGTCCACTCCCAATATGACTTAATCAACAATCTCCGCCACAATGAATTTGTGTAGAACCATGAGCTTTCCAATTAATACCTCACATACCACTTCCCCTTGGACTTCGTTATACTCGCCAGTGACCGTACGCAACCTTGCTCCAGGTAACGGTTTTACTCTCCTGTTGACCAAGTCAGATCGGATTAGGGAATGAGATGCGCCCTTATCTACAGTCAGTACACGTTCTTTGCCATCTACATTCCCTCTGACGGTAAGACAGCTCGATTTTCTACCAATTTGCGACACAGATATCACAGGAAATTCAATAGCTGGAGCTAGCTCTCGATCTCTACATCTTACTCGCTCTTGCTCATCCCCTCCAGCTTTGTTATTAAGACCACCCATGCTGTTGGAACTCCGCTTTTGCGATCCTTTCAGCACTTCCAATATTGCGTCTACCCACTCTGGCCTTTCTACTTCCACACGGCGTGCTTTGAAAACTGGCTTACACAGAAGCGACGCTGTTTCCTGAATCAGAGCTTGTGACACCGTTTCTGCGAATGTTGGCTTTGGGTTTGCGTATGTAGCTCGCTTTGTTTCGACGTCCCGTATGCCATTTACAAAGCTCTGAATGTTTACCCTTTCAGTGTATTCCACGGGTGCGTCCGCATTCGCAAAATGTGCCAGCCTTTCAACATCCGACGTAAACTCTTGCAATGTTTCGCAAGGCCTCTGGAAGCGGTTCAGTAACTCCATTTGGTATATCTGTCTCCTATGCTCAGTTCCTTATCGTCTCTCTAGAGCGCCAATAAATGCTTCATAACAGATCCGTTCGCCCTCTGGAATGGTTTGTAAAATCTCAGCTGCAGGCCCTTTCAATGCCATGAGCAGTGCAGCATCTTTATCTTCAGCATTCCAGTTGTTCACTGTTGAGGTATTCTCTAACTGAAGCTTAAAGACCGGGAAAGGAACAGAACCGTCATAGGATGGTGTTTTTACCTTTGGATTGCTTGCTGAAACAGCTGGGCGATTTATTTGCAACTCCTGTATACGACCTCTCAAAGCATCCACCTCGGCTTCGATTTCTTCCTCAAACTGCGTTATTTTCTCGTCCATACGAGCTTCGAGTTTTGATGATATATGCGCCTCCTGCGCTTCGAATTGTACTGTTATGCGCGCTTCTTGTTCTTTCAGTTGTGTTTCCATCTTTGATGTAACCTATGTCGAAATTTCTGAAATACGAGTTTCTTGTGCTTCGATCTTTGATGTTATTCGTGCTCTTGGGATTCCATCTTGGATTTTATACGGTTCTCCTGCGATTCCATATATGTTTTTTGTTCTGCCAGTTGAGATGACACTGTCGATGTTTGAGCAGATATTGCAGCTAAAATCATGTTCAAGTCTGTGCTCGTAATTGTCTGCGATGTTTCATTTTTCTCTTAAATTTTTGTTGTCTCCTCGCCATCAAGAGGAAAGACATACTCTTCCACGTTAATTCCTTCTGCTTCCATTGCCTCTCGTAGTCGTGCCTGAAGTTCGAGTTTAATGCTGGTTGTATTCAATCCACGGCTCTCCAACTCCTTCTTCAGTTGCTGGATCTTCAATTCACTGAACTTTGCCATGTCCAAGTTGTATTCCCAATCTTCGGAATTTATTCAACAATTCTTCTTCTGCCACCAATTGTAACGAATTTACTTGCAAATCCTCTTATTTGCAACCTTCTGCTAAATTGGAATCACTAAACTGTTTAATAAATAACACCACTATTTAGTAATGCAAAATGGTCTTTATAAAATAACTCTACTATTGCTCGACAGATAGCGTGCTTAATAAAAACTGATTGTAGCGCCTCTATTGTTGAGGCCTTTTATACTCTTTGATTTCCTCGTTGCATCTTCTAGGCGCTTCTGTTCTAGAATCTACTAGTTGGTTATTTGTTATAATTATAACTACAGATGTACGTATATAGCTCTCATATGCGCGTGGGTTTGTGAGCGACACTTCCACAATTATAATTGCATATCTCAGATAAGATATCTGCATGTGTTTGTGCGTTGCTTCTCCGCTGTGTGTACGTACATATGTGTAGACATAATGATTGAATTATTAATGTGCATTCACGTCACTTCTTAGCATCGGCTTAGAGATGGCAGTACCCCTTAGTGTTGCTAATATTCGTAACACAATATATGTAGACGATAATCTCATTTAAAATAAAAGTCGATTTAACTGGATTTGATTATTCGATAATTAAATTATTAATTTTTGTAACAAGAAAAACGGGAAATTGATTATGGGTATGGCGCGCGGAATTCGATCCGCCTCTCGATCGCGCAAGGGTTTGGTGATATGTTGGGAACTAGTGGAGCGCAAGTGCTAGTACTAGTGGATTGAGAAGGAAAATTACAACTTACGGTTTGTGGATAGATACTTCCTTTGGTTTTCCTTTTGTTGGATGTGGTGGAGGTAGTAAAACGGATCCGGTTGTTTGATCGGTGTAGGTTGTTCGCACAAATAAAAGAAAGGGAGAGAGTTGTTTTGTATCGCACTACTATTTATAAGAAAACATGATTGATTTAAGGCAACTCCAATAATTTTGACTGGAAGAACTGGATGGCAACTCCAGTCTACTCTACAACCAGGGTAGTATGAACGCAAGTCAAAACTAGTGAGGTGGACGCAAATCACCGGAGATGTGATCACAAGTCACAGATGGGGTGGTTAGAGGAACGCAAGTCAGGGAACCGTTTCCTATTTAAGTGAGCGCAAGTCACTTAAATATGACGCCTCCGTTGCACAGGTGCAACTGGATCCGTTGTAATCACGTATGGCATTGTCGAGCTCGAGGCACAAGTGAGCATCCAACGGCTAAGGTCTACGTCGTGCAGGTGACGCAGAGGGTCTTGAAGCCGATCGGGAGTTGGCGGCGGCGGGCCGTGAGGTTGGTCGGGTCTGTT
This sequence comes from Eurosta solidaginis, assembly GCF_040869045.1. Classification (NCBI taxonomy): domain Eukaryota; kingdom Metazoa; phylum Arthropoda; class Insecta; order Diptera; family Tephritidae; genus Eurosta; species Eurosta solidaginis. The sequence continues at coordinate 177,562,611 of NC_090319.1, read as the reverse complement.
GACCGTTGGCATACCGTTTCGGGCGTTGTGTGCTCCATCTCCGGCTCTGCCGTGGATGGACGATGCAATAAGGTATGGTGAAATTGGCGGCATATGTTACATTTTGCCTCGGATTGGTAATCGCTGACCTGATTGTGTGTTTGGGCGAGGCAGTTGGGGCAGTACTCGAGGAAGCGTACCTTGACTCGACGCTCCTCTACATCCATTAAGTGAAACTCACGGCAAAATCGCAGGGCATGGTAGCGGCAGCATATCAAGCACTGGTGTAGGTTCGCGTCCCGGGCCACTCGGGAACGATAGCCGACGGAGACCATCGATGATGAGGAAAGACGGGTGTCACGGCTCCAGTAAGAGAGATGCGTTAGACTGTGAAAGTATGTGTAAGTTGCAGTTAAGGGCTAGGCACCTCAGCTTGGATGGGAAGCGGACATAGTTTGACTATTGGTCGGGCGAAAATTCCCTGTTGCATTCTAATGTCCGCGACGCGGATACGATTGTCAACTTCGTGGTAAACCTTTTCTACTCGACCCAGGCGGCTTTGGTTTGGGGGTACTAATTCATTTTTAAGGATGACGAAATCTCCCTCAGAAAGGTCCTGCTGTTGGGTCTGCCAATTATACATTTGATTAAGATCTTTGATGTATTCGTCTTTCAACCTTTAGCTAAATTGATCACGTAACCTTTTAAGCTTTTCCCATTTTTTATAAAGAGAGAGATTATCGATTTGGGGTTCAGGCACAGCCAGCAATGGCGCACCTCATACGAAGTGCCCTGGAGTTAACGCTAGTAGTTCCTGTGAATTGTCGGACATAGGGGAAAGTGGTCGGGAGTTGTGTACGGCTTCAATGTGCGCACGCAATATAGCCTGCTCCTCGAACGTAAAATGATGACCGCTAGCAATGCGTTTAAAATGTAACTTGAAACTCTTAACGCCTTCTTCCCAAAGGCCAACCATGTGGGGGGAGTTGGGTGGTAAAAAGTGCCATTCGAGAAGTTGAAGAGAATATCTTTCCTTGATATCATCGGAAGCTTCTTTTATAAATAGTGTAAAGTCTCGTTGAAATGCTCTATTGGCGCCGACAAAGTTTTTCCCATTTTCGGAGAAGATTCGAGTGGGGAGACCGCGCTTTCCGACGAATCGGAAAAAGGCGGCCCGAAAAGCTTGGTGGAAAGGTCCGAACAGGGTTCTAGGTGTATTGCTTTGATGCAGAAACAAACAAAAACGCAGACGTAGCCTTTGATTTTTGGTACTTTACGAATACTTGAAGACTTGAGATCAAACGGAACTGCAAAGTCCAGTCCGGTATAGGTGAATGGTAAAGAATAGTTAGAACGTTCTGGTGGTAAGGCTGCCATGATTTGTGATCCCGAGGTTTTCTTGAAGATGGTACCTGTTTTGCAATTGCGTATGCAAAACTTAATTTTTGATTTCAATCGCGGAATGAAATATTCCTGTATAACAGTTCTCACCATGAGTTGGTGTTCAGCGTGCACTAATATGTAGACATTGCTACCTACTTGCAAAACCGTGATTTTGTGTGTTTTTACCCAGTGAATTTCAGCCTGAGTGATAACTAAGGACTCGTAATTTATCGACTGAATGGACTGTATGGGCTTGATTCGATAACGGAAACGAAAAATGTAGGTTATCACTCGTAATGCCCTCGGCCAAGATTAAAATCCGTCTTAAATGTCGGGTTCCTTCTCCGAAATGTGAAAAGCCTCAGCTTTTCGTTCTTCGTGAGGAACGACGTTCGGACGCTATGAAATGGGCCATTGCTCAGAGGGTTTTAGAAGCCAGTCTGGTCCAGTCCACCAGAGTGATTGGTAAATTAAATCCTCTGGTCTACATTCTCGGGTGCCGAGGTCTGCTGGGTTATGGTTAGTAGATGCGTGGCACCATTTGATGTTACCGACGTTGTTGATAATCTGTGATGTACGATTCGCTACGTATATTTGCCTACTGTATGGTGGTTTTTCGAGCCACGCAAGGACGATTGATGAATCAGACCATAAAACATTTCAATGTCTCCTAAAAGTAGTTAATTAATTAGACTTTTTATGCCTTTGGATAATAGGACTACACCGCACAGTTCTAAGCGCGGTAGGCTCACTGTTTGCAAAGGTGCTACCTTTGTTTTAGAGAAAAGAAGATTACATGACAATTATTCATCCAATTGACAACGTATATATACAGTTGCACAATATGCTTTCTCGGAAGCATCGCAAAATCCATGAATTTGGTTTGGAGAAAACTCCGTCCATCAGGGTAATAGATTTTTTTCGATAACGGGTAGGTCGGATACGAATTGATTCCACTTTTGAAGGGAGAGCGGTTGGACACATTCGTCCCATTCAGTACCTTCTAACCATATCTGCTGTAGCAATACCTTTGCCTGAATTAGAAGAGGCGCAAGCCACACTGCGGTATCGAAAACTTTCGAAACTGAAGATAAAATTTGCCTTTTAGTCGCCTGAGAAGGTATTTTAGTATGTTCTATTGTATCCGAAAAGGAATCGTTTAACGCATTCCATCTAGGGTTTTCGTTGAACTTGAGCAATCAAATTTCAAGAAATCTGAGTCCACCAGGTCTTCGGCTGCAATATGGACAAGAAGCTCTGGATGGTTGGCTGTGGTTTTCTTAAGAGGGAACCCCGCAGAGTTTAGAGAATGAAAGGTTTGAAATTGGGCTTGTATGCAGGAAAGAAGGTCATGTCCTCCAGACAAGATTTCGACGTAAATTTCTTTGGTGAGAATTCGCTCAGCATAGGGTAGTACTCCCTTAAGTCCTTTGCCAACTGGTGTAAGATTTGGATAGCCAGGTATGGCGCACTTCACCCCAAATGTTACGGTTTTTAAGGCAAAATCGGTTGGTTTTGTGCATGGCTTCGTCGAAAAAGAATTATCTGATAAGGTTTGCCGTCCTCATTCAAAAGAATCTGCCGGTACATTTTTTGAATGTCCCCACTGAGTACATATTTATAAAGGCGCCAATTGAGAATGACGAACATAAGCTCAGCTTGAAAAGTAGGGCCTATGTGGAGGATATCGTTCAATAATGTTCCTGAAGACGTCGACTTGATGAATTAACTCTGACTTTGGTGGACGCACTGTCTACATAACACACACATTAATATAGAGACAGAATGTCTCAATTGTGTTGTTAATGTATAAATGAGATAAACTGAAATAGGCAAGGAGACAAATAAAAGTAGTACACCTAGTGGTTAAAGCAACTGCAGTTTCCCCGTGTGATTCGCGGGTCGAATCTCGGTGACACCTTTGATAACATAAGGAAATTGCCTGATGATGATTAGGTGGCGGTTTTCGAAATGGTACCATCGCAATATGCCAGTAAATTTTTCTTTCTTTCTTTTCAGTTTTTCTTAGAAAACACAATAATTGAATTTTTAATTATTATAAGCCGGTGTTAAGCTCATCAATTCTTAAATAATAATAGATATAAATTGAACACACCATTAAACAAATAAACATAAATATGTAAAACTAAGCCCGAGGTTACAAAGCTTCCCATTCGCAATGAAAAGGAACTTTACAAAAAAAAATCTACATAACACGCAAATTAATATAGGGGCAGAATGTGCACGTGTACTGGCCATGCGTGGGAACGCTGCAATAAGGGCAACTGGCGCGTGTTAACTTGTATATCAGATATATCCTGTAAGTGAGATTTTCGATATTTTAATACCCAATTGAGCTATTGCCTTCAAGTCGGGAGTAATATCTTCAGATATTCCTATTCAAGGAGGAAGTGCTCAAAAAAAGTACAATCGGCAACTACGTCCACTTTTTTTTATAAAAATACAACCATATACATATATCTCTGTAACATACGAAGAGCTGCAATCTTAAAAATTAAGGGCAACAGCTTCGTAATGATGAGATACGTAAATTACGTATTTTACAATTTTGAAAAACTGGCAACGACCTATTGGCCCATGTAGTATACTATTGCACTTATTCTGACGACCTTGACACAATGTCCCTTAATATTTATAAAAAGAAATCAACATAAGACACGATATACCTTCGAGGAGTTTAGGCTGAGCTCTTTCAATCTGCGTTGTTTAAACCCATTTCGCACGGCATCTGCGAGAAAGATGTATTTTCGCAGAAAATCTTTTCATAGCATACTCTGAGTGTTTGTTAAGAAAACCTTGATGTTAATTTTCTAAATACTTTAACGCAGGTCCTTCGGTGTAGTAGGCAAGTACGTTACACCTACAACTCGGCGGCCGTATGTACCCTGGTTTTATTATGCTATTGTCAGTATAGAAATATTTATGTTTCGTACTCCAAGCATAACATGTATGACGTTATTCAGAAGCAAGATCCTATTCCACGTATGTTCGTTGAAGCCGGAGTCATTGGTGCCGTATGTCGTATCGCTGTATCCGTATCCCTAACGTAATCAGCTGTTTATCGTTACGACGGTAAACCAAAACCCAATTGGTTGTCTATGATACGGTTACGACCTTAGCGGCACCAATAATCGATTGCATTGATTCTCATAAGGTTGGTCGAATCAGCTGTTAAAAGGTTACCGATACGGTTACCGATAACGCACCAATGTCTCCAAGCGGCGAATTTTGAACTGTTATACTATAATAGATATAAATATACATATAATTCATGGATATAAATATAATTCATGAGTCTTAAATATCTAGCTATACATCAAATAGTATTGTATAAATAGGTACAATGTACATATTTACATATATGTAACTTAGTTACAGTAGTTATAAATAAGGTACATGTTCAGATTCAATATAAAATTCAGTTAAAATTCAGATTTTGGTTTTTAATTAGAATATGTTGTTGCAGTTGGCTGTTACTGACTGTAATAGTCGCTCAGCCACCCTAATAGTCCCGAAATGACGCTGACGGATACCGAAAACTATCCAGAAATTATGCCGAAAACGTCCTGAAATGACCCCGACGGGATCCCGGACGGATCCCGAAAACCATCCAGAAATGATGGAGGAAGGGACCGCAAATGAACCGAAAAGGTCCTGAAATGACCCCGACGGGATCCCGAAAACTATAACAGAAATGAGGCCAGAGGGGACCGCAAATGGTCGTAAAAAAGTCCCGAAATGACCCCGACGGGATCCCGGACGGATGCCGAAAACTATCCAGAAATAATGCCGGAAAAGTCTTCAAATGATCTACAAATAGTCCCGAAATGACCCAGACGGGATCCCGGATGGATCCCGAAAACTATCCAGAAATGATGCCGGAAAGGTCCTCAAGTTATCCCCTAATAGTCTCGCAATGACCCTGATGGGATCCCCGACGTATCCCGAAAACCATAAAGAAATGATGGCGAAAAGGTCGCCAAATGATCCCGTATTAGCCGCGAAAAAGTCCCGAAATGACCCCGACAGGATCTCGGACGGACTCCGAAAACCATCCAGAAATTATTGCGGTAAGTACCCCAAACGATCCCGAAGTAGTCCCGAAATGACCCCGTCGGGACACCGGACCGATCCAGAAAACTATACAGAAATGATGCCGGAAATATCCTCAAATGATCCCCTAATATTCCCGAAATGACCCTGACTTGATCCCGGACGGATCCCGAAAACCATCTAGAAATGATGGCGAAAGGGTCCCCAAACGATCCCGAAAAAGTCCTGAATAGACTCCTACGGGATGCCGGACGAATCCCGAAAACCATCCAGAAATGATGCCGGACGAGACCCCAATTATCCCGAAAAAGTTCCGAAATGACCCCGGCGGAATTCCGGAGGAAACCCGAAAACCATCCAGAAATGAGGCCGGAAGCGACCCCAAATTATCCCAAAAAAGTCCCGAAATTACTCCGACGGGATTCCGGACGGATCCTGAAAACTATCCAGAAATTATGCCGGAAAGGTATTCAAATGATCCCCTAATAGTCCCGAAATGACCCTGACGGGATCTCCGACGGATCCCGAAAACTATCCAGAAATGATCCCGAAAAGGTTCTGAAATGACCCCGACGGGATCCCGGGCGGATCCCGAAAATCATCCAGAAATGAGGCCGGAAGGGACCCCAAATGATCCAAAAAAAGTCCCGAAATGACCCCGACGGGTTCCCGGGCGGATCCCGAAGACTATCCAGAAATGATACCGAAAGGGTCCCCTAATGATCCCGTATTAGTCGAGGAAAAGTCCCGAAATGACCCCGACGGGATCCCGGACGGATCTCGAAAATCATCCAGAAATGATGCCTGAAGGGACTCAAATGATCCCGAAAAAGTCCCGAAATGACCCCGATAGGATCCCGCACCGATACCGAAAACCATCTAGAAAGGATGCCGAAAGGGCCCCAAATGGCACCGTATTAGTCGAGAAAAAGTCCCGAAATGACCCCGACGGGTTCCCGGGCGGATCCCGAAGACCATCCAGCAATGATACCGAAAGGGTCCCCTAATGATCCCGTATTAGTCGAGAAAAATTCCCGAAATGACCCCGACGGGATCCCGCACGGATACCGGAAACCATCCAGAAATGATGCCGAAAGGGTCCCCAAATGATACCGTATTAGTCGAGAAAAAGTCCCGAAATAACCCCGACGGGATCCCGGACGGATATCGAAAACCATCCAGAAATGAGGCTGGAAGGGACCCAAATGATCCTGAAAAAGTCCCGAAATGACCCCGACGGGATCCCGGAAGGATCCCGAAAACTGTCCAGAAATGATGCCGAAAAGGTCTTCAAATGATCCCCTAATAGTCTCGAAATAAACCTGACTGGATCCCCGACGGATCCCGAAAACTATCCAGAAATAATCCCGCAAAGGTCCTGAAATGACCCCGACGGTATCCCGGGCGGATCCCGAAAATCATTCAGAAATGAGGCCGGAAGGGACCCCAAATGAACCTAAAAAAGCACCGAAATAACCCCGACGGGTTCCCGGGCGGATCCCGAAGACCATCCAGAAATGATACCGAAAGGGTCCCCTAATGATCTCGTATTAGTCGAGAAAAAGTCCCGAAATGACCCCGACGGGATCCCGCACGGATACCGAAAACCATCTAGAAAGGATGCCGAAAGGGTCCCAAATGATCCCGTGTTAGTCGAGAAAAAGTCCCGAAATAACCACGATGGGATCCCTGAGGAAACCCGAAAAGCATTCAGAAATGAGGCCGGAAGGGACACCAAATTATCCCAAAAAAGTCCCGAAATGTCTCCGACGGAATCCCGGACGGATCCCGAAAACTATCCAGAAATGATGCCGGAAAGGTTTTCAAATGATCCCCTAATAGTCCCGAAATAACTCTGACTGGATCCCCGACGGATCCCGAAAACTATCCAGAAATGATCCCGAAAAGGTCTTGAAATGACCCCGACGGGATCCCGGACGAATACCGAAAACCATCCGGAAATGAGGCCGGAAGGACCCCAAATGATCCTAAAAAAGTCCCGAAATGACCCCGACGGGATCCCGAAAGCTATCCAGAAATGATGCCGGAAAGGTCTTCAAATGATCCCCTATGTTTAGGTGGTGGCAGGATAAATTTTACCTTTCCTTTTTTGTTGGATTTGACTGCTGCGGATGCGGCGGTGATGGCGATGACGTGGTGGTGATATGGTGAGGGTGGTGGTGCTTTGGTGATGGGAATCGGGTTAGCCACGGCGGTGGCGATGTGTGGTCTTTAATTGGACAACAAATGTGGCCCACAAGGGTGAAACAAACGCGCGATATATCGTGAAACTCACAACTAAATAGCGCTGCCGAACGGGGAAACGTATGATATTCCGAACCGAATCTTTCGATATTGTAATGTACTTATATTTAATCTGTCATGAAACCCATTTTATTATATCATGCATTTCTGGCAGATGGTAAATATCACCTGCTGGCGGAAATGCAGCCAACTTCGCTTTTGCTCTCGGGCCTCTTTCTTCCGGTGACAGCGACACGCAGAGGTTGTTCAAATAAAAATAAAGCAAATGAAATAAATCAAATCTTTTTAAATTAAAAGAAACAAATTTCATCCTCGCATAAATAAATATTAGAAGAAAAACTCGAACCATAAATGGAAAAAAAGTGAAAATGCCGCTCACACGTTTTAATACATCAAGCGCATCTACAGTGGAGCAGAAATCTACAGGTACACAAAGAAAACATAAGGCTTCTGAAAATAGCACCATCGTTGTACCTCCGCCTGCTCCTGGTGCTCCTGCTGCCTCTGCCATTTCATCAACGCTGTAACTATTACTTTTGGCAATACATTGCCTGCTGCCACTACCTCTGCCACTATGGCGACTGTTGTCACCGCTGCCAAATTGCCTGTCGCTGCCGCTGTTACTATAGCGCCTGTTGTCACCGCTGCAATTGCCTGTTGCTGCCGCTGCCACTACATTTCCTGTTGTTACCGCTGCCACTACATTTCTTGCCGTTACCGCTGCGTCTACCACTACATCACCTTGCTGCCTCCGCCACTACAGTGCCTGTTTTTAACGCTGTTGCTACCACTACATTGCCAGCTGTTACTGCTGCTGCTGTACATCATAATTCACCCGCTATTATGCTGTCCGATGCCTTTGGTGGGACCGTCGTAATGTCCAGTGAGAATCCTAACAACGTTGCCTGGTATGGTTCCACTCAGCTTCATATGAATGAATCCGCTGCAAACTATGCCATAAGCCCAACTATTGCTTCTGACGTATCTGTTGAAGCCACACCATCATGTGGGGAAATAAACCACCTTGAAGAGCAGTTAAGATTATTGAAGCTACGTAAAGAAGTATTGGAGCTCCAAGGTGTAGTCCAGCAATTGGAGTTGGCCCGGTCGTGCGCATAGGCAAGTACATCCATTTCGATGAACTTGATGCAGCAGTCCCGAAGTTTAGTGGCGACAATCACCACGATATAAATGGGTGGTTTTTACAGTTTGAAGACTATGCTGATGCTAACAACTAGAATAAAAGACATAAATACCTAGCATTGCGCCGATGCATGACTGGGACAGCGAAAGAATTCGTTTTGAACCAAGGCCTAACGGATTACTCCACGTTGAAGCTTTTATTATGCGCAATGTTCCGCCGTAATTGCTCTCGACAGGAGTTCTATCGCCATCTACGGTTACGCAAACTAAAACCGTCAGAATCGTGTGTCAGTTATGTGGTGGCAATGCAATCAATCGCTGTCCAATCGGAGATAGTGGAGCAGGAATTGGTAGACATTATAGTGGACGGAATCCCAGACAGCAGCAACAATATAAGCAACTCATACGCCGAATGGAACGTTACGAGCAACGTTGGTGTGGGCAAACCATTGAACACAGATGTATCAAATACCGCAGTAAAGGCAAACACTACTGAAGATCTTTCCACTGTACGTTGCACAGTGGCGCCTTTTGAGTTTTTTCTTTTCAAAAATCATAACTTTTGAACCAATGAATATATTTTAAAAATTTTAAATGCAAATGAAAGCTAATTATTTGAAGTTTTATTGCGTGAAAACTCAGAATGTCACAGATACAGGATTTTTAGAAAAATAAAAAACAAAATGTTTTTAGTAAAAAATAAAATGAGATTTGTCTTATAATGACGTATTTAAGCATTAGATAAGATAAACTAACGATTTTGATAAGATAGCGTGGCACTGCCCACTTATGATAAAAAGTTGTATCTAAGTAGTCACGTAATCAATAACTACCAAAATCGATAGACGTATTGTTTCTTTTAAATGGAAATACTCTTATAAAACTCAAATGTCCGTTTTTGGTGCCACAATACAAGGTGCTTCAAAATTCATCGTAAAATTTTACGTGTTTTTTTTTTTTAATTTACAAGCCAAATATGTATTTTATTAATAACTAAAAGTTATTGAAAGTGGTTCAATGAAATTTTATTTGAGCTAAAGATTAAAAAGCCAACGAATTTTAGAAAATGGGAGTGGCACTGCCCATTAATGCTAAAAAGTTTGATCTTAGTAACCGCTTTACCAATTTGTACCAAACTCGATAGACGTATTGATTCCTATAAAAATTTAATACTCGTTTGAAGGCGAAATGCCTAAGCTTTAAAATAAATCTGATAAACTTTAGAGAAATGCAATAACGAAAAATATATATTTATAAATTACTAAATTAATTAATTCTTTTATTTGAAATAAAAAATTAACTTGTACATAGATATCTTATTTTTCAATAAAGTAACAAAATTGATTAGTAATCTCTTTTTCATTGTTGTGATCAGAAGTGAGAAACTTATTTTATCTTAACATACAACAACTCTGTAGTCTTAGATGCATATTCTCCAAATTTGGGTCCATTAACGGGTTCATGGCAGTTTAAAATATTTAAAAGTACTCCCAATCTTTTCACAATATCTCTATCAACTCCTGTTATGCGAGCAATCACTTCATCGTTTTCATAAAACCTTCTTGAGGAGTTACCATCATTTGTATTTCCGTATCCATACTTTGGACAGTCAACTCTAAGGCCAATCTCTTTATAGAATGCATCATGAATTATTTTTTTTTCTCCTGTTTTCTTTATCCTTACATGTTGTATTGTCGTCGAAAATTTCTCCTTGTTGTGGTAGTGTATAAGCCAGCTTCAAAACAAATTCCATACATCTTATCCTAGCATGCAAAGGAGATATTCCATACTCATAAGATAGTTCGTCAGTTATTGAATCATCAAGATTTTCAAAGTCCTTTTGGCTCTTCTTGCAAATTGGAAATTTCATTGTAGATGCCGTATTTGTTATGAAGTTCAAGACTTTTCCATCGACCACAGTTTGAAGAAAATCATGCTTTATTGTAATGACACTCCCCTCTTCAATTTCAATTATTGTTGGTTCCAATTTGGCAATTTGATTTTTTATATCACTCACTGTAGCTTTTATTAGTTCCGAAGACTCCTTCTCGTATTTAAATAATATCGGGCGCCACAATATATGTGATGACGGACGTGGATTTTTCCAATATTCTGAAGCTTCATCTTTTAGTCCTAATGAAACAATAGAAGCCATAAACATATTACTATCTGTAATTGTTTCATCGTCTACATTTATTCTTTGTTTTTATGCGCTTTGTCCTGATGATCCATCACAGCCCCACTTAGTTATCAATGCTAGCTCCTTTGGCAGTGATTTCAACTTTTCTTCAGTAAAAGTTTGAAGGAGTCGTGTAGACGTATGATCCATTAGGTTTTGTAGCTCAATTTCAGCTGATACTTCGGTTATTTTATGACTTAGAGGAACTGCTTCCTTCTTGGCTTGAGTAATTTTTTTGTATCCGGGTAAAATATCGGCATTACGTTGCAATAATGACTTACGCAATATAATATATTTTTCTTCGTTAAACCGAGATCTATAAACAGCGCCAAAGCTTCTTCGGAAGTGTATTTCCTAGATAGCGCATTTTGTGATGTTTTTGATCCTCATCAGTCGCACTGGACTTGCTACCGCAACTGCTTCTGTTATATGAGACTTCACGTTTTCTTCGTCTTTTTTATATTTAATAGCCAGTGCTTCTGAAAGATGAGTCGTGGCCATAGCTTTTGTGGTATCAGACAGCTTCCTTTTCCTTGTGTAGGTAGAACACTCTTCTATGGGCCACTTTTCATGCTTACTTAAAAATTTTGAATTGTTACGATCCTTCCATTTTCTTTCTATCATAATGTATAGTAAACCAATTTTTTCTTCCAGGCCTTTCTTTTATTTAATGCTTGGTTCACTCGCTAATTCTCTCATAATAGCCTCAACGAAGTCCCGTCTTGACTCTGTAGATTTAAACACCGCAAATAGTTTCGAGTTTTCTAGATACATATTAGAATTGGCTTCGAGTGTATCTGACTAAATATTAAACAGTGAACTTATATTTAAAAATACTATTCACTTTCTTAGGTTTTTCCGGTCAATTTTTTAAGATTTATAATACTATACAAGGCTACTTGACCAATTGCGTTGTCAGTGCAAATAAAACACCTTAGAAAGCTTGAGAATAATGCAGCAGAGAGAAAACACAATAAACAAAAAAAGAAGACACCGCAGACATCGCCGCAACTTACCTTTTGTGTTTATAACAAATTTAGTATGACAATGATACCCAATATGTGTGGTACCGATGACCCTAACTTAGTTTTTAAAGTTTTAAAATACATATAATTAAAGTAAGTGATGTTTTTGTTTTTACTTAAATACATGTTTGTTTATGTATGTTCCTTCTGTGTGCTTAAAACATTTGTTGACTCTTTAACTCTATACATATATATATGTACTAGTTTTTAACTTTTATTTAATATTTTTTAATAATGTAAAAAAATTTTTTTGTTTGTTGTTGAAAATAGATTCCGCCCTTGAAAATGCTAGGATGACTAGCGAAACGTCGGACTGTAACAGTGAATAAACTTGTTTTATTTGCACTGACAATGCAATAGGTCAAGTAGCGTTGCATAATATTATAAAACTATTCACTTTATTTAATTAAACATAATACTTAGTTCCTTAATCTCCAAAAGACTAATGATAATGTGCATAGTATGATGGATAGCTTTATATACCTACTCAAATTATCAAAATGAATTTCAGGTATTGAATTCGTAACTAAAAAAATGTATGTTGTTAACAAGTTCCAATGACAAAAATGAACTTACGGCCGTACTGAATTATATATACCTGCTCAGGCGCGTATTTATGCCCAAGGTTCTTTAGCTTTATTTGATGTAAAAATATGAAGTTGCAGCTGGACGCAGAGAGACCTTATGAATTTAGGTAACTGAATATTTCAAAAATAACTACTGTTAATTTGACGGAGCACATATTTTAACATTTTTTTTCCATAAAAGTTTTAAAAAGGGTCTAAAAATAGGCATTTCGAAAAACAGGTATATCCGCCAACTTTTAACAACAAAACAAAAAAAAACATTTTTTTTTTGTTTCAATCCTTAATTAAATTATCTTTAATTGCTATACAAGAAAACGACAACCGGCCGCCTTATTTACTCACAAACCAGTTGTATATTCTTGATCCCTGGAAAATTCTCTATTAGAAACATGTATTAGATTTAGCGAACGCTTTCATGATTTTTTTGATTTTTGCCATGCTCTAACGGCAGAGGCGCCACTGTCCGTTGTTTCAACTGCTCGCGATTCGGGCATTATCAGAGTGCCTCCCAAACCCGTATCGCCCAGCCGGGTCATGTTTTATTTGCCACCAATTAGGACATATGCATCGCAATTGCCCAAAGAAGAAAACCCAAACATCTCAAGTTGCAGCCGTATCCATGGATGACTATGTTCCTTTAGAATCTCAGCAAGAGGTAAGTGTGGCCTTTTACGATAAAAAAGCGAAACAGATGTACAGGTTTTACAAATATCATCCCTCTTTTCGATTCCGGTAGTTCTATTAGCCTTATGCAAAGATCAGTTGCTGAAAAATTTGTTAAGCTGTCATTTCGGGCAAAGCCTACACAATTCGTTGGCGTTGGTAAAAGAAGGATATATTCTTTTGGCACTGCATTGTGTGCAATTTATTTTCATAAATTAATTGGAAATATTAATGTAACAATAGTTCCAGATGAAATTTTAACTCTTCCATTAATTCTTGGTCAGGATTTTTTTGCAAAAATTTAACATTCACTTAATACAATTAAATGAAATATCAAATGAATTTAATAAAAAAGAAAAACAAAAGGTACCTTCTAGAAATACTGAATTAAATAAAGAACATCCGAAAAAATATATATCTGATTCGATTATTAATAAATTTGTTGATGGTGACTTGAGTGTTAAATGGTAATAAGCCTACATTAAGTGAAATATATGACAGATTTGATCATAATAAGCAGGACTCAAAAGAAATGGGCAATTACCCCTATGATATGCCGGATCTGTTTGATTCAGCTGTGAGAGAGATAGCAATAGACGAAAGTGTTTTTCTGTCGGAAATAGGTATAGGGCCCAGTTTGCCTATACGAGAAAGAGGGGTAGTGTTGGAAGTGTTGTCTAGTGAATATTTATCGCCTACATCAATTGAAAAAAAAACCGTATGACTATAAAATGACAATCCGAACAACGGATGATATACCTTTCTATTCTTTGCCAAGACGATTATCGCTTAAGGATAGGGAAGAGGTATATAAGATCACTTATGATTTAAGGAAACGCGAAATTATACGACCTAGTAACCCCCCTTATGCTTCTGCGATTGTCCTGGTAAAAAAAAAGAGTGGCGATACTCGTATGTGCTTCGATTACAGAGCTTTGAGTAAGAAAACAGTACGCAACAATTTTCCATTGCCCCTAATAGACGATTGTATAGATTATATGTCGGAGAAAAAGTGGTTCACTCTCTTGGACTTGAAAGATGGGTTCAATCAGTTAGCAATGGATGATCCTTCAGGAATACAGCCTTCGAGGATCCATATTAAGGCAATTGCGAAGTACCTAGTCCCAAAGAATCATAAAGAGCTCCGCTCTTGTATTGGTTTGTTTTCTTATTTTCGAAAATCTGTCCCTTCTTTTTCGTTTAGGTTTTCAAGGGAATAATTCAAGGCATTTGAGGAATTACGCAATATCTTAGTAAGTTCACCGCTGTTAGCAATATATGATCGCAAACGTGAAACACAACTTCATTGCGATGCAAACAGTCAGGGCTTTGGTTCTGTGTTTCTGCAAAAGCAGGACGATGGCAAATGTCATCCAATAGGTTACTTTTGCTAAACAACGACACCAGCTGAGTCTAGATATCATAGCTTTGAGCTAGAAACACTATCGATCATATATGCTCTCCGCAGATTTAGAATATATTTAGAAGGTGTGCCATTTAAAATCATAACAGATTGCAACTCACTCACTATGACCCTAAATAATAAACAGATCAATCCCAGAATAGCTAGGTGGGCATTGGAGCTGGAAAATTTTGATTATTCTATTCAGCAACGGATTGGAGCTAATCTGGGCCATGTAGACGCGTTAAGCCGGAGTCCGTTGTTGGAAAGTAGTATTAGCAGTCGTCAGTATTCTCAACTTGTAGATTCGCAACCCTGGTCTGACGAAGTGGAAAGTGAGTTAGTGGCCGCTGTAGACTTGGATGATCTGGATGTTCAGATCCAAATTGCTCAGAACCGAGACGAGAAATTTAGGGAGCTCATGACCAAACTGGAGAAAGAGGAAGTCATAGGGTATGAACTAGTGGACGGTTTAGTGTGTAGGAGAATTGGCGAGAAGATTATGCTTTGTATACTTTCAGAGATGGAGGACAATGTAATCCGCACAGCTCACGTGAAATTTGGCCATTTAGGAACAGAGCAATGTTATAATTAAATACGCAAGACTTATTGGTTTGAAAGTATGAGGGATAAAGTTGACCGGTTCATTAAGAATTGTCTAAAGTGTATTGTGTACTCTGCCCCAGCTCGTTCCAATGACCATAACATGTTTATAAAAAAAAAATAAATGTAAGGCGCGATAACCTCCGAAGAGATCTAAGGCCGAGCTTCTCTTCCAATTTGCGTCGTGCTCCTCTTGATTTTTCCCTACAAATTGGCCGGACGGGACCTACATGTTTTATGCCGACTCCGAACGGCATCTGCAAGGCAGATGAGTTTTCACTGAGAGCTTTTCATGGCAGAAATACAATCGGAGCGCTTGCCAGACACTGCCGAGGGGCGACCCCGCTTAGAAAAATTTTCTTCTAATTGAAAAATCTCATTTCTAAAATTTTGATGTTGCTTTGCCCGGGAGTTGAACCCAGGGCATACGGTGAAATAGGCGGAGCACGCTACCATCACACCACGGTGGCCGCATAACATGTTTAGTATTCCTAAAAAACCAATACCATTCGACACCATTCACTTAGATCACTTCGGCCCTTGCGATTAAATCAAAACGCAAACATATTTTAGTCGTGATTGACGCATTCACAAAATTTGTAAAATTATATCCGGTTAATTCCACGAGTACAAGAGAAGTGTGCTGCTCACTAGATAAATATTTTCTTACTAAAGCCGCCCCAAATGTATCATAACTGACCGCGGAACTAGCTTTACGTCCCTCGAGTTTAGTGACTACTTATCGAAATGAAATATAAGCCATGTGACGGTCGCAGTAGCAACACCGCAGGCAAATGGACAGGTCGAGAGAGTAAATCGTGTCCTCAAGACGATGTTGAGTAAAGCTACTGAGCCCATGGAACACTCAGATTGGACTGCCAAGTTGCCTCAAATATAATATGCTCTAAACAATATAGTACTACGAAAAACTCGCCTAGCGTTTTACTCTTTGGGGTAAATCAAAGAAGTAGTATCATGTATGAATTTACCGAATCTATGGAAGACAAACTAGTGGACGAAACCACTAGAGACCATGAGGAAAATAGGCAAAAGGCACTTAGGAATATAGAAAGTTCTCAAGAGTATAATTACCAATATTTTTTGAAACACAGTGTTCTGGCAAAAACCTATTCAGTAGGAGATTTTGTAGTCACTAGGCACGTGGATACCACGGTAGGAACTAATAAGAAACTCGTTCAAAATTATAGGGGCCCGTATGTTATACACAAAGTACTACCGAATGATCGTTATGTCATAAGGGATATAGATAACTGCCAAATGACACATCTGCCATATGACGACGTTGTTGAAGCTATGAAAATTCATAAATGGTGCCTGCCTAATAACGATGAACAAGACCCACTTCAGTCACCAACTGCAACAGATCACACAACCTCAGCTGATTGAGGTCAATAATTAAGTCAGATTGGCCGAGTTGTAATGTACTTATATTTAATCTGTCATTTCACCCATTTTATTATACCATGCATTTCACCTGCTGGCGGAAATGCAGCCAACTTCGCTTTTGCTCTAGGGTCGTCTTCTTCCGGTGACAGCGAAACGCAGAGGTTGTTCAAATAAAAATAAAGAAAAGAAATAAATCAAATCGTTTTAAATTAACAGAAACAAATAGCAATGTAGAAAAGACATTTACAAATTTCTTATATTTTCACTTTGATACAAAGGGTTTACTTTAAAATTAAATTCACAAATTTGTTGAGTCACACACTCAGGATGGTTAAAAATTGTCGACTGAATGTATAAAAAGAAATGTCAATACACCATATGTATATATGTACACACAAACCCGATCTGTCAACTCACGGATGGGTTGCTAGAGCGGCGAATTGTGAACTGTTCTACTATAATAGATATAAATATACATATAATTCATGGTTATAAATATAATTCATGAGTCTTAAATATCATAGCTATACATCAAATAGTAATGTATAAAAAGGTTCAATGTACATATTTACATATATGTAAGTTAGTTACAGTAGTTATAAATAAGGTACATGTTCAAATTCAATATAAAATTCAGTTAAAATTCAGGTTTTGGTTTTTAATTAGAATATGTTGATGCAAAGTCGCTCAGCCACCCTAATAGTCCCGAAATGAGGCTGACGGATCCCTGACGGATCCCGAAAACTATCCAGAAATTATGCCGAAAAGGTTCTTAAATGACCCCGATGGGATCCCGGACGGATCACGAAACCCATCCAGAAATATTGCCGGAAGGGACAGCAAATGACCCTAAAAAGTCCCGAAATGACCCCGACGGGATCCCGGATGTATGCCGAAAACTATCCAGAAATAATGCCGGAAAAGTCTTCAAATGATCTGAAAATAGTCCCGAATTGACCCAGACGGGATCCCGGTTGGATCCCGAAAACTACCCAGAAATGATCCCGAAAAGGTCCTGAAATGACCCCGACGGGATCCCAGACGGATCCCGAAAACCATCCAGAAATCAGGCCGGAAGGGACCGCAAATTATCCTAAAAAAGTCCCGAAATGACCCCGACGGGATCCCGGACGGATCCCGAAAACTATCCAAAAATTATGCCGAAAAGGTTCTTAAATGACCACGACGGGATCCCGGACGGATGCCGAAAATTATCCAGAAATATTGCCGGAAAAGTTTTCAAATGATCTAAAAATAGTCCCGAAATGAGCCAGACGGGATCCCGGATGGATCCCGAAAACTATCCAGAAATGATCCCGAAAAGGTCCCGAAATTACCCTGACGGGATCCCGGACGGATCCCGAAAAACATCCAGAAATGATGCCGAGAGGGTCCCCAAATGATCTCGTATTAGTCGAGAAAAAGTCCCGAAATGACCCCGACGGGATCCCGGACGGATCCCGAAAACCATCCAAAAATGAGGCCGGAAGAAACCGCAAATGATCCTAAAAAAGTCTCGAAATTACCCTGACGGGATCCCGGACGGATGCCGAAAACGATCCAGGAATAATGCCGGAAAAGTCTTCAAATGATTTGCAAATAGTCCCGAATTGACCCAGACGGAATCGCGGTTGGATCCCGGTTGGACCCGAAAACTACCCAGAAATGACCCCGACGGGATTCCAGACGGATCCCGAAAACCATCCAGAAATGAGGCCGGAAGGGACCGCAAATTATCCTAAAAAAAGTCCCGAAATGACCCCGACGGGATCCCGGACGGATCCCGAAAGCTATCCAGAAATAATGCCGGAAAAGTCTTCAAATGATCTAGAAATAGTCCCGAAATGACCCAGGCGGGATCCCGGACGGATCCCGAAAACTATCCAGAAATGATTTCGAAAAGGTCCTGAAATTACCCCAACGAGATCCCGGATGGATCCCGAAAACTATCCAGAAATGATGCCGGAAAGGTCCTCAAGTGATCCCCTAATAGTCCCGAAATGACCCTGATGGGATCCCCAACATATCCCGAAAACCATCCAGAAATGATGGCGAAAGGGTCGCCATATGATCCCGTATTAGCCGCGAAAAAGTCCCGAAATGACCCCGACGGGATTCCGGACCGATCCCGTAAACCATCTAGAAATGATACCGGAAGGTACTCTCCCAAAATAGAAAGGGTGCAAAAAATGTTTACCAAGTTTGCTTTATGTTAGGATTTGCAAGCTTATCAGACAGAAAAATCTACTTTTCAATAATGTTCATATATAACATCATCAATGGTAAAGTAAATTGTACTCAAATCTATGAGTCAATAAATTTTAACCACACAGTGCGTGAGCTTAGGCAGGTGAGACCTTTTACTGTTCCTGCGCATAGATCTACCTAGGCATATAATGAGCCAATATCGAGATGCATTCTTTTATGCAACACATATTCGGAGGCTATTGATTTTAATTTGAGTATAAATACCTTCAAATTAAATTTATTTAAAATATTTAATTAATCAAGTAGTCTGTAAGATTATCCGTAAAAGAAGAAATTAATAAATAAATGATTCCGAAAAAGTCCTGAAATGACCCCGACGGGATGCCGGACGAATCCCGAAAACCATTCAGAAATGATGCCGGAAGAGACCCATGATCTCTTCGGAATTCCGGACGGATTCCGAAAACCATCCAGAAATTATGCCGGATGGGAAGTCAAATGATTCCGACAAAGTCCCGAAATGACCCCGACGGGATCCCGCACGAATACCGAAAATCATCCAGAAATGATGCCGCAAGGGTCCCCAAATGATCCCATATTAGTAGAGAAAAAGTCCCGAAATAACCCTGACGGGATCCCGGACGGATCTCGAAAACCATCCAGAAATGATGCCGGAAGGGACCTCAAATGATCCCGAGAAAGTCCCGAAATGACCACGACGGGATCCCGCATGGATACAGAAAACCATCCAGAAATGATGCCGAAAGGGTCCCCAAATGATCCCGTATTAGTCGACCCCGACGGGATGCCGGACGAATCCCGAAAACCATTCAGAAATGATGCCGGAAGAGACCCAAGATCTCTTCGGAATTCCGGACGGATTCCGAAAACCATCCAGAAATTATGCCGGAAGGGAAGTCAAATGATTCCGACAAAGTCCCGAAATGACCCCGACGGGATCCCGCACGAATACCGAAAATCATCCAGAAATGATGCCGCAAGGGTCCCCCAAATGATCCCATATTAGTCGAGAAAAAGTCCCGAAATAACCCTGACGGGATCCCGGACGGATCTCGAAAACCATTCAGAAATGATGCCGGATGAGACCCATGATCCCTTCGGAATTCCGGACGGATTCCGAAAACCATCCAGAAATTATGCCGGAAGGGAAGTCAAATGATTCCGACAAAGTCCCGAAATGACCCCGACGGGATCCCGCACGAATACCGAAAATCATCCAGAAATGATGCCGCAAGGGTCCCCAAATGATCCCGTATTAGTCCGAGAAAAAGTCCCGAAATAACCCTGACGGGATCCCGGTCGGATCCCGAAAACCATCCAGAAATGATGCCGGAAGGCACCTTAAATGATCCCGAAAAAGTGCCGAAATGACCCCGACGGGATCCCGCATGGATACCGAAAACCATCCAGAAATGATGCCGAAAGGGTCCCCAAATGATCCCGTATTAGTCGAGAAAAAGTCCCGAAATGACCCCGACGGAATCCCGGACGGATACCGAAAACCATCCAGAAATTATGGCGGTAGGTACGCCAAACGATCCCGAAATAGTCCCGAAATGACCCCGTCGGGACACCAAAAAAACTATACATAAATGATTCCTGAAAAGTCCTCAAATGATCTCCTAATATTCCCGAAATTACCCTGACGGGATCCTGGACGGATCCCGAAAACCATCCAGAAATAATGCCGAAAGGGTCCCCAAATGATCCCGTATTAGTCGAGAAAAAGTCCCGAAATGTCCCCGAAGAGATCCCGGACGGATCCTGAAAACCATCCAGAAATGATGCCGGAAAGGTCTTAAAATGATCTCCTAATAGTCCCGAAATAACCCTGACGGGATCCCCGACTGATCCCGAAAACTATCCAGAAATGATGCCGAAAAGGTCTTCAAATGATCCCCTATATTTAGGGGGGTGGCAGGATAAAATTTACCTTTCCTTTTTTGATGGATTTGGCTGCTGCGGATGCGGCGGTGATGGCGATGACGTGGTGGTGCTTTGGTGATGGCAATCGGGTTAGTCACGGTGGCGGTGGCGATGTGTGGTCTTTAATTGGACAACAAATTGTTACGATCTTCATTGACTGAGTGTGCAACAGGCACCTTCAAGGGACGAAAGAGCTGCAGTGCTTGTGGCAAGGTGCAACGACCACGGCGTGTGCACTGGCGTTTAGGTCCGGAGCTTCAGCTTCGTGGATTCGATAACGCGGTGACTGTACAGCACTGCTCTCCCCAATCAATGGTCAAACACCATTATTATTTTTGCACACTGGGGATATTCACACAGAAGAAAAAAAAGAAAACAAACCTACGCGTTTGCATGCCACACTTCACTAATACGACATCCTCAACTTACCCTTATGCCTGGCAGCTCGTTGTTGCAACATTTGGGGGCTGCCTCTGTACCCCCTACCTTTGGCCTCATTGATGTTGTTGAGGCCCCAATAAATTACCATCAACTCCGGTGTCTCAAACCAAATCAAACAAATTAGTTACCCATTATGAATTATTATTATTAAAAAAATTCAATCCATTATACATTTCGTTTCTTAGTTGAGTTAACCTAAACTTAATTAATGGAATTTACTTTGATTTTTAAACGAAGAAAATCACTAAAAACAAAACAGCTGAATGAGAAGTTATATAGTGGAATTTTAGTTACGCTCCCTAGAACATTAATTGCATATGGCAATTCAAAAATCAAATAGTTATACACATGTATGTAAATATGTTTTTACGTTAATATATACGCATGTATAAAATTTAAAAATTATGTATCAAAAAAAATTCAAGTAATAAGGAAAACTACCCTTGATATATATATCAGCTCATGTACGTATGGGCTTACATGTGGATGTACATTAATATTAATGAATAATCAAAAAAAAATATTTTTGATAAACGTTTGCTTAGTTTAGTTGGCCGACACTTAATTTGTGAGACTTATTTTGATTCATAGCCCAAGAAAATCATTATAAAAAAAGGTATAAAAAATCTTAAATTTATATCCTATGAACTCAACAAAAATAATCTTGATATATGTACGTACGTATGTAAATGTGCATATGTGCCTTTATGTACGCAGATGTAAAAAAAAAGTATTATCAAAAAAAAAAAAAAAATTTTGTTGAAAAGACGACTAAATCCAATATATGTACATATATGTATGGCAACTTACTAATGTGCATACATATGTATATAAATGCACAACATTGTATAAATGTGCAATAAAGAAAAAAAATTGTTAACAAAATAATATGTAGGAAATAGGTGAATATATTTTGGTACATATATACGTGAGTAACTAAATTAATTTTACAGGTATATAGCATTTCTACCTAGCTTTGAAGGCCTTCTTGCTTGGGGAAGGGGTTATCATTCCTTAAACAAGAATTAAAATATTTTCTAATCCAACTAACACAATTAATAGTTTTTAATTTGCAAAAGAAAAAACACTTAAAACATTACCAAACCTAAAATGTTGGCAACCATGTTTAAAAATGTAAAAAAAAAAGTATTTTAAATCACTCTCAATAAAGAAGAAGGCATATGTATAAATGTTCGCGTCGAAAATCATACAAATTCCCATAAATGGTTGCATCGAACAATATTTCTTTAGCTTGTATCATAAAGCTCTCTCAAACGCATCACACAGTTCTCTAGAACATGTTCACTTCACTTACATGTATGCATGTGTGTGATCGTGCACAGGTTCAAGAGAATGCTGTACAACAATAACAACAAAAATATGATATTTTGCGGTTTGGTTAGTCGAATTTTTGGTAAGTTACTACATATTACCAACTATTCAAACTTGGCTAATTCAAACTACAGTGGGTATTCAAAATAAGGGTAATGAACTTTAGGAGGGGTTTTCTTTTAACCTAATTTCTTATATTGAAAACAGTTAGGGGTGTCATAAATTTTTTTATGAGAAAAATTCAATTAGAATTTACTATTTCTTAGCAACATTTTAGGCATACGATTCAATGTTTCTAAACATAACTTGATTCTTATTCATACTAATTTTTGAGTTTGAGTTCGATTTCTATATTTCTACATACATTTTATGTATCTATATGTATTACTAATCTATTATGTATATTACTAAAACGAATTTAAATTTTAAATTAAATTATTCAAATTTTCTGACGTGTCTTGGGATTATGTTAGAAACCTCCGACGATGATGAAAACCGGCTATTTTGGGTGTTCTGGCTTGTTTAAAATATGCCTTACTGGATTATCAGCAACTGGAGATTTTGAGATTTATGTTGTGATCGAAAAAGCGGGGTTAAGTAAAAGGGGGGTTGCTTTTCGCACAAGCAACCCACATGTATATGATACAAAATTGATGGCAAATGAATTTGCAGAAAATGTGGGGTTTTTAGAAAAATCTGCGAATGAAAAAGATACCGCTCTTTTAGATTTATGTTTAAATTATTTGCACTACATTTAGGTATAAGAGGGGTAAATGGAGTTCTATAATTTAATAAAAATATCACTTACCATGTATCTATGCTTATAAATTTCGGCTCAAAATATGCTGGTTACCGGAGGCAAATTTATTTATTAATATTAAGTTTTAATTCGCACGGGTATCGGATGAATATGTTAACCTTGATGTGAAATCACAAATTATAAGTTTATATAGCTTCAAGAAGATGTGCCATAGTGGTTATAAAAAAAATTTTAACTTTTAACACTCGGCGTGAAAAGTCGTACTTTATATTGGCAAATCTGTCACAAGTCTATTAATCACTGCACTCTGATTTAAAACTTTAAAACTATATAACTTTGAAAATTTACCCGAACAACTAGACTGCAAATTTTTATTAAAATCACGACTTTTCAGTGTTGAAGTCCAAAAGGAAAGGAAGGAGAATTCCTTATTTTGTTTAAAGCTGGTTTCAGGTCAAATTGAGTAAAACACAATATGTTTAAGTTTTACTACCAATATAGACTTGCCCAACACAAGTCGGATTTAAAACATTGCCATAATGTAATGAATCAAAAAACAGCACTCATGATGCACTGTAAAATGAGAGCACATACACCAAATTTTGAAGAAACAAAGATTCTCCAGCAAGAACAACATTATAGCAAACGTTTCACTCTAGAAATGTTACATATCGTCGACAAAGATACAAACATTAGGCTCAATTATAAGACAGATATAGCGAACTGCGCGCACAGCTACAAATATTTACTTTCCAACAAGACAGTACACAGCTCCACGTCAGACAGAGCAGACGTGTAAATAAATGCAATGTATGTACATATATTTTGTTCAATTTTATAATTTTTAATATGTGCAATTGTAAATGTTTTATTTTATTTTGTTTTGATTTTGTCAATAGTTACGCCCTGAAGACGGTTACCGGAAGAGTAGCCGAAATATATTGGTAGTAAAACTTAAACATATTGTGTTTTACTCAATTTGACCTGAAGCCAGCTTTAAACAAAATAAGTAATTAATTAAGAGGTCGCAAAAAATTACAATTATGGAAGGAGAATTCTTTTCGGAAGTAGCTTTAAAGCCGCATGTTGCTCAGATAAGTAGATAAATCGGTTCGAGATACATATGTTTTTGACATGGCGGTGTTAG
Organism: Eurosta solidaginis; assembly: GCF_040869045.1. Lineage (NCBI taxonomy): Eukaryota > Metazoa > Arthropoda > Insecta > Diptera > Tephritidae > Eurosta > Eurosta solidaginis. The sequence goes on along the minus strand of NC_090319.1, from coordinate 177,538,066 downwards.
TTAGTGTTTTAAAGTAAGGACAGTGGTGGCAAAATAAAACTATGTATGTGAACAAAAAAAATCTAAAGTCTGCTGTAAACATAAAATAGAAATTAGGAAAAATGTTTTGAGGCCTTGTACTACGGTACAAAATGTGGCCCAACGTTGAAACAAACGCACGATATATCGTGAAGTCGCAACTAAATAGCGCTGCCGAACGGGGAAACATATGATATTCCGAACCGAAACTTTCGATATTGTAATGTACTTATATTTAATCTGTCATGTCACCCATTTTATTTTACCATGCATTTCTGACAGATGGTAAATGTCACCTGCCTGAAAATGCCGCTCACACGTTTTAATACATCAAGCGCATCGACAGTGGAGCAGAAATCTAGAGGTACACAAAGAAAATCTAAAGCTTCTGAAAATAGCACCATCGTTGTACCTCCACCTGCTCCTGGTGCTCCTGCTGCCTCTACCATTTCATCGACGCTGTAACTAGTGTAACTGTTGGCCTTGAAGCCACACCATCAAGTGGAGAAATAAACCACCTTGAAGAGCAGTTAAGATTATTGAAGCTACGTAAAGAAGTAATGGAGCTCCAAGGTGTAGTCCAGCAATTGGAGTCTGGCCCGGTCCTGCGCATAGGAAGGTACATCCATTTCGGGATTTGCGCTTTATCCACCACCTCAAACCGCGCGTTTGTGCCTTGCCTTTGGAGGTTTGGAACCACTTCCTCCAGCAACCGCAAGCTATCGATGTTGTCGCACGCTATCATCTTCACACCATTATACCATCCCCCCGAATCAAAGGTTGGAAGGGGCTTACTTGGTTGTTCCCGCATCATCTTAAGCATTAAGCTAATAAACTCACTTTCCACAGATCTCCACCTTTCAGTAGTCATTTGTCCGAAAGGACAGTGACTGCTTTGCCACATCACTCATCTTCTCGGGAAAAGCAGGAGTCTTAGTGTTATCTCCTTTAGCGCCTCCGATAAAGCCGTAGTCTTAGCGTTACCTCAGTTTGGCTTATCTCCTATTTCCGTAGTTGGAACTTCCCTCTGACTCGCAGCTTTCGGGGTAGTTGCTACCTCGCTATTGGAGCCAATCTGTCTTACAGCTTTGAGCCTACTTATCTTGTCTATGCGACTGCCCTGCCTCGCGGCTCTAGGACTGGGTCCTTTCTGCCTCTTGAAAGCAGGCTTGTCGCCTTCTGCCGAACGTTGCCTCTTCATTCTGCCATTCGACGCTTCTTCCTCCTCGTACCGGTTGCAGAACCGAGGGTTTCTCGCAGCAAACCTTTTGAACTGCCTTCGACCTACTTCTACCGCTTCATGGGCCCATTCCAAGGCTCGATCTCCACTTCTGTTGGGTTAACCACTGCTCCCGAGCGTTGTACACTTCTTAGTGCTGCACGGTACTGCGAGAGAGCTCTTTTACTTCCTCTGCTCCGTACCCTTCTCCACTCTTCTACTCCGTTTTCATTTGTGTGCTTCTCCAACACGGAGTTCATTGAATCAGCACTACTCTCGCTCCCCGAGTCCGACGCATCGCTTAATTCGTATTTGTCGTCCTTGGATTGCGACTCCGTTCTCCTCTTATCATCGTCCTTATTACAATTAGGTAATGAGTCGCTCATCTTGGTCGTACGACCACCTGCCCGACAAGGCGGGCTCAGCGGTCCAGTATTATGTACGGGGAAGGAACTGTTCACCACAGCAGCGCCCCTTACTGTGGTAATACCATAAATACTTCCCGAAGTGGCCAGGTATCGGGAAGGCTCTGTTCGAATACAGCCGAATTTATCTCCTGGCACGGTCCGCATAACACCCTGGATTAGGGGGTTGGCAGTTCTTGGTCAACGACATCCCACCGATCTCCTATGAGGCGAAACGGCGTAGATGTAAGTCCTAAACAGCTCCGCCTCATAGTCGGGCGCTACGGAGTTCGGCTAAGCCCTCACACCAACGACAAAGTGCCTACCATAGTGAGGGCAGAACATATACTAAAACTGGAACGATGCACCGGCTAATTTTCAGAGATTTGTCTATAACATCTTTCGAGACCTAATTGATGCAAAAGAAATTATTGTGTATATTGATGACATATTAATAGCGTCAAGTGATCTTGAAAGTCATATTAAGATCCTACGTAAAGTGCTTAGGAGGACTTATGAAAAATATTTGGAACTTAAGTTTAGGAAGTGCAAGTTTAGCTACAACGTCATTGAGTATTTGGGTTATCAAGTTACTCCTTCAGGAATACAGTCTTCGAGGATCCATATTAAGGCAATTGCGAAGTACCCAGTCCAAAGAATCATAAAGAGCTCCGCTTTTGTATTGGTTTGTTTTCTCATTTTCGAAAATTTGTCCCTTCTTTTTCTAAAATCGCTAAGCCGTTCTTAGATTTACTACGCGAAGATGCTGAACTTAGGTTTTCAAGGGAATGTTTCAAGGCATTTGAGGAATTACGCAATATTTTAGTAAGTTCACCACTGTTAGCAATATATGATCGCAAACGTGAAACACAACTTCATTGCGATGCAAGCAGTCAGGGCTTTGGTTCTGTGCTTCCACAAAAGCAGGACGATGTGAAATTTCTTCCAATAGCGTACTTTTCCAAAAAAACAACACCAGCTGAGTCTAGATATCATAGCTTTGAGCTAGAAGCCCTATCGATCATATGTGCTCTCCGCATATTTAGAATATATTTAGAAGGTGTGCCATTTAAAATCATAACAGATTGCAACTCACTCACTATGACCCTAAGTAAGAAACAGATCAATCCAAGAATAGCTAGGTGGACATTGGAGCTGGAACATTTTGATTATTCTATTCGGGTTGGAGCTAATCTGGGCTATGAATACGCGTTAAGCCGGAGTCCGTTGTTGGAAAGAGAATACGATTCCATAAATTTCACTTCAAAATCCGATGAAAGCAGTATTAGCAGTCGTCAGTATTCTCAACTTGTAGATTCGCAACCCTGGTCTGACGAAGTTGAAAGTGAGTTAGTGGCCGCTTTAGACGGATGATCTGGGTGTTCAGATCCAGAACCGAGACGAGAAGTTTAGCGAGCTCATGACCAAACTGAAGAAAGAGGAAGTCATAGGGTATGAACTAGTGGACGGTTTAGTGTGTAGGAGAATTGGCGAGAAGATTATGCTTTGTATACCTTCAGAGATGGAGGAAAATGTAATCCGCACAACTCATGAGAAATTTGGCCGTTTAGGAACAGAGAAATGTTATAATCAAATACGCAAGACATATTGGTTTGAAAGTATGAGGGATAAAGTTGACCGGTTCATTAAAAATTGTCTTAAGTGTATTGTGTACTCTGCCCCAGCTCGTTCCAATGAGCATAAGATGTTTAGTATTCCTAAAAAACCAATACCATTTGGCATCATTCACTTAGATCACTTCGGTCCCTTGCGAGCGATTAAATCAAAAAGCAAACATATTTTAGTCGTGATTGACGCATTCACAAAATTTGTAAAATTATATCCGGTTAATCGATGTTTCCATTCCAGCTCCGACTATGGATGCTGATCCCAAAGTTCCTTCACCTCCAGATGTTCCACCCCCAACTATTGAATTGATAAATCTGTCCTCTCCGAGTCCCTTAGCAGTTCAACCATCGACATCGAATGCTCATTCAACTGTATCTTCTGTACCCTCCACAAAAAGGAACCAGGTTCCCCAGAACCCTCTGCGGAATCCGAACCGCCGGCTACTATAGATTGATTACTGTCCCGATTATAAAGTCGATTTTCGTGTCCAGATTCGAGAGAGACAATACAGAAGTGGACCTGAAGTCGTACATCATAGGTAAACTTAAATCTGAAAATGTGTCTATTCGTAAATTTAATTTTAATTATCCTAGAGACATTTCGTCATTTAGGATTGACGTATCAGCGCAACATTTTGAAACAATTTTGAATAATTCATTTTGGCCACCCGGAGCCTTTGTGCGTGAATTCGAGCATAGACGCAACGTTAGTATTCGTAATCTTGCAACCGTTCCTCATAACAATAATTAATATATTTTATCAAAATGTAAGAGGCCTAAACACAAAACTAAGTGAACTATACTTGAGATCATTTAACTGTAATTACAATATCATCGCTTTTACTGAAACTTGGTTAAAGCCTCATATTTTTAATTCGGAGATTCTTTGCAATGATTACCAAATATATAGAAATTACCGCTTGAACAGAGTTGGAGGTGGAGTTTTGCTCGCGGTACATCCTTCTATACCTTCCGCTGAGGTAAATTTGCCTGTTATTGAGCTACGGAATTTAAGTGCATTAGAACCCAGCTGGGAATAGGTTTTACCTATACTGCCATTTGCTATATCCCACTATCTTCAGATCCTTCGGTGTATATGAACCATATTTCGTTACTGAAACATATCAGTTCAATATTGAAGTCTTTTGACTCGATAATTGTCTTGGGTGACTTTAATCTTCCGCACGTATCATGGACAAAATCCGACCATGGTATTGTACCGGTTTCTTCAAAATTCTCCAGTATCGACTTTTTAGCTGAAATAACTGAACTTTGTCTAAGACAGATAAATATAGTTCCAAACATGTCCGGGAGTGTACTTGATCTGGTATTTGTTAATGATACATCAAAATCCATTCTTAGGAGGGGTGAACCTCTTACTGTACCTGAGGATCGTTACCATCCTTCGCTGGAAATAGTTTACGAATTGGAAGAAAGTTCTCGCAGTTGCACTACCACAGAAAACTACTTTAGTTTTAGATTCGAATTCGCGAAGGCTAATTTTAATAAACTCAACCAAATTTTATCTACAATAGTTTGGCCCAAATACGGTGCAGATATTGACAAAAACGTTTCTGACTTCAACGCCATCATTCACGCTATTCTGGAAAGACATGTACCTAAGCGTAAACGTGTTTTCACTGAACTAGTCCAAATATGGTACACCAAAGAACTGAAATCTTTAAAAAAACAAAAATCGCATTCCTTCAAGCTGTACAAGAAGACGGGTTCACACTCCGACTACTTGAAGTACTCTATATTGCGTCATAAATATTTTGAATTAAATAAAAAGTGTTACAATACCTATCTCTGTGCCATGAAAAAGAAAATAACTTGCAATCCGAAATCTTTCTATAATTTCGTGAACTCTAAACGTAGGGTTAAAGGCTTTCCTTCTGGTATGAAATACCGTGATTATTTCTCTAGCGACGATCAAGTTATTGCTAACTTATTTGCACAATTTTTCAAATCAAACTATTCCGCTGAATTAATTTCTTTATCTAGTGAATACCCGTATCAACTTAACTCACTTAACGCAATTAATATTCCATCAATATCTCCAGAAGAGGTTCTTACATATTTAACTTCTTTGAAGGAATCTTATAAATACGTTCCTGACCTAATTCCCACATGTATTCTCAAAAGATGCGCAGAACACATTTATCTGCCCCTAACTGATTTATTCAACATTTCCCTAAATCATGGAGTTTTTCCTTCTGCTTGGAAGGAATATTTTCTAATACCCATCCACAAAAACGGCAGTAGGTCATGTGTAGAAAATTATCGAGGAATTGCTAAATTGTCTGCCATCCCAAAGGGTTTGAAGCCATTGTTACTAATCAGCTGACATTTTCCATTTCTGCATTGATTGCAGACTTTCAACATGGATTCTGTAAAGGCAAATCTTCCATTACCAAGCTATTTGTATTCACAACGCATGTTTCTAATGGATGTAGAGAAAATCTTCACACCGATGTTATTTACACTGATTTCAGTAAAGCATTTGACAAAGTTTCCCATTCATTGCTTATCCACAAGCTGGATCGACTTGGCTTCCAACCAGGTCTCACTCAGTGGATATCCTCTTATCTCTGCGGTAGAACGAAACAAGTAATTTTTAAAAATACTCTTTCAGAGGTTATAAATGTTCCCTCTGGCGTCCCACAGGGAAGTCATCTCGGTCCAATTCTGTTCTTGCTATTTATTAATGATATCTGTACCATAAAAAAATATTCCAAAATTTTAATGATGTAAACTTGAAAGGTCCTATGCGTCTATTGAAGAACGTCTCATGCTTCAAGCGGATTTAAACTGCTTAGTTGCTTGGTGCAACGCGAACTCAATGCCGCTGAACATCAATAAATGTAAGTTCATGTGCCTCTCTGGGAGATCTTTGCCAGCAGCCTCTTACGTAATTGATAATTTTTGTCTTGCATCAGTAAATTATTTTGTTGTCTTGGGAGTCACGATGGATGCTAAAATTAGTTTCAACCTTCATATTATGACTACTGCCAATAAGGCTAGAGGTGTTCTATCATTCGTGAAGAGATGGTCTAAAGAATTTAGTGACCCTTATTTAACCAAAGCCATTTTTACCACATTAGTTAGACCTATACTCGAATATGGATCAGTAGTCTGGAATCCGCAATATCAAGTTCATGCAGATAGGCTTGAGTCAATACAGAAACAATTTTTACTTTTTTCTTTAAGGAATTTTCATTGGGACTCTGCATACAATCTTCCACCTTATACTAGTCGGCTAAAGCTTATCAATCTTCTCGCTAGCCGTAGAGAAATGCTAGGCGTATTATTTATGGCTAAACCACTCAACGGACTAATTTCTAGACCCTTTCTTTTGAACGATGTAAACTTCAATGTCCCTTCACGAGCGTCAAGACAATACAAACCTCTTCTTTTGAGGCAGTGCAAAACTAATTTCGAATTAAATGAACCTTTCCGGTGTTTGTGTCATGATTTTAACTCTCACTCGAATTCATTTGATATAACGGATTCACTTTTTACTATAAGGAAAACTGTCCTATCCTATCTTAACACGTAACAAAATAAAAATAAAAAAAAATTAAAATCTGTAAATGCTAAATCGTTAACTTATTTAACAATTTACTATATGTATAATTTTCTACTGTTATGTATATAATACACAGCTGATGATTTTTATTCTGTAGCTGAGCAGTTTTAGATCTCTACGCTTAACAAACCACCGCCTATCAACAACACGGCAAAAACAAAAAGAAATCCGTGCGTCATGCGGATTCGCCCCTCGTGTCGGTTGGGCGGGCTTTGGAGGGTATTAATCCGTTGGGCTTATTATTATTATTATTATTAATTTCACGAGTACAAAAGAAATGTGCTGCTCACTAGATAAATATTTTTCTTACTATAGCCGCCCCAGACTACTAGTGACTACTTATCGAAAGGAAATATAAGCCATGTGAAAGTCGCAGTAGCATCACCGCAGGCAAATGGACAGATCGAGAGAGTAAATCGTGTCCTCAAGACGATGGTGAGCAAACTTACTTAGTCCGTGGAACACTCAGAATGAACTGCCAAGTTGCTTCAAATATAATATGCTCTAAACAACATAGTACTAAGAAAAACTCGCCTAGCGTTTTACTCTTTTGGGTAAATCAAAGAGGTAGTATCGTGGATGAATTTAGCGAATTTATGGAAGACAAACTAGTGGATGAAACCACTAGAAACCATGTGGAAAATATGCAAAAGGCAATTAGGAATGTAGAACGTTCTCAAGAGTATAATTACCAATATTTTTTTAAACACAGTGTTCCGGCAAAAACCTATTAAGTAGGAGATTTTGTAGTCATTAGGCACGTGGATACCACGGTAAGAACTAATAAGAAACTCGTTCAAAAGTATAGGGCCCCGTATGTTATACGCAAAGTACTACCTAATGATCGTTATGTCATAAGGGATGTAGATAACTGCCAACTGACACATCTGCCATATGACGGCATTGTTGAAGCTATGAAAATTCATAAATGGTGCCTGCCTAATAACGCTGAACAAGACCCACTTCAGTCACCAACTGCAACAGGTCACACAACCTTAGCTGATTGAGGTCAATAATTAAGTCAGATTAGCCGAGTTGTAATGTACTTATATTTAACCCGTCATGAAACCCATTTTATTATATCATGCATTTCTGGCAGATGGTAAATATCACCTGCTGGCGGAAATGCAGCCAACTTCGCTTTTGCTCTCGGGCCGTCTTCTTCCGGTGACAGCGAAACGCAGAGGTTGTTCAAATAAAAGTAAAGCAAAAGAAATAAATCAAATCGTTTTTAATTAAAAGAAACAAATTGCAATATAGAAAAGACACTTGCAAATTTCTTATATGTTCTCTCAAAGGTTTACTTTAAAATTAAATTCCAAATTTGATGAGTCACACACTCGGGATGGTTAAAAACTGTGGAATGAATTTATAAAAAGAAATGTCAATACACCATATATGTACACACAAACCCGATCTGTCAACTCACGGATGGGTTGCTAGAGCGGCGAATTTTGAACTGTTATACTATAATAGATATAAATATACATATAATTCATGGATATAAATATAATTCATGAGTCTTAAATATCTAGCTATACATCAAATAGTATTTTATAAAGCGGTACAATGTACATATTTACATATATGTAACTTAGTTACAGTAGTTATAAATAAGGTACATGTTCAGATTCAATATAAAATTCAGTTAAAATTCAGATTTTGGTTTCTAATTAGAATATGTTGTTGCAGTTGGCTGCTGCTGACTGTAATAGTCGCTCAGCCACCCTAATAGTCCCGAAATGACCCAGACGGGATCCCGAAAACTATCCAGAAATGATCCCGAATAGGTCTTGAAATGCCCCCGGCGGGATCCCGGACGGAATCCCGAAAACCATCCAGAAATGGTGCCGGAAGGGACCGCAAATGAACCTGAAAACGTCCTGAAATGATCCCGACGGGATCCCGGACGGATCCCGAAAACCATACAGAAATGAGACCGGAAGGGACCGTAAGTGATCCTAAAAAAGTTCCGAAATGAACCCGACGAGATCCCGGACGGATCCCGAAAACTATCCAGAAATGATGCCGGAAAGGTCCTCAACTTATCCCCTAATAGTCCCGCAATGACCCTGATGGGATCCCCGACGTATCCCGAAAACCATAAAGAAATGATGACGAAAGGGTTGCCAAATTATCTCGTATTAGCCGCCAAAAAGTCCTGAAATGACCCCGACGGGATCCCGGACGGACTCCGAAAACCATCCAGAAATTATTGCGGTAAGTACCCCAAACGATCCCGAAGTAGTCCCGAAATGACCCCGTCGAGACACCGGACCGATCCAGAAAACTATACAGAAAGGATGCCGGAAATTCCTCAAATGATCCCCTAATATTCCCGAAATGACCCTGACTTTATCCCGGACGGATCCCGAAAACCATCCAGAAATGATGGCGAAAGGGTCCCCAAACGATCCCGAAAAAGTCCTGAATAGAATCCTACGGGATGCCGGACGAATCCCGAAAAACATCCAGAAATGATGCCGGACGAGACCCCAATTATCCCGAAAAAGTTCCGAAAGGACCCCGGGCGGAATTCCGGAGGAAACCCGAAAACCATCCAGAAATGAGGCCGGAAGCGACCCCAAATTATCCCAAAAAAGTCCCGAAATTACTCCGTCGGGATTCCGGACGGATCCCGAAAACTATCCAGAAATGATGCCGGAAAGGTATTCAAATGATCCCCTAATAGTCCCGAAATGACCCTGACGGGATCTCCGACGGATCCCGAAAACTATCCAGAAATGATCCCGAAAAGGTCCTGAAATGACCCCCGACGGGATCCCGGGCGGATCCCGAAAATCATCCAGAAATGAGTCCGGAAGGGACCCCAAATGATCCAAAAAAAGTCCCGAAATGACCCCGACGGGTTCCCGGGCGGATCCCGAAGACTATCCAGAAATGATACCGAAAGGGTACCCTAATGATCCCGTATTAGTCGAGAAAAAGTCCCGAAATGACCCCGACGGGATCCCGCACGGATACCGAAAACCATCCAGAAATGATGACGAAAGGGTCCCCAAATGACACCGTATTAGTCGAGAAAAAGTCCCGAAATAACCCCGACGGGATCCCGGACGGATCTCGAAAATCATCCAGAAATGATGCCGGAAGGGACTCAAATGATCCCGAAAAAGTCCCGAAATGACCCCGATAGGATACCGCACCGATACCGAAAACCATCTAGAAAGGATGCCGAAAGGGTCCCCAAATGGCACCGTATTAGTCGTGAAAAAGTCCCGAAATGACCCCGACGGGGTTCCCGGGCGGATCCCGAAGACCATCCAGCAATGATACCGAAAGGGTCCCCTAATGATCCCGTATTAGTCGAGAAAAAGTCCCGAAATGACCCCGACGGGATCCCGCACGGATACCGGAAACCATCCAGAAATGATGCCGAAAGGGTCCCCAAATGATACCGTATTAGTCGAGAAAAAGTCCCGAAATAACCCCGACGGGATCCCGGACGGATATCGAAAACCATCCAGAAATGAGGCCGGAAGGGACCCCAAATGATCCTGAAAAAGTCCCGAAATGACCCCGACGGGATCCCGGAAGGATCCCGAAAACTGTCCAGAAATGATGCCGGAAAGGTCTTCAAATGATCCCCTAATAGTCTCGAAATAAACCTGACTGGATCCCCGACGGAACCCGAAAACTATCCAGAAATAATCCCGAAAAGGTTCTGAAATGACCCCGACGGTATCTCGGGCGGATCCCGAAAATCATCCAGAAATGAGGCCGGAAGGGACCCCAAATGAACCTAAAAAAGTCCCGAAATGACCCCGACGGGTTCCCGGGCGGATCCCGAAGACCATCCAGAAATGATACCGAAAGGGTCCCCTAATGATCCCGTATTAGTCGAGAAAAAGTCCCGAAATGACCCCGACGGGATCCCGCACGGATACCGAAAACCATCTAGAAAGGATGCCGAAAGGGTCCCAAATGATCCCGTGTTAGTCGAGAAAAAGTTCCGAAATAACCACGATGGGATCCCGGAGGAAACCCGAAAACCATTCAGAAATGAGGCCGGAAGGGACCCCAAATTATCCCAAAAAAGTCCCGAAATGACTCCGACGGAATCCCGGACGGATCCCGAAAACTATCCAGAAATGATGCCGGAAAGGTCTTCAAATGATCCCCTAATAGTCCCGAAATAACTCTGACTGGATCCCCGACGGATCCCGAAAACTATCCGGAAACGATCCCGAAAAGGTCCTGAAATGGCCCCGACGGGATCCCGGACGAATACCGAAAACCATCCGGAAATGAGGCCGGAAGGACCCCAAATGATCCTAAAAAAGTCCCGAAATGACCCCGACGGGATCCCGAAAGCTATCCAGAAATGATGCCGGAAAGGTCTTCAAATGATCCCCTATGTTTAGGTGGTGGCAGGATAAATTTTACCTTTCCTTTTTTGTTGGATTTGGCTGCTGCGGATGCGGCGGTGATGGCGATGACGTGGTGGTGATATGGTGAGGGTGGTGGTGCTTTGGTGATGGGAATCGGGTTAGCCACGGCGGTGGCGATGTGTGGTCTTTAATTGGACAACAAATGTGGCCCACAAGGGTGAAACAAACGCGCGATATATCGTGAAACTCGCAACTAAATAGCGCTGCCGAACGGGGAAACGTATGATATTCCGAACCGAATTTTCCATATTGTAATGTACTTATATTTAATCTGTCATGAAACCCATTTTATTATATCATGCATTTCTGGCAGATGGTAAATATCACCTGCTGGCGGAAATGCAGCCAACTTCGCTTTTGCTCTCGGACCTCCTTCTTCCGGTGACAGCGAAACGCAGAGGTTGTTCAAATAAAAATAAAGCAAATGAAATAAATCAAATCTTTTTAAATTAAAAGAAAAAAATTTCATCCTCGCATAAATAAATATTAGAAGAAAAACTCGAACCATAAATGGAAAAAAAGTGAAAATGCCGCTCACACGTTTTAATACATCAAGCGCATCTACAGTGGAGCAGAAATCTACAGGTACACAAAGAAAACCTAAGGCTTCTGAAAATAGCACCATCGTTGTACCTCCGCCTGCTCCTGGTGCTCCTGCTGCCTCTGCCATTTCATCAACGCTGTAACTATTACTTTTGGCAATACATTGCCTGCTGCCACTATCTCTGCCACTATGGCGACTGTTGTCACCGCTGCTAAATTGCCTGTTGCTGCCGCTGCCACTACATTTCCTGTTGTTACCGCTGCCACTACATCACCTTGCTGCCTCCGCCACTACAGTGCCTGTTTTAACGCTGTTGCTACCACTACATTGCCAGCTGTTACTACTGCTGCTGTACATCATAATTCACCCGCTATTATGCTGTCCGATGCCTTTGGTGGGACCGTCGTAATGTCCAGTGAGAATCCTAACAACGTTGCCTGGTATGGTTCCACTCAGCTTCATATGAATGAATCCGCTGCAAACTATGCCATAAGCCCAACTATTGCTTCTGACGTATCTGTTGGCCTTGAAGCCACACCATCATGTGGGGAAATAAACCACCTTGAAGAGCAGTTAAGATTATTGAAGCTACGTAAAGAAGTATTGGAGCTCCAAGGTGTAGTCCAGCAATTGGAGTCGGCCCGGTCGTGCGCAAAGGCAAGTACATCCATTTCGACGAACTTGATGCAGCAGTCCCGAAGTTTAGTGGCGACAATCACCACGATATAAATGGGTGGTTTTTACAGTTTGAAGACTATGCTGATGCTAACAACTAGAATAAAAGACATAAATACCTAGCATTGCGCCGATGCATGACTGGGACAGCGAAAGAATTCGTTTTGAACCAAGGCCTAACGGATTACTCCACGTTGAAGCTTTTATTATGCGCAATGTTCCGCCGTAATTGCTCTCGACAGGAGTTCTATCGCCATCTACGGTTACGCAAACTAAAACCGTCAGAATCGTGTGTCAGTTATGTGGTGGCAATGCAATCAATCGCTGTCCAATCGGAGATAGTGGAGCAGGAATTGGTAGACATTATAGTGCACGGAATCCCAGACAGCAGCAACAATATAAGCAACTCATACGCCGAATGGAACGTTACGAGCAACGTTGGTGTGCGCAAACCATTGAACACAGATGTATCAAATACCGCAGTAAAGGCAAACACTACTGAAGATCTTTCCACTGTACGTTGCACAGTGGCGCCTTTTGAGTTTTTTCTTTTCAAAAATCATAACTTTTGAACCAATGAATATATTTTAAAAATTTTAAATGCAAATGAAAGCTAATTATTTGAAGTTTTATTGCGTGAAAACTCAGAATGTCACAGATACAGGATTTTTAGAAAAATAAAAAACAAAATGTTTTTAGTAAAAAATAAAATGAGATTTGTCTTATAATGACGTATTTAAGCATTAGATAAGATAAACTAACGATTTTGATAAGATAGCGTGGCACTGCCCACTTATGATAAAAAGTTGTATCTAAGTAGTCACGTAATCAATAACTACCAAAATCGATAGACGTATTGTTTCTTTTAAATGGCAATACTCTTATAAAACTCAAATGTCCGTTTTTGGTGCCACAATAACAAGGTGCTTCAAAATTCATCGTAAAATTTTACGTGTTTTTTTTTTTTAATTTACAAGCCAAATATGTATTTTATTAATAACTAAAAGTTATTGAAAGTGGTTCAATGAAATTTTATTTGAGCTAAAGATTAAACAGCCAACGAATTTTGGAAAAGGGGAGTGGCACTGCCCATTAATGCTAAAAAGTTTGATCTTAGTAACCGCTTTACCAATTTGTACCAAACTCGATAGACGTATTGATTCCTATAAAAATTTAATACTCGTTTGAAGGGGAAATGCCTAAGCTTTAAATTAAATCTGATAAACTTTAGAGAAATGCAATAACAAAAAATATATATTTATAAATTACTAAATTAATTAATTCTTTTATTTGAAATAAAAAATTAACTTGTACATAGATATCTTATTTTTCAATAAAGTAGCAAAATTGATTAGTAATCTCTTTTTCATTGTTGTGATCAGAAGTGAGAAACTTATTTTATCTTAACATACAGCAACTCTGTAGTTTTAGATGCATATTCTCCAAATTTGGGTCCATTAACTGGTTCATGGCAGTTTAAAATATTTAAAAGTACTCCCAATCTTTTCACAATATCTCTATCAACTCCTGTTATGCGAGCAATCACTTCATCGTTTTCATAAAACCTTCTTGAGGAGTTATCACCATTTGTATTTCCGTATCCATACTTTGGACAGTCAACTCTAAGGCCAATCTCTTTATAGAATGCATCATGAATTATTTTTTTTTCTCCTGTTTTCTTTATCCTTACATGTTGTATTGTCTTCGAAAATTTCTTCTTGTTGTGGTAGTGTATAAGCCAGCTTCAAAACAAATTCCATACATCTTATCCTAGCATGCAAAGGAGATATTCCATACTCATAAGAAAGTTCGTCAGTTATTGAATCATCAAGATTTTCAAAGTCCTTTTGGCTCTTCTTACAAATTGGAAATTTCGTTGCGGGGGGAATGTGGCACCCGGGTCGTAGGGCGCGATCGTACGCAAATAAAGAAATAAAAAAGAGAGAATTAATATCGAGTAATCACAATGTATTATTATTTATTTATCAAATATAAAGTGAGGTATTAGCGACGAGCTACGTCATGTGTTTACAAAAATGAAACTCTCACAAACTAATTATTTCACAATATAAATAGTTATTCCGATTTAATATGCAGTGGTGCAATTAGAAGGAAATTAATGGGAATACAAAGTGCACTTGGCACATTCAAATTCATGCAAATGACTTGCAAAAAAAGGCAAATTGAAAATTAAAAGTTATGTGACAATGGCTAGGAGCCAAAATTATACAAAATAAATTCACTAGGTAATTCAGATTTATAACATTAATGATTTGCAAATCTTAACTCACTGACACTCGCACTGTATAAAATGGTTGTTTTTTTATCTTACTCACCTGGGGCTAGCTGCTGGCTCTTTGGCGTTCCAAATAGAAAAGAAATATTTAAAAAACGAAAAAGGTCCGCACCACCTGCCGATAGCCAACTTTCGTCGAGTTTTTCCCCTTTGAAGTTAGCGCTCGGCAGGGGTGGGCCGTTACCAGTAAATAATAATATTGCCAAAAAATGTGCATTAGGGTGGTAGCGAATATTTAGGCTGGTGGCTTAAACATGCCGGCCCCCTTGCGGCGAACAACTCGAAAGAGCAAAAGAAAAAACTGGTGAGTACGCCAGCAACCTTCCCGAGGCAGGATAAAATAAATAAATTAAAACTATTGATGTGTATGTATCGTTGGATCGTAAGTACGATCTCCGGCGGACATCCGTACTCGCAGTAATGCAGCCTCGCTGAACTGTGGATGAAAAAGAAAAGCGTTAGTATTCAAGTACGTGGGGTTGCTTGGTTTAAAATGCACCTTGTGGTATAGTTTAAGGTTTTATAGTGGGTGGGCTCCGGACACGACGAGGCCGAATATTGTGGCTTGGGTGAGGAGCCCGCCGACCATAATATTGGCGTAGATGTCGGCGCCCAAAGTGAGCAACACTGGCGACGATCGGTAAAACGTCGGATCGGCCAGCTTCATGAACTGGAATGGGGCCGCTACCGACGGGTCCAGATTTGCCGTGGGGTTTAACCTGGCATAGTTTGCTATTACGGTGGCTTGGGTCGTGATCTTTCCCGCTACCCCATACTTTCCTCGAAGAACGATGGTGCACCTCGACAGACGTGCGGTATTGTTACGCTCCAGGTGTAGATCCTTGCACAAATTGGCATCGATAATGCTGGTGGGAGCGCAGGCATCTAACAGGGCGCGGACCAGGTGTAAACGGCCTCCTGCCTCAATTCGGACTATGGCTGTCGGCGCGATGGCGATCAATGCTCGAGTTATAGTCGGTGCCGCTAAATTATCCCGGAGTCGACCACTTCTGAAGCCGGCTGGGGTTGTTGTTTGGCGCGCGAGGGTAGTTGTGGTACCCTCCTTGCGTGGTTGATACGGGGCCGCTCTGCCAGTAGAGAGTCGGGTCGAGCGGAACGGACGCGGCTCCGCGCCGCCCCGGCGCCCACTGGCATTGCGGTGCGATGGGCGGAAAGGACGGGTCTCCGCGCCATCCCCGTGTTCCATGTGTCGCTGATTGCTTTTCTGCTTCTCATGCTAAAGCAGCGGTCGGAAGGATCGTGCTTCTCCACTGGCCGTTGGGGCGATGGCTAAGGCGGCTGCACCTCTCGTGAACTCGAAGGACCAAATGTTGCGGGGGGAATGTGGCACCCGGGTCGTAGGGCGCGATCTCACGCAAATAAAGAAAGAAAAAAGAGAGAATTAATATCGAGTAATCACAATGTATTATTATTTATTTATCAAATATAAAGTTAGGTATTAGCGACGAGCTACGTTATGTGTTTACAAAAATGAAACTCTCACAAACTAATTATTTCACAATATAAATAGTTATTCCGATTTAATATGCAGTGGCGCAATTAGAAGGAAATTAATGGGAATACAAAGTGCACTTGGCACATTCAAATTTATGCAAATGACTTGCAAAAAAAAGCAAATTGAAAATTAAAAGTTATGTGACAATGGCTAGGAGCCAAAATTATACAAAATAAATTCACTAGGCAATTCAGATTTATAACATTAATGATTTGCAAATCTTAACTCACTGACACTCGCACTGTATAAAATGGTTGGTTTTGTATCTTACTCACCTGGGGCTAGCTGCTGGCTCTTTGGCGTTCCAAATAGAAAAGAAATATTTAAAAAACGAAAAAGGTCCGCACCACCTGCCGATAGCCAACTTTCGTCGAGTTTTTCCCCTTTGAAGTTAGCGCTCGGCAGCGGTGGGCCGTTACCGGTAAATAATAATATTGCCAAAAAATGTGCATTAGGGTGGTAGCAAATATTTAGGCTGGTGGCCTAAACAGTAGATGTCGTATTTGTTATGAAGTCCATCGACCATTGTTAGAAGAAAATCATGCTTTATTGTAATGACACTCCCCTCTTCAATTTCAATTATTGTTGGTTCTAATTTGGCAATTTGATTTTTTATATCACTCACTGTAGCTTTTATTATTTCCGAAGACTCCTTCTCGTATTTAAATAATATCGGGCGCCACAATATATGTCATGACGGACGTGGATTTTTCCAATATTCTGAAGCTTCATCTTTTAGTCGTAATGAAACAATAGAAGCCATAAACATATTACTATCTGTAATTGTTTCATCGTCTACATTTATTCTTTGTTTTTATGCGCTTTGTCCTGATGATCCATCACAGCCCCACTTAGTTATCAATGCTAGCTCCTTTGGCAGTAATTTCAACTTTTCTTCAGTAAAAGTTTGAAGGAGTCGTGTAGACGTATGATCCATTAGGTTTTGTAGCTCAATTTCAGCTGATACTTCGGTTATTTTGGGACTTAGAGGAACTGCTTCTTTCTTGGCTTGAGTAATTTTTTTGTATCCGGGTAAAATATCGGCATTACGTTGCAATAATGACTTACGCAATATAATATATTTTTCTTCGTTAACCCGAGATCTATAAACAGCGCCAAAGCTTCTTCGGAAGTGTATTTCCTAGATAGCGCATTTTGTGATGTTTTTGATCCTCATCAGTCGCACTGGACTTGCTACCGCAACTGCTTCTGTTATATGAGACTTCACGTTTTCTTCGTCTTTTTTATATTTAATAGCCAGTGCTTCTGAAAGATGAGTCGTGGCCATAGCTTTTGTGGTATCAGACAGCTTCCTTTTCCTTGTGTAGGTAGAGCACTCTTCTATGGGCCACTTTTCATGCTTACTTAGAAATTTTGAATTGTTACGATCCTTCCATTTTCTTTCTATCATAATGTATAGTAAACCAATTTTTTCTTCCAGGCCTTTCTTTTATTTAATGCTTCGTTCACTCGCTAATTCTCTCATAATAGCCTCAACGAAGTCCCGTCTTGACTCTGTAGATTTAAACACCGCAAATAGTTTCGAGTTTTCTAGATACATATTAGAATTGGCTTCGAGTGTATCTGACTAAATATTAAACAGTGAACTTATATTTAAAAATACTATTCACTTTCTTAGATTTTTCCGGTCAATTTTTTAAGATTTATAATACTATGCAAGGCTACTTGACCAATTGCGTTGTCAGTGCAAATAAAACACGTTAGAAAGCTTGAGAATAATGCAGCAGAGAGAAAACACAATAAACAAAAAAAGAAGACACCGCAGACATCGCCGCAACTTACCTTTTGTGTTTATAACAAATATAGTATGACAATGATACCCAATATGTGTGGTACCGATGACCCTAACTTAGTTTTTAAAGTTTTAAAATACATATAATTAAAGTAAGTGATGTTTTTGTTTTTACTTAAATACATGTTTGTTTATGTATGTGCCTTCTGTGTGCTTAAAACATTTGTTGACTCTTTAACTCTATACATATATATATGTACTAGTTTTTAACTTTTATTTAATATTTTTTAATAATGTAAAAAAATTTTTTTGTTTGTTGTTGAAAATAGATTCCGCCCTTGAAAATGCTAGGATGACTAGCGAAACGTCGGACTGTAACAGTGAATAAACTTGTTTTATTTGCACTGACAACGCAATAGGTCAAGTAGCCTTGCATAATATTATAAAACTATTCACTTTATTTAATTAAACATAATACTTAGTTCCTTAATCTCCAAAAGACTAATGATAATGTGCATAGTATGATGGATAGCTTTATATACCTACTCAAATTATCAAAATGAATTTCAGGTATAGAATTCGTAACTAAAAAAATGTATGTTGTTAACAAGTTCCAATAACAAAAATGAACTTACGGCCGTACTGAATTATATATACCTGCTCAGGCGCGTATTTATGCCCAAGGTTCTTTAGCTTTATTTGATGTAAAAATATGAAGTTGCAGCTGGACGCAGGGAGACTTTATGAATTTAGGTAACTGAATATTTCAAAAATAACTACTGTTAATTTGACGGAGCACATATTTTAACATTTTTTTTTCCATAAAAGTTTTAAAAAGGGTCTAAAAATAGGCATTTCGAAAAACAGGTATATCCGCCAACTTTTAACAACAAAACAAAAAAAAACATTTTTTTTTTGTTTCAATCCTAAATTAAATTATCTTTAATTGCTATACAAGAAAACGACAACCGGCCGCCTTATTTACTCACAAACCAGTTGCATATTCTTGATCCCTGGAAAATTCTCTATTAGAAACATGTATTAGATTTAGCGAACGCTTTCATGATTTTTTTGATTTTTGCCATGCTCTAACGGCAGAGGCGCCACTGTCCGTTGTTTCAACTGCTAGCGATTCGGGCATTATCAGAGTGCCTCCCAAACCCGTATCGCCCAGCCGGGTCATGTTTTATTTGCCACCAATTAGGACATATGCATCGCAATTGCCCAAAGAAGAAAACCCAAACATCTCAAGTTGCAGCCGTATCCATGGATGACTATGTTCCTTTAGAATCTCAGCAATAGGTAAGTGTGGCCTTTTACGATAAAAAATCGAAACAGATGTACAGGTTTTACAAATATCATCTCTCTTTTCGATTCCGGTAGTTCAATTAGCCTTATGCAAAGATCAGTTGCTGAAAAATTTGTTAAGCTGTCATTTCGGGCAAAGCCTACACAATTCGTTGGCGTTGGTAAAAGAAGGATATATTCTTTTGGCACAGCATTGTGTGCAATTCATTTTCATAAATTAATTGGAAATATTAATGTAACAATAGTTCCAGATGAAATTTTAACCCTTCCATTAATCCTTGGTCGGGATTTTTTTGCAAAAACTTAACATTCACTTAATACAATTAAATGAAATATCAAATGAATTTAATAAAAAAGAAAAAAAAAAGGTACCTTCTAGAAATACTGAATTAAATAAAGAACATCCGAAAAAATATATATCTGATTCGATTATTAATAAATTTGTTGATGGTGACTTAAGTGTTAAATGGTAATAAGCCTACATTAAGTGAAATATATGACAGATTTGATCATAATAAGCAAGACTCAAAAGAAATGGGCAATTACCCCTATGATATGCCGGATCTGTTTGATTCAGCTGTGAGAGAGATAGCAATAGACGAAAGTGTTTTTCTGTCGGAAATAGGTATAGGGCCCAGTTTGCCTATACGAGAAAGAGGGGTAGTAATGGAAGTGTTGTCTAGTGAATATTTATCGCCTACATCAATTGAAAAAAAAAAAACCTATGACAATCCGAACAACGGATGATATACCTTTCTATTCTTTGCCAAGACGATTATTGCTTAAGGATAGGGAAGAGGTATATAAGATCACTGATGATTTAAGGAAACGCGAAATTATACGACCTAGTAACCCCCCTTATGCTTCTGCGATTGTACTGGTAAAAAAAAAGAGTGGCGATACTCGTATGTGCTTCGATTACAGAGCTTTGAGTAAGAAAACAGTACGCGACAATTTTCCATTGCCCCTAATAGACGATTGTATAGATTATATGTCGGAGAAAAGTGGTTCACTCTCTTGGACTTGAAAGATGGGTTCAATCAGTTAGCAATGGATGAGGTATCTATTCCATTAATATCTTTTGTCACACCACATGGGCTATTCGAGTACCTTAGAATGCAATTTGGGTTAAAGAATGCACCGGCTAATTTTCAGAGATTTGTCTATAACATCTTCCGAGACCTAATTGATGCAAAAGAAATCATTGTGTATATTGACGACATATTAATAGCGTCAAGTGATCTTGAATATCATTTTAAGATCCTACGTAAAGTGCTTAGGAGCACTTATGAAAAAAATTTGTAACATAAGCTTAGGAAGTGCAAGTTTTGCTACAACGTCATTGAGTATTTGGGTTATCAAGTCATTCCTTCAGGAATACAGCCTTCGAGGATCCATATTAAGGCAATTGTGAAGTATCTAGTCACAAAGAATCATAAAGAGCTCCGCTCTTGTATTGGTTTGTTTTCTTATTTTCGAAAATTTGTCCCTTCTTTTTCTAAAATCGCTAAGCCGTTCTTAGATTTACTACGCAAAGATACTGAGTTTAGGTTTTCAAGGGAATAATTCAAGGCATTTGAGGAATTACGCAATATTTTAGTAAGTTCACCGCTGTTAGCAATATATGATCGCAAACGTGAAACACAACTTCATTGCGATGCAAACAGTCAGGGCTTTGGTTCTGTGCTTTTGCAAAAGCAGGACGATGGGAAATTTCATCCAATAGCGTACTTTTCCTAAACAACGACACCAGCTGAGTCTAGATATCATAGCTTTGAGCTAGAAACACTATCGATCATATATGCTCTCCGCAGATTTAGAATATATTTAGAAGGTGTGCCATTTAAAATCATAACAGATTGCAACTCACTCACTATGACCCTAAATAAGAAACAGATCAATCCAAGAATAGCTAGGTGGGCATTGGAGCTGGAAAATTTTGATTATTCTATTCAGCAACGGATTGGAGCTAATCTGGGCCATGTAGACGCGTTAAGCCGGAGTCCGTTGTTGGAAAGCAGTATTAGCAGTCATCAGTATTCTCAACTTGTAGATTCGCAACCCTGGTCTGACGAAGTGGAAAGTGAGTTAGTGGCCGCTGTAGACTTGGATGATCTGGATGTTCAGATCCAAATTGCTCAGAACCGAGACGAGAAGTTTAGGGAGCTCATGACCAAACTGGAGAAAGAGGAAGTCATAGGGTATGAACTAGTACACGGTTTAGTGTGTAGGAGAATTGGCGAGAAGATTATACTTTGTATACCTTCAGATATGGAGGAAAATGTAATCCGCACAGCTCACGAGAAATTTGGCCATTTAGGAACAGAGCAATGTTATAATTAAATACGCAAGACTTATTGGTTTGAAAGTATGAGGGATAAAGTTGACCGGTTCATTAAGAATTGTCTTAAGTGTATTGTGTACTCTGCCCCAGCTCGTTCCAATGACCATAACATGTTTAGTATTCCTAAAAAACCAATACCATTCGACACCATTCACTTAGATCGCTTCGGCCCTTGCGATTTATTCAAAACGCAAACATATTTTAGTCGTGATTGACGCATTCACAAAATTTGTAAAATTATATCCGGTTAATTCCACGAGTACAAGAGAAGTGTGCTGCTCACTAGATAAATATTTTCTTACTATAGCCGCCCCAGACGTATCATAACTGACCGCGGAACTAGCTCTACGTCCCTCGAGTTTAGTGACTACTTATTGAAATTAAATATAAGCCATGTGACGGTCGCAGTAGCAACAACGCAGGCAAATGGACAGGTCGAGAGAGTAAATCGCGTCCTCAAGACGATGTTGAGTAAAGTTACTGAGCCCGTGGAACACTCAGATTGGACTGCCAAGTTGCCTTAAATATAATATGCTCTAAACAATATAGTACTACGAAAAACTCGCCTAACTAATAAGAAACTCGTTCAAAATTATAGGGGCCCGTATGTTATACACAAAGTACTACCGAATGATCGTTATTCCATAAGGGATATAGATAACTGCCAACTGACACATCTGCCATATGACGACATTGTTGAAGCTATGAAAATTCATAAATGGTGCCTGCCTAATAACGATTAACAAGACCCACTTCAGTCACCAACTGCAACAGGTCACACTACCTCAGCCGATTGAGGTCAATAATTAAGTCAGATTGGCCGAGTTGTAATGTACTTATATTTAATCTGTCATGTCACCCATTTTATTATATCATGCATTTTTGGCAGATGGTAAATGTCACCTGCTGGCGGAAATGCAGCCAACTTCGCTTTTGCTCTAGGGCCGTCTTCTTCCGGTGACAGCGAAAGTGGTTCAGCGCAGAGGTTCAAATAAAAATAAATAAAAGAAATAAATCAAATCGTTTTAAATTAACAGAAACAAATAGCAAATATAGAAAAGACATTTACAAATTTCTTATATTTTCACTTTGATACAAAGGGTTTACTTTAAAATTAAATTCACAAATTTGTTGAGTCACACACTCAGGATGGTTAAAAACTGTCGAATGAATGTATAAAAAGAAATGTCAATACACC
Organism: Eurosta solidaginis; assembly: GCF_040869045.1. NCBI lineage: Eukaryota > Metazoa > Arthropoda > Insecta > Diptera > Tephritidae > Eurosta > Eurosta solidaginis. The sequence continues at coordinate 177,515,162 of NC_090319.1, read as the reverse complement.
ATATGTATATATGTACATATGTTTTTTTATTTTTTTTTTTTTTTATATATGTACACACAAACCCGATCTGTCAACTAACGGATGGGTTGCAATAGCGGCGAATTGTGAACTGTTCTACTATAATAGATATAAATATACATATAATTCATGGTTATAAATATAAATCATGAGTCTTAAATATCATAGCTATGCATCAAATAGTAATGTATAAAAAGGTTCAATGTACATATTTACATATATGTAAGTTAGTTACAGTAGTTATAAATAAGGTACATGTTCAAATTCAATATAAAATTCAGTTAAAATTCAGTTTTTGGTTTTTAGTTAGAATATGTTGATGCAAAGTCGCTAAGCCACCCTAATAGTCCCGAAATGAGGCTGACGGATCCCGAAAACTATCCAGAAATTATGCCGAAAAGGTTCTTAAATGACCCCGATGGGATCCCGGACGGATCACGAAACCCATCCAGAAATAATGCCGGAAGGGACCGCAAATGAACCTGAAAAGATCCTGAAATGACCCCGACGGGATCCTGGACGGATCCCGAAAACCATCCAGAAATAAGGCCGGAAGGGACCGCAAATGACCCTAAAAAGTCCCTAAATGACCCCGACGGGATCCCGGACGGATGCCGAAAACTATCCAGAAATAATGCCGGAAAAGTATTCAAATGATATGCAAATAGTCGCGAATTGACCCAGACGGGATCCCGAAACTATCCAGAAATGATTTCGAAAAGGTCCTGAAATGACCCCAACGGGATCCCGGTTGGATCCCGAAAACTACCCAGAAATGATCCCGAAAAGGTCCTGAAATGACCCCGACGGGATCCCAGACGGATCCCGAAAACCATCCAGAAATGAGGCCGGAAGGGACCGCAAATTATCCTAAAAAAGTCCCGAAATGACCTCGACGGCATCCCGGACGGATCCCGAAAACTATCCAGAAATTATGCCGAAAAGGTTCTTAAATGACCCCGACGGGATCCCGGACGGATGCCGAAAATTATCCAGAAATATTGCCGGAAAAGTTTTCAAATGATCTAAAAATAGTCCCGAAATGAACCAGACGGGATCCCGGATGGATCCCGAAAACTATCCAGAAATGATCCCGAAAAGGTCCCGAAATTACCCTGACGGGATCCCGGACGGATCCCGAAAAACATCCAGAAATGATGCCGAGAGGGTCCCAAATGATCTCGTATTAGTCGAGAAAAGTCCCGAAATGACCCCGACGGGATCCCGGACGGATCCCGGAAACCATCCAAAAATGAGGCCGGAAGAAACCGCAAATGATCCTAAAAAAGTTTCGAAATTACCCTGACGGGATCCCGGACGAATGCCGAAAACGTTCCAGAAATAATGCCGGAAAAGTCTTCAAATGATCTGCAAATAGTCCCGAATTGACCCAGACGGGATCGCGGTTGGATCCCGGTTGGACCCGAAAACTACCCAGAAATGACCCCGAAGGGATTCCAGACGGATCCCGAAAACCATCCAGAAATGAGGCCGGAAGGGACCGCAAATTATCCTAAAAAAGTCCCGAAATGACCCGACGGGATCCCGGACGGATGCCGAAAGCTATCCAGAACTAATGCCCGAAAAGTCTTCAAATGATCTAGAAATAGTCCCGAAATGACCCAGACGGGATCCCGAAACTATCCAGAAATGATTTCGAAAAGGTCCTGAAATGACCCCAACGGGATCCCGGACGTATCCCGAAAACTATCCAGAAATGATGCCGGAAAGGTCCTCAAGTGATCCCCTAATAGTCCCGAAATTACCCTGACGGGATCCCGGACGGATCCCGAAAACCTTCCAGAAATAATGCCGAAAGGGTCCCCAAATGATCCCGTATTAGTCGAGAAAAGTCCCGAAATGACCCCGAAGAGATCCCGGACGGATCCCGAAAACCATCCAGAAATGATGCCGGAAAGGTCTTAAAATGATCTCCTAATAGTCCCGAAATAACCCTGACGGGATCCACGACTGATCCCGAAAACTATCCAGAAATGATGCCGGAAAGGTCTTCAAATGATCCCCTATATTTAGGGGGGTGGCAGGATAAAATTTACCTTTCCTTTTTTGATGTATTTGGCTGCTGCGGATGCGGCGGTGATGGCGATGACGTGGTGGTGCTTTGGTGATGGCAATCGGGTTAGTCACGGTGGCGGTGGCGATGTGTGGTCTTTAATTGGACAACAAATTGTTACGATCTTCATTGACTGAGTGTGCAACAGGCACCTTCAAGGACGAAAGAGCTGCAGTGCTTGTGGCAAGGTGCAACGACCACGGCGTGTGCACTGGCGTTTAGGTCCGGAGCTTCAGCTTCGTGGATTCGATAACGCGGTCACTGCACAGCACTGCTCTCTCCAGTCAATGGTCAAACACGATAATTATTTTTGCACACTGGGGATATTCACACAGAAGAAAAAAAAAGAAAACAAACCCACGCGTTTGCATGCCACACTTCACTAATACGACACCCTCAACTTACCCTTATGCCTGGCAGCTCGTTGTTGCAACATTTGGTGGCTGCCTCTGTACCCCCTACCTTTGGCCACATTGATGTTGTTGAGGCCCCAATAAATGACCATCAACTCCGGTGTCTCAAACCAAATCAAACAAATTAGTTACCCATTATGAATTATTATTATTAAAAAAAATTCAATCCATTATACATTTCGTTTCTTAGTTGAGTTAACCTAAACTTAATTAATGGAATTTACTTTGATTTTTAAACGAAGAAAATCACTAAAAACAAAACAGCTGAATGAGAAGTTATATAGTGGAATTTTAGTTGGTCTCCCTAGAAAATTAATTGCATATGGCAATTCAAAAATCAAATAGTTATACACATGTATGTAAATATGTTTTTACGTTAATATATACGCATGTATAAAATTTAAAAATTATGTATCAAAAAAAATTCAAGTAATAAGGAAAACTACCCTTGATATATATATCAGCTCATGTACGTATGGGCTTACATGTGGATGTACATTAATATTAATGAATAATCAAAAAAAAATATTTTTGATAAACGTTTGCTTAGTTTAGTTGGCCGACACTTAATTTGTGAGACTTATTTTGATTCATAGTCCAAGAAAATCATTATAAAAAAAGGTATAAAAAATCTTAAATTTATATCCTATGAACTCAACAAAAATAATCTTGATATATGTACGTACGTATGTAAATGTGTATATGTGCCTTTATGTACGCATATGTAAAAAAAAGTATTATCAAAAAAAAAAAAAAAATTAAGTTGAAAAGACGACTAAATCCAATATATGTACATATATGTATGGCAACTTACTAATGTGCATACATATGTATATAAATGCACAACATTGTATAAATGTGCAATAAAGAAAAAAAATTGTTAACAAAATAATATGTAGGAAATAGGTGAATATATTTAGGTACATATATACGTGAGTAACTACATTAATTTTACAGGTATATAGCATTTCTACCTAGCTTTGAAGGCCTTCTTGCTTGGGGAAGGGGTTTTCATTCGTTAAACAAGAACTAAAATATTTTCTAAACCAACTAACACAATTAATAGTTTTTAATTTGCAAAAGAAAAACACTTAAAACATTACCAAACCTAAAATGTTGGCAACCATGTTTAAAAATGTAAAAAAAAATATATTTTAAATCACTCTCAATAAAGAAGAAGGCATATGTATAAATGTTCGCGTCGAAAATCACACAAATTCCCATAAATGGTTGCATCGAACAATATTTCTTTAGCTTGTACCATAAAGCTCTCTCAAACGCATAACACAGTTCTCTAGAACATGTCCACTTCACTCACATGTATGCATGTGTGTGATCGTGCACAGGTTCAAGAGAATGCTGTGCAACAATAACAACAAAAATATGATATTTTGCGGTTTGGCTAGTTGAATTTTTGGTAAGTTGCTACATATTACCAACTATTCAAACTTGGCTAATTCAAACTACAGTGGGTATTCAAAATAAGGGTCCTAAAGTTCATTAGGGGTTTTCTTTTAACCTAATTTCTTATATTGAAAACAGTTAGGGGTGTCATAAATTTTTTTATGAGAAAAATTCAATTAGAATTTACTATTTCTTAGCAACATTTTAGGCATACGATTCAATGTTTCTAAACATAACTTGATTCTTATTCATACTAATTTTTGAGTTCGAGTTCGATTTCTATAGTTCTACATACATTTTATGTATCTATATCTATTACTAATCTATTGTGTATATTACTAAAACGAATTTAAATTTTAAATTAAATTATTCAAATTTTCTGACGTGTTTTGGGATTATGTTAGAAACCTCCGACGATGATGAAAACTGGCCATTTTGGGTGTTCTGGCTTGTTTCAAATATGCCTTACTGGATTATCAGCAACTGGAGATTTTGAGATTTATGTCGTGATCGAAAAAGCGGGGTTAAGTAAAAGGGGGGTTGCTTGTGTGAATCACATGTATATGATACAAAATTGATGGCAAATGAATTTGCAGAAAATGTGGGTTTTTACGAAAAATCTGCGAATGAAAAAGATACCGCTCTTTTAGATTTATGTTTAAATTATTTGCGCTACATTTAGGTATATCACAATAAGAGGGGTAAATGGAGTTCTATAATTTAATAAAAATATCACTTACCATGTATCTATGCTTATAAATTTCGGCTCAAAATACGCTGGTTACCGGAGGCAAACTTATTAATTAATATTAAGTTTTAGTTCGCACGGGTATCGGATGAATATGTTAACCTTGATGTGAAATCACAAATTATAAGTTTATATAGCTTCAAGAAGATGTGCCATAGTGGTTATAAAAAAAATTTTAACTTTTTAACACTCGGCGTGAAAAGTCGTACTCTATATTGGCAAATCTGTCACAAGTCTATTAATCACTGCACTCTGATTTAAAACTTTAAAACTTTGAAAATTTACCCGAACAACTAGACTGCAAATTTTTTTTGACGGCCTAAAATCACGACTTTTCAGTGTTGAAGTCCAAAAGGAAAGGAAGGAGAATTATTTTCGGAAGTAGCTTTAGAGCCGCATGTTGGTCAGATAAGTAGATAAATCGGTTCGAGAAACATATGTTTTTGACATGGCGGTGTTAGTTAGTGTTTTGAAGTAAGGACAGTGGTGGCAAAATAAAACTATGTATGTGAACAAAAAAAATCTAAAGTCTGCTGTAAACAAAAAATAGAAATTAGGAAAAATGTTTTGAAGCCTTGTACTACGGTACAAAATGTGGCCCAACGTTGAAACAAACGCACGATATATCGTGAAGTCGCAACTAAATAGCGCTGCCGAATGGGAAACATATGATATTCCGAACCGAAACTTTCGATATTGTAATGTACTTATATTTAATCTGTCATGTCACCCATTTTATTGTACCATGCATTTCTGACAGATGGTAAATGTCACCTGCCTGAAAATGCCGCTCACACGTTTTAATACATCAAGCGCATCGACAGTGGAGCAGAAATCTACAGGTACACAAAGAAAATCTAAAGCTTCTGAAAATAGCACCATCGTTATACCTCCACCTGCTCCTGGTGCTCCTGCTGCCTCTGCCATTTCATCGACGCTGTAACTAGTGTAACTGTTGGCCTTGAAGCCACACCATCAAGTGGAGAAATAAACCACCTCGAAGAGCAGTTAAGATTATTGAAGCTACGTAAAGAAGTAATGGATCTCCAAGGTGTAGTCCAGCAATTGGAGTCTGGCCCGGTCGTGTGCATAGGAAATTACATCCATTTCGACGAACTTGATGCTGCAGTTCCGAAGTTTAGTGGCGACAATCACTACGATATAAATCGGTGATTTTTACAGTTTGAAGACTATGCTGATGCTAACAACTACAATAAAAGACATAAATGCCTAGCATTGCGCCGATGCATGACTGGGACAGCGAAAAAATTCGTTTTGAACCAAGGACTAACGGATTACTCCACGTTGAAGCTTTTGTTATGCGCAATGTTCCGCCGTAATTGCTCTAGACAGGAGTTCTATCGCCATCTACGGTTACGCAAACTAAAACCGTCAGATCGTGTGTCAGTTATGTGGTGGCAATGCAATCAATCGCTGCCCAATCGGAGATAATGGAGCAGGAGTTGGTAGACATTATAGTGGACGGAAACCCAGACAGCAGCAACAATATAATCAACTCATACGCCGAATGGAACGTTACGAGCAACGTCGTCACAGCGTTGGTGTGCGCAAACCATTGAGCACAGAGGTATCAAATACCGCAGTAAAGGCAAACACTACTGAAGATCTTTCCACTGTACGTTGTTTCAACTGCTCGCGATTTGGGCATTTTCAGAGTGCCTGCACAAAGCCGCATCGCGCAGCCAGGTCATGTTTTATTTGCCACCAACTAGGACATATGCATCGCAATTTCCCAAAGAAGAAAACCCAAACATCTCAAGTTGCAGCCGTTAGCCTTATGCAAATATCAGTTGCTGAAAAATTTGTTAAGCTGTCATTTCGGGCAAAGCATAGACAATTCGTTGGCGTTGGTAAAAGAAGGATATATTCTTTTGGCACAGCATTGTGTGCAATTTATTTTCGTAAATTAATTGGAAATATTAATGTAATAATAGTTCCAAATGAAACTTTAACTTTTCCATTAATTCTTGGTCGAGATTTTTTGCAAAAATTTAACATTCACTTAACACAATAAAATGAAATATAAAATGAATTTAATAAAAACGTAAAACAAAAGGTACCTTCTTGAAATACTGAATTAAATAAAGAATATCCGAAAAAATATATATCTGATTCGATTATTAATAAATTTGTTGATGGTGACTTAAGTGTTAAATTAGACGGTAATAAGCCTACATTAAGTGAAGTATATGACAGATGTGATCACAATAAGCAGGACTCAAAAGAAATGGGCAATTACCCTTATGATATGACGGATCTGTTTGATTCAGCTGTGAAAGAGATATAAGCAATAGATGAAAGTGTTTTTCAGTCGGAAATAGATATAGGGCCCAGTTTGGCTAAACGAGAACGGGGTAGTAATGAAAGTGTTGTCTAGTGAATATTTATCGCCTACATCAATTGAAAAAAAAACCGTATGACTATAAAATGACAATCCGAACAACGGATGATATACCTTTCTATTCTTTGCCAAGACGATTATCGCTTAAGGATAGGGAAGAGGTATATAAGATCACTGATGATTTAAGGAAACGCGAAATTATACGACCTAGTAACCCCCCTTATGCTTCTGCGATTGTCCTGGTAAAAAAAAAGAGTGGCGATACTCGTATGTGCTTCGATTACAGAGCTTTGAGTAAGAAAACAGTACGCGACAATTTTCCATTGCCCCTAATAGACGATTGTATAGATTATATGTCGGAGAAAAAGTGGTTCACTCTCTTGGACTTGAAAGATGGGTTCAATCAGTTAGCAATGGATGAGGGATCTATTCCATTAACATCTTTTGTCACACCACATGGGCAATTCGAGTACCATTCGCGTTAAAGAATGCACCGGCTAATTTTCAGAGATTTGTCTATAACATCTTCCGAGACCTAATTGATGCAAAAGAAATCATTGTGTATATTGATGACATATTAGCCGTGTTTTTTAACACGCGTATATCCGTTTACGCTTAAACTTTATATTGACTGCTAAGAGACAAACTATAAATACACCTCTGAAATTGCTGCGCATAAATTTTGTCCTACTAAATTTCAATACGCATTATACTCAGATGTAACTGAAATATGTGTCTTTGTTTCACCCTGTACACTAATTCTATGTATTATATGTGTGTCCACAATTCATCGCAACTGATTCAGCTATATGTTATACCCTATGGCCATCAGAGCGTTGCGTCTCCGCTTTTCGGTACACCCTGTTGCTGTAGCTAGTTGTTTTACCACAGCCGCTAGATGGGTCTCCTAAGCATTATCTAAGCGAAGATAGGCGTTTTTTAACACGCGCAAACGAAACGTATACGCGCGTGTTAAAAAACACGGCTATTAATAGCGTCAAGTGACCTTGAATATCATTTTAAGCTCCTACGTAAAGTGCTTAGGAGCACTTATGAAAAAAATTTGGAACTTAAGCTTAGGAAGTGCAAGTTTTGCTACAACATCATTGAGTATTTGGGTTATCAAGTCATTCCTTCAGGAATACAGCCTTCGAGGATCCATATTAAGGCAATTGGGAAGTACCCAGTCCCAAAGAATCATAAAGAGCTCCGCTCTTGTATTGGTTTCTTTTCTTATTTTCGAAAATGTTTCCCTTCTTTTTCTAAAATCGCTAAGCCGTTCTTAGATTTACTACGCAAAGATACTGGGTTTAGATTTTCAAGGGAATGTTTCAATGCATTCGAGGAATTACGCAATATTTTAGTAAGTTACCCGCTGTTAGCAATATATGATCGCAAACGTCAAACACAACTTCATTGCGATGCAAGCAGTCAGGGCTTTGGTTCTGTGCTTCTACAAAAGCAGGAAATTGGGAAATTTCATCCAATTGCGTACTTTTCCAAAACAACGACACCAGCTGAGTCTAGATATCATAGCTTTGAGCTAGAAACCCTATCGATCATATATGCTCTCCGCAGATTTAGAATATATTTAGAAGGTGTGCCGTTTAAAATCATAACAGATTGTAACTCACTCACTATGACCCTAAATAAGAAACATATCAATCCAAGAATAGCTAGGTGGGCATTGGAGCTGGAAAATTTTGATTATTCTATTCAGCATCTGGTTGGAGCTAATCTGGGCCATGTAGACGCGTTTAGCCGGAGTCTGTTGTTGGAAAGGGAATACGGTTCCATAAATTTCACTTCAAAATCCGATAAAAGCAGTATTAGCAGTCGTCAGTATTCTCAACTTGTAGATTCGCAACCCTTGTCTGACGAAGTGGAAAGTGAGTTAGTGGCCGCTGTAGACTTGGATGATCTGGATGTTCAGATCCAATTGCTCAGAACCGAGACGAGAAGTTTAGGGAGCTCATGACCAAACTGGCGAAAGAGGAAGTCATAAGGTATGAACTAGTGGACAGTTTAGTGTGTAGGAGAATTGGCGAGAAGATTATGATTTGTATACTTTCAGAGATGGAAGAAAATGTAATCCGCACAACTCACGAGAAATTTGGCCATTTAGGAACAGAGAAATGTTATAATCAAATACGCACCACTTATTGGTTTGAAAGTATGAGGGATAAAGTTGACCGGTTCATTAAGAATTGTCTTAAGTGTATTGTGTACTCTGCCCCAGCTCGTTCCAATGAACATAACATGTTTAGTGTTCCTAAATCACCAATACCATTTGACACCATTCACTTAGATCACTTTGGTCCCTTGCCAGCGCTTTAATCAAAACGCAAACATATTTTAGTCGTGATTGACACATTCACAAAATTTGTAGAATTATATCCGGTTAATTCCACGAGTACAAAAGAAGTATGCTGCTCACTAGATAAATATTTTTCTTACTATAGCCGCCCCAGACGTATCATAACTGACCGCGGAACTTGCTTTACGTCCCTCGAGTTTAGAGACTACTTATCGAAAATAGGGTCGCAGTAGCGTCACCGCAGTCAAATGGACAGGTCGAGAGAGTAAATCGTGTCCTCAAGACGATGTTGAGTAAACTTACTGAGTCTGTGGAACACTCCGACTGGACTGCCAAGTTGCCTCTAATATAATATGCTCTAAACAACATATTACTATGAAAAACTCGCCTAGCGTTGTACTCTTTGGGGTAAATCAAAGTATCGTGGATGAATTTACCGAATCTATGGAAGACAAACTAGTGGATGAAACCACTAGAGACCATGAGGTAAATGGGCAAAAGGCACTTAGGAATATAGAAAGTTCTCAAGAGTATAATTACCAATATTTTTTGAAACACAGTGTTCCGGGAAAAACCTATTCAGTAGGATATTTTGTAGTCATTAGGCACGTGGATACCACGGTAGGAACTAATAAGAAACTCGTTCAAAAGTATAGGGGCCCGTATGTACACACAAACCCGATCTGTCAACTCACGGATGGGATTGCTAGAGCGGCGAAGTGTAAACTGTTATACTATAATAGATATAAATATACATATAATTCATGGATATAAATATAATTTATGAGTCTTAAATATCATAGCTATATATCAAATAGTAATATATAAAAAGGTTCAATGTACATATTTACATATATGTAACTTAGTTACAGTAGTTATAAATAAGGCACATTTTCAAATTCAATATAAAACTGAGTTAAAATTCAGGTTTTTGTTTTTAATTAGAATATGTTGATGCAGCTGGCTATTGCTGACGGTAATAGTCGCTCAGCCACCCTAATAGTCCCGAAATGACGCTGACGGGATCCGTGACGGATCCCGAAAACTATCCAGAAATTATCCCGAAAAGGTCCTGAAATGACCCCGACGGGATCCCGGGCGGATCCCGAAAACCATCCAGAAATGATGCCGGAAGGGACCGAAAATGAACCTGAAAAGGTCCTGAAATGACCCCGACGGGATCCTGGACGGATCCCGAAAACCATTCAGAAATGAGGCCGGAAGGGACCGCAAATGATCCTAAAAAAGTCACGAAATGACCCTGACGGGATCCCGGACGGATGCCGAAAACTATCCAGAAATGATGCCGGAAAGGTCTTCAAATGATCCCGTATTAGTCGAGAAAAAGTTCCGAAATGACCCTGACGGGATTCCGCACGGATACCGAAAGGGTCCCCAAATGATCCCGTATTAGTCGAGAAAATGTCTCGAAATAACCCTGACGGGATCCCGGACGGATCTCGAAAACCATCCAGAAATGATGCCGGAAGGGACCTCAAATGATCCCTAGAAAGTCCCGTAATGACCACGACGGGATCCCGCACTGATACCGAAAACCATGCAGAAATGATGCCGAAAGGCTCCCCAAAAGATCCCGTATTAGTCGAGAAAAAGTCCCGAAATAACCCCGACGGGATCCCGGACGGATCCCGAAAACCATCCAGAAATGATGCCGGAAGGGACCTCAAATGATCCCGAGAAAGTCCCGAAATGACCATGACGGGATCCCGCACTGATACCGAAAAACATGCAGAAATGATGCCGAAAGGGTCCCCAAAAGATCACGTATTAGTCGAGAAAAAGTCCCGAAATAACTCCGACGGGATCCCGGACGGATCCCGAAACCATCCAGAAATGATGCCGGAAGGGACCTCAAATGATCCCGCGAAAGTCCCGAAATGACCACGACGGGATCCCGCACTGATACCGAAAACCATTCAGAAAAACTGCCGAAAAGGTTCCCAAAGATCCCGTATTAGTTGAGAAAAAGTCCCGAAATAACCCCGACGGGATCCCGGACGGATCCCGAAAACCATCCAGAAATGATGCCGGAAGGGACCTCAAATGGTCCCAACAAAGTCCCGAAATGACCCGACGGGATTCCGCACGGATACCGAAAGGGTCCCCAAATGATCCCGTATTAGTCGAGAAAGTCTCAAAATAACCCTGACGGGATCCCGGACGGATCTCGAAAACCATCCAGAAATGATGCCGGAAGGGACCTCAAATGGTCCCAACAAAGTCCCGAAATGACCCGACGGGATTCCGCACGGATACCGAAAGGGTCCCCAAATGATCCCGTATTAGTCGAGAAAGTCTCAAAATAACCCTGACGGGATCCCGTACGGATCTCGAAAACCATCCAGAAATGATGCCGGAAGGGACCTCAAATGATCCCGAGAAAGTCCCGAAATGACCACGACGGGATCCCGCACTGATACCGAAAACCATGCAGAAATGATGCAGAAAGGGTCCCCAAAAGATCCCGTATTAGTCGAGAAAAAGTCTCGAAATCCCGACGGGATCCCGGACGGATCTCGAAAACCATCCAGAAATGATACCGGAAGGGACCTCAAATGATCCCGAGAAAGTCCCGAAATGACCACGACGGGATCCCGCACTGATACCGAAAACCATGCAGAAATGATGCCGAAAGAGTCCCCAAAGATCCCGTATTAGTTGAGAAAAAGTCCCGAAATAACCCCGTCCGGGATCCCGAAAACCATCCAGAAATTATGGCGGTAGGTACGCCAAACGATCCCGAAATAGTCCCGAAATTACCCCGTCGGGACACCAGAAAACTATACAGAAATGATTCCTGAGACGTCCTCAAATGATCTCCTAATATTCCCGAAATGACCCTGACGGAATCCCGGACGGATCTCGAAAACCATCCAGAAATGATGCCGGAAGGGACCTCAAATGATCCCGAGAAAGTCCCGAAATGACCCCGACGGGATCCCGGACGGATCCCGAAAACCATCTAGGAATGATGACGAAAGATACCCCAAATGATCCCGAAATAGCCCCGAAAAGGCCCCGACGGGATCCCGGACGGATCCCGAAAACATCCACAAATGATTACAGAAGGGAACCAAAATGACCCCGAAAAAGTCCCCTAGTGATCCGGAAACCATCAAGAATTTATCTCTCAAAGGTACTCAAATGATCCCGAAAACTATACAGAAATGATCCCGGAAGGGTCCCAAAATGATCCCGAAATAGGGCAGAAAATGTCCCGAAATGACTCCGGCAGGATCCCGGACGGATCCCGAAAACCATCCAGAAATGATCCCGGAAGGGTTTCGATATTAACCTAACGGGATTACAAATAAGGTGAAGCTAATTATAAAACTATGTTAATAAGGCAGCAGGCGCGTTGGAGTAAATGAAGAGTTACATAGGAACATACAGGTAAAGCTAAGCTAATAAAAGCGTGCTAATAAAAACGATTGAAGGAGGGTGGATGGCGGGAGGAGAAGGAGAGGACCACTAATCGTTTGTCCAAAATTGGTTAGATCTCGATCTGTATGTGCCAGATACCAAAAACTATTGATTTTGGAGAAAATTTATATTGAGTTTTAACAATTTATAGAGTTTACGCCAGAGAGTAGAGAAGGGGGGGGGGGGGGGGAGAGGGGCCGCAGGTTGTCACTGCTCACTTTGTAAACCCTCGACTTATTTGACCCATTGAGTCTGTAATATTGGTGAAGGCCAGTATAAGTAAAGTTATAATGTGTAAAAATTATTAAAAAGTAATTGTTCCAAGGGGTCGTGGGACCCCCACCCCCCTTTCCATGATCGAAAAAAATGTCGCTAGTAGACTATTGCCTGTGTCCCAAATTTCATCAGTCGGTCACAAAGACGACAAAATACAATAATTAAATTATAACTGTTCCTAGGGGGCGGGGACATCTCCCCTTTTCAAAAAAATATAGCTAGTAGATCCTTCTAGACTATTGGCTATATGTGTTCCAAATTTCATCCAAGTCGGTTAAGCCGTTCTAGCGTGATTGAGTCACAAAAACAAACGTCTGGAAAAACATCCAAACATCCAAATATCCAAACATCCAAACTTTCCCATTTATAATATATATTAGATTAGATTAGACTAGCCTTTACCCGCGGTCCCGTCCGCAAGGAGAAAGTTAAATATATGGGCTGTTCACGTTAGCCTGCTTATCAAGTTATCTCTTTAAAATTTTTTTTCTGTCTAATGTATTTTATGTTTTAATAGAGTAAAAAAAAGAACTAAATGAGATGATAATCTGATAGGGTCCCCAAATGATCCCGAAATTATCTACAAAAAGCCACAAAATAACCCCGACGGTATCGGAGACGGATCCCGAAAACCATTCAGAAATGCTCCCGGAAGGATATCCAAAAGTCCCGGAATAGTCCCAGAAAAGCCCCGAATGACAACGGCATGATTCTAGACCGATCCAGCGAACCACACAGAAATGATCCCTAAGGGGAACCCAAATGATCTCGAAATAGTCCCGAAATAGTTCCAATGACGGGATCCCGGACGGAACCGAAAACAATACACAAATTATCCTGGAAATGTCCCAAAATGATCCGGAAATAGTCCCCAAAAAGTCCCGAAATTACCCCGATGGGATCCCGTTCTGATTCAGAAATGAATTCCGGAAGGGTCCCAAAATGATAGCGAATTAGTCCCGAAAAAATCCAGAAATAACCCCGACGGGATCCCGGGCGGCTCCCGAAACCATTCAGAATTGATCTCTGAAGGATCCGCAAATGGCCCCGAAATAGTACAGAAAAAGTCCCGAAATTACCCCGATGGGATCCCGGGCGGATCCCGTAAAACATCCAGAAATGGTGCCTGAATGGTCCTCAAATTATCCCGAAATAATACAGAAAAAGTCACGAAATTACCTCGACGGGATCCCGAAGACCATCAAAAAATTATGTCTGAAGGGCCCCCAAATGACCCCGAAATAGTCCCGAAATTACCCTGACGGGATCCCCGACGAATCCCGAAATCCATCCAGAAATGATCTCGAAATAATCCCAACGAATTCCCGAAATGATCCTGACGGGATCCAGAACCATGCAGAAATGATTCTTGAAGTGTCCCTAAATTATCCCAAAAAAGTTCCGAAATTACCCTGACGGGATCCCGAAAGTCATCCAGAAATGATACCGAAAGGGTGCCAAATTGATACCGAAACAGTCCCGAAAAAATCCCGAAATGACCACGACGGGATCCCGAAACCATCCAGAATTTATCTCTGAAGGATCCGCAAATGACCCCGAAATAGTACAGAAAAAGTCCCGAAATTACCCCGATGGGATACCGGGCGGATCCCGTAAAACATCCAGAAATGATGCCGGAATGGTCCTCAAATGATCACGAAATAATACAGAAAAAGTCACGAAATGACCTCGACGGGATCCCGAAAACCGTCCAGAGTTGATCCCTGAAGGGTACGCAATTTACCCCGGAATAGTCCCGAAAAAGTCCCGAAAGTACCCTGACGGGATCCCGGAAACAATCAAGAATTTATCTCTCGAAGGTACGCAAATGATTCCGAAAACACACCACGTGATGCCAGGACGGATCCCAAAACCCATCCAGAAATGATGCCGGAAGGGTCCCCAAATGATCGCGAAATAGTCCCGAAAAAGTCCCGAAATTACCCTAACGGGATCCCGGAAACAATCAAGAATTTATCTCTCGAAGGTACGCAAATGATTCCGAAAACACCCCCACGTGATGCCAGGACGGATCCCGAAAACCATCCAGAAATGATCCCGGAAGGGTTTGGATATAACCCTAACGGGATTACAAATTAGGTGAAGCTAACTGTAAAACCATGTTAATAAGGCAGCAGGCGCGTTGGAGCGAATGAAAAGTTACAAAGAAGCATACAGGTAAAGCTAATAAAAGCGTGCCAGAAAACTATACAGAAATGATTCCTGAAAAGTCCTCAAATGATCTCCTAATATTCCCGAAATGACCTGACGGGATCCCGGACGGATCCCGAAAACCATCCAGAAATGATGACGGAAGATACCCCAAATGATCCCGAAATAGCCCCGAAAAGGCCCCAACGGGATCCCAGACGGATCCCGAAAACCATCCACAAATGATTACAGAAGGGAACCAAAATGACCCCGAAAAAGTCCCCTAGTGATCCGGAAACCATCAAGAATTTATCTCTCAAAGGTACTCAAATGATCCCGAAAATTATACAGAAATGATCCCGGAAGGGTTCCAAAATGATCCCGAAATAGGGCCGAAAATGTCCCGAAATGACTCCGGCAGGATCCCGGACGGATCCCGGAAACCATCCATAAATGATCCCGGAAGGGTTTCGATATTACCCTAACGGGATTACAAATAAGGTGAAGCTAATTATAAAACTATGTTAATAAGGCAGCAGGCGCGTTGGAGCAAATGAAGAGTTACATAGGAACATACAGGTAAAGCTAAGCTAATAAAAGCGTGCTAATAAAAACGATTGAAGGAGGGTGGATGGCGGGAGGAGAAGGAGAGGACCACTGATCGTTTGTCCAAAGTTGGTTAGATCTGGATCTGTATGTGCCAGATACCAAAAACTATTGATTTTGGAGAAAATTTATATTGAGTTTTAACAATTTATAGATTTTACGCCAGAGGAAAGAGAAGGGGGGGGGGGGGGGGGGAGAGGGGCCGCAGGTTGTCTCTGCTCACTTTGTAAACCCTCGACTTATTTGACCCATTGAGTCTGTAATATTGGTGAAGGCCAGTATAAGTAAAGTTATAATGTGTAAAAATTATTAAAAAGTAATTGTTCGAAGGGGTTGTGGGACCCCCACCCCCTTTCCATGATCGAAAAAAATTTCGCTAGTAGACTATTGCCTGTGTCCCAAATTTCATCAGTCGGTCACAAAGACGAAAAAATACAATAATTAAATTATAACAGTTCCTAGGGGGCGGGGACATCTCCCCTTTTCAAAAAAATATAGCTAGTAGATCCTTCTAGACTATTGGCTATATGTGTTCCAAATTTCATCCAAGTCGGTTAAGCCGTTCTAGCGTGATTGAGTCACAAAAACAAACGTCTGGAAAAACATCCAAACATCCAAATATCCAAACATCCAAACTTTCCCATCTAATATATATTATAAATTTATAATATATATTAGATATTAGATTAGATTAGACTAGCCTTTACCCGCGGTCCCGTCCGCAAGGAGAAAGTTAAATATATGTGCTGTTCACGTTAGCCTGCTTATCAAGTTATCTCTTTAAAATTTTTTTTCTGTCTAATGTATTTTATGTTTTAATAGAGTAAAAAAATAGTCCCGAAATAGTTCCAATGACGGGATCCCGGACGGAACCGAAAACAATCCACAAATTATCCTGGAAGTGTCCCAAAATGATCCTGAAATAGTCCCCAAAAAGTCCCGAAATTACCCCGATGGGATACCGTTCTGATTCAGAAATGAATCCCGGAAGGGTCCCCAAATGATCGCGAAATAGTTCCGAAATGATCCCGGAATAGTCCCGAAAATGTCCTAAAATAACCCCGACGGGATCCCGAAAACTATACAGAAATTATCCCGGAAGGGTCCCAAAATGATCCCGAAATAGTCCCGAAAAAGTCCCGTAATGACCCCGGCGGGATCCCGGACGGATCCCGAAAACCATCCAGAAATGATCCCGGAAGGGTCTCGATATAACCCTAACGGGATAACAAATAAGGTGAAGCTAACTGTAAAACCATGTTAATAAGGCAGCAGGCGCGTTGGAGTGGAGCGAATGAAAAGTTACAAAGAAACATACAGGTAAAGCTAATAACAGCGTGCCAATAAAAACAGTTGATGGAGGGCGGATGGCGTGAGGAGACGGAGAGCACCACCGATCGTTTTTCCAAAATTGTTTAGATCTCGATCTGTATGAGCCAGATACCAAAAATTATTGATTTAGGAGAATATTTTTATACAAATTATAGATTTTAAACCAGAGGATGGGAGTGTGGGGGGAGGGGGGAGACGGAGGGTGTCACTGCTAATGACCTATTGAGTTGTAATATTGGTGAAGGTCAGTAAAGGGTAAAGTTATAATGTATAATTATATTAAAAATAACAACCCCCCCTTTCCATGTTCGAAAAAAATTTCGCTAGTAGACTATTGTCTCTGTCCCAAACTTCATCAAAATCCGTGTAGCCGTTCTGGCGTAATTCAGTCACAAAGACGAAAAAATACAATAATTAAATTATAACAGTCCCTAGGGGGCAGGGATCTCCCCCCCTTTCCAAAAAAATATAGATAGTAGATCTTTCTACACTATTGGCTATATGTGTGCCAAATTTCATCGAAATCCGTCCAGCCGCTCTTGCGTGATTGAGTCACAAAGACAAACGTCTGGACAAACATCCAAACAGCCAAACACCCAAACTTTACCATTTATAATATATACTAGCCTTTACATGCGGCCCCGTCCGCAAGGAGAAAAATGAAATATATATTTACGTTAGCCTGCTTATCAAGTTATCTGTTTAAACATTTTTTTTATGTCTAATGCATTTTAATTTTTGTAATTGAGTAAAAAATAACTAAATGAGCTGATAACCTAATAGGATCCCCAAATGATCCCGAAATTATCCAGAAGAAGCCACGAAATGACCCGACGCTATCGCAGATGAATCCCGAAAACCATCCATAATTGCCCCGGAAGGGTCTCCAAAAGTTCCCGGAATAGTCCCAAAAAACACCAAATGACAACGACACGATTCTAGACTTATCCAGATAATCACACAGAAATTATCCCTGAAGGGTACCAAAATGATCCCGAAATAGTCCTGAAAAAGTTCCGAAATGACCCTTACGGGCTACCGGACGGATCTCAAGAACCGTCCAGAAAGGGTTCCTAAATTATCCCGGCAAAGTCCAGAAAAAGTTCCGAAATGACCCCGAGGGATCCACGACGGATCGCGAAAACCATACAGAAATGATTTTGGAAGGGTCCCAAAGTCCGGAAATAGTGCGCAAATGACCCCGATGGGATCCCGCACATATCCAGAAATGATCCCGGAAGGGTCCCAAAACTATCCCGAAAAAGTAACAAACAAAATCTCGAAATGACTCCTACGGCATCCCGGACGGATCCACAAATGGTTTCGGAAGGGTCCCCAAATGATCCCAACATGGTCCCGAAATGGCCCTCATGGATCCGGCAAACCATCAAGAATTGATGATGGAAGGGTCCCCAAATGATCCCGAAATAATACAGAAAAAGTAAAGAAATGACCCCTAAAGGGTCCCCAAATGATCCCGAAATAGTCGCGAAAAAGTCCCGAAATTATCCTGATGTTTCCCCGTACAGATCCCAAAATGCATCCAGATGTGATGCCGGAAGGGTCCCCAAATGATCCCGTATTAGCCCCGAAAAAGTCCTGAAATAACCCTGACGTGATCCCGTAAACCGTGTACGGATCCCGTAAACCATCCAGAAATAATCCCGAAATTTCCGTGATGGGAGCCCGTACGGATCCCGTAAACCATCCAGAAATGATGCCGAAAGGCTACCCAAATGATCCCGTATTAGTCCCAAAAAAGTCCCGAAATGACCCTGACGGGATCCCGAACGGACACCGAAAACCATCTAGAAATGATCCCGAAATAGTCCCGAAATTACACCGACGGATCCCGAAAACTGTCCAGAAATGATGCCGGAGATGTCCCCAAATGATCCCCTAATAGTCCTGAAATGACGCTGACGGGATCGCGGACGGATCCTTAAAACCATCCAGAAATGATGCCGAAAGGTCCCCAAATGATCCCGTGTTAGTCGCGAAAAGTCCCGAAATGACCACGACGGGTTCCCGGACGGATCCCCAAAACCATATAGAAATGATGAAGGAAGGTACCCCAAAGGTTCCGAAAAAGTCCTGCAATGACCCCGACGGGATGCCGAACGGATGCCGAAAACCATCCAGAAATGATGCCGGAAAGGGCCTCAAATGATCACCTAATAGTCCCGAAATGACCCTGACGGGATCCCGGACAGATCCCGAAAACCATCCAGAAATGATGCTGAAAGGGATCCCAAATGATCCCGAAAAAGTCTTGAAATGACCCCGACGGAATCCCGGACGGATACCGAAAACCATCCAGAAATTATGGCGGTAGGTACCTCAAACGATCCAGAAATGGTCTCGAAATGACCCCGTCGGGACGCCGGACCGATCCAGAAAACTATACAGAAATGATGCCGGAAAAATCTTCAAATGACGCCCTAATATGCCCTAAATGACCTGACGGATCCCGAAAACCATCCAGAAATGATGCAGAAAGGGTCCCCAAATGATCCCGTATTAGTCGAGAAAAAATCCCGAAATGACCCCGATGGGATCCAGGACGGATCCCGAAAACCATCCAGAAATGATGACGGAAGATACCCCAAATGATCCCGAAATAATAAAATAACTAGTGTAACTGTTGGCCTTGAAACCACACCATCAAGTGGAGAAATAAACCACCTTGAAGAGCAGTTAAGATTATTGAAGCTACATAAAGAAGTAATGGAGCTCCAAGGTGTAGTCCAGCAATTGGAGTCTGGCCCGGTCGTGTGCATAGGAAATTACATCCATTTCGACGAACTTGATGCTGCAGTCCCGAAGTTTAGTGGCGACAATCACTGCGATATAAATCGGTGATTTTTACAGTTTGAAGACTATGCTGATGCTAACAACTACAATAAAAGACATAAATGCCTAGCATTGCGCCGATGCATGACTGGGACAGCGAAAGAATTCGTTTTGAACCAAGGCCTAACGGAATACTCCACGTTGAAGCTTTTGTTATGCGCAATGTTCCGCCGTAATTGCTCTAGACAGGAGAGCTATCGCCATCTACGGTTACGCAAACTAAAACCGTCAGATCGTGTGTCAGTTATGTGGTCGCAATGCAATCTATCGCTGCCCAATCGGAGATAATGGAGCAGGAGTTGGTAGACATTATAGTGGACGGTATCCCAGACAGCAGCAACAATATAATCAACTCATACGCCGAATGGAACGTTACGAGCAACGTCGTCACAGCGTTGGTGTGCGCAAACCATTGAGCACAGAGGTATCAAATACCGCAGTAAAGGCAAACACTACTGAAGATCTTTCCACTGTACGTTGTTTCAACTGCTCGCGATTTGGGCATTCTCAGAGTGCCTGCGCAAAGCCGCATCGCCCAGCCAGGTCATGTTTTATTTGCCACCAACTAGGACATATGCATCGCAATTGCCCAAAGAAGAAAACCCAAACATCTCAAGTTGCAGCCGTTAGCCTTATGCAAATATCAGTTGCTGAAAAATTTGTTAAGCTGTCATTTCGGGCAAAGCATAGACAATTCGTTGGCGTTGGTAAAAGAAGGATATATTCTTTTGGCACAGCATTGTGTGCAATTTATTTTCGTAAATTAATTGGAAATATTAATGTAATAATAGTTCCAGATGAAACTTTAACTTTTCCATTAATTCTTGGTCGAGATTTTTTGCAAAAATTTAACATTCACTTAATACAATAAAATGAAATATAAAATGAATTTAATAAAAACGTAAAAGAAAAGGTACCTTCTTGAAATACTGAATTAAATAAAGAAGATCCGAAAAAATATATATCTGATTCGATTATTAATAAATTTGTTGATGGTGACTTAAGTGTTAAATTAGACGGTAATAAGCCTACATTAAGTGAAGTATATGACAGATGCTGAAAGCAGGACTCAAAAGAAATGGGTAATTACCCTTATGATATGACGGATCTGTTTGATTCAGCTGTGAAAGAGATAGAAGCAATAGATGAAAGTGTTTTTCAGTCGGAAATAGATATAGGGCCGAGTTTGGCTAAACGAGAAAGAGGGGTAGTAATGGAAGTGTTGTCTAGTGAATATTTATCGCCTACATCAATTGAAAAAAACCGTATGACTATAAAACTACACTACGAATAACGGATGATATACCTTTCTATTCTTTGCCAAGACGATTACCGTTTAAGGATAGGGAAGAGGTACATATGATCACTGATGATTTAATCAAACGCGAAATTATACGACCTAGTAACTCCCCTTATGCTTCTGCGATTGTCCTGGTAAAAAAAAGAGTGGCGAAACTCGTATGTGCATCGATTACAGAGCTTGGAATAAGAAAACAGTACGCGACAATTTTCCATTGCCCCTAATAGACGATTGTATAGATTATATATCGGGGAAAAAGTGGTTCACTCTCTTGGACTTGAAAGATGGGTTCAATCAGTTAGCAATGGATGAGGGATCTATTCCATTAACATCTTTTGTCACACCACATGGGCAATTCGAGTACCATTCGGGTTAAAGAATGCACCGGCTAATTTTCAGAGATTTGTCTATAACATCTTCCGAGACCTAATTGATGCAAAAGAAATCATTGTGTATATTGATGACATATTAATAGCGTCAAATGACCTTGAATATCATTTTAAGATCCTACGTAAAGTGCTTAGGAGCACTTATGAAAAAAATTTGTAACTTAAGCTTAGGAAGTGCAAGTTTTGCTACAACATCATTGAGTATTTGGGTTATCAAGTCATTCCTTCAGGAATACAGCCTTCGAGGATCCATATTAAGGCAATTGGGAAGTACCCAGTCCCAAAGAATCATAAAGAGCTCCGCTCTTGTATTGGTTTCTTTTCTTATTTTCGAAAATGTTTCCCTTCTTTTTCTAAAATCGCTAAGCCGTTCTTAGATTTACTACGCAAAGATACTGGGTTTAGATTTTCAAGGGAATGTTTCAATGCATTCGAGGAATTACGCAATATTTTAGTAAGTTACCCGCTGTTAGCAATATATGATCGCAAACGTCAAACACAACTTCATTGCGATGCAAGCAGTCAGGGCTTTGGTTCTGTGCTTCTACAAAAGCAGGAAATTGGGAAATTTCATCCAATTGCGTACTTTTCCAAAACAACGACACCAGCTGAGTCTAGATATCATAGCTTTGAGCTAGAAACCCTATCGATCATATATGCTCTCCGCAGATTTAGAATATATTTAGAAGGTGTGCCATTTAAAATCATAACAGATTGTAACTCACTCACTATGACCCTAAATAAGAAACAGATCAATCCAAGAATAGCTAGGTGGGAATTGGAGCTGGAAAATTTTGATTATTCTATTCAGCATCGGGTTGGAGCTAATCTGGGCCATGTAGACGCGTTTAGCCGGAGTCTGTTGTTGGAAAGGGAATACGGTTCCATAAATTTCACTTCAAAATCCGATAAAAGCAGTATTAGCAGTCGTCAGTATTCTCAACTTGTAGATTCGCAACCCTGGTCTGACGAAGTGGAAAGTGAGTTAGTGGCCGCTGTAGACTTGGATGATCTGGATGTTCAGATCCAATTGGTCAGAACCGAGACGAGAAATTTAGGGAGCTCATGACCAAACTGGCGAAAGAGGAATTCATAAGGTATGAACTAGTGGTCAGTTTAGTGTGTAGGAGAATTGGCGAGAAGATTATGCTTTGTATACTTTCAGAGATGGAAAAAAATGTAATCCGCACAACTCACGAGAAATTTGGCCATTTAGGAACAGAGAAATGCTATAATCAAATACGCAAGACTTATTGGTTTGAAAGTATGAGGGATAAAGTTGACCGGTTCATTAAGAATTGTCTTAAGTGTATTGTGTACTCTGCCCCAGCTCGTTCCAATGAACATAACATGTTTCGTATTCCTAAATCACCAATACCATTTGACACCATTCACTTAGATCACTTTGGTCCCTTGCCAGCGCTTTAATCCAAACGCAAACATATTTTAGTCGTGATTGACACATTCACAAAATTTGTAGAATTATATCCGGTTAATTCCACGAGTACAAAAGAAGTGTGCTGCTCACTAGATAAATATTTTTCTTACTATAGCCGCCCCAGACGTATCATAACTGACCGCGGAACTTGCTTTACGTCCCTCGAGTTTAGAGACTACTTATCGAAAAGAAGGTCGCAGTAGCATCACCGCAGTCAAATGGACAGGTCGAGAGAGTAAATCGTGTCCTCAAGACGAGGTTGAGTAAACTTACTGAGTTCGTGGAACACTCCGACTGGACTGCCAAGTTGCCTCTAATATAATATGCTCTAAACAACATATTACTATGAAAAACTCGCGTAGCGTTGTACTCTTTGGGGTAAATCAAAGTATCGTGGATGAATTTACCGAATCTATGGAAGACAAACTAGTGGATGAAACCACTAGAGACCATGAGGTAAATGGGCAAAAGGCACTTAGGAATATAGAAAGTTCTCAAGAGTATAATTACCAATATTTTTTGAAACACAGTGTTCCGGGAGATTTTGTAGTCACTAGGCACGTGGATACCACGGTAGGAACTAATAAGAAACTCGTTCAAAAGTATAGGGGCCCGTATGTACACACAAACCCGATCTGTCAACTCACGGATGGGATTGCTAGAGCGGCGAAGTGTAAACTGTTATACTATAATAGATATAAATATACATATAATTCATGGATATAAATATAATTTATGAGTCTTAAATATCATAGCTATACATCAAATAGTAATGTATAAAAAGGTTCAATGTACATATTTACATATATGTAACTTAGTTACAGTAGTTATAAATAAGGTACATTTTCAAATTCAATATAAAACTGAGTTAAAATTCAGGTTTTTGTTTTTAATTAGAATATGTTGATGCAGTTGGCTATTGCTGACGGTAATAGTCGCTCAGCCACCCTAATAGTCCCGAAATGACGCTGACGGGATCCGTGACGGCTCCCGAAAACTATCCAGAAATTATCCCGAAAAGGTCCTGAAATGACCCCGACGGGATCCCAGACGGATCCCGAAAACCATCCAGAAATGATGCTGGAAGGAACCGCAAATGAACCCGAAAAGGTCCTGAAATGACCCCGACGGGATCCCGGACGGATCCCGAAAACCATTCAGAAATGAGGCCGGAAGGGACCGCAAATTATCTTAAAAAAGTTTCGAAATTACCCTGACGGGATCCCGGACGGATGCCGAAAACTATCCAGAAATGATGCCGGAAAGGTCTTCAATTGATCCCGTATTAGTCGAGAAAAAGTTCCGAAATGACCCTTACGGGATTCCGCACGGATACCGAAAGGGTCCCCAAATGATCCCGTATTAGTGGAGAAAAAGTCTCGAAATAACCCTGACGGGATCCACGGCGGATCTCGAAAACCATCCAGAAATTATGCCGGAAGGGACCTCAAATGATCCCTAGAAAGTCCCGAAATGACCACGACGGGATCCCGCACTGATACGGAAAACCATGCAGAAATGATGCCGAAAGGCTCCCTAAAAGATCCCGTATTAGTCGAGAAAAAGTCCGAAATAACCCCGACGGGATTCCGGACGGATCCCGAAAACCATCCAGAAATGATGCCGGAAGGGACCTCAAATGATCCCGCGAAAGTCCCGAAATGACCACGACGGGATCCCGCACTGATACCGAAAATCATGCAGAAATGATGCCGAAAGGGTCCCCAAAAGATCCCGTATTAGTCGAGAAAAAGTCCCGAAATGACCCGACGGGATTCCGCACGGATACCGAAAGGGTCCCCAAATGATCCCGTATTAGTCGAGAAAAAGTCTCGAAATAACCCTGACGGGATCCCGGACGGATCTCGAAAACCATCCAGAAATGATGCCGGAAGGGACCTCAAATGATCCCGAGAAAGTCCCGAAATGACCACGACGGGATCCCGCACTGATACCGAAAACCATGCAGAAATGATGCCGAAAGGGTCCCCAAAAGATCCCGTATTAGTCGAGAAAAAGTCCCGAAATAACCCCGACGGGATCCCGGACGGATCCCGAAAACCATCCAGAAATGATGCCGGAAGGGACCTCAAATGATCCCGAGAAAGTCCCGAAATGACCACGACGGGATCCCGCACTGATACCGAAAACCATTCAGAAATGATACAGAAAGGGTCCCCAAAAGATCCCGTATAAGTCGAGAAAAAGTCCCGAAATCCCGACGGATCCCGGACGGATCCCGAAAACCATCCAGAAATGATGCCGGAAGGGACCTCAAATGATCCCGAGAAAGTCCCGAAATGACCACGACGGGATCCCGCACTGATACCGAAAACCATGCAGAAATGATGCCGAAAGAGTCCCCAAAGATCCCGTATTAGTTGAGAAAAAGTCCCGAAATAACCCCGACGGGATCCTGGACGGATCCCGAAAACCATCCAGAATTGTTGCCGGAAGGGACCTCAAATGATCCCAACAAAGTCCCGAAATTACCCGACGGGATTCCGCACGGATACCGAAAGGGTCCCCAAATGATCCCGTATTAGTCGAGAAAAAGTCTCGAAATAACCCTAACGGGACCCCGACGGATCTCGAAAACCATCCAGAAAGGATGCCGGAAGGGACCTCAAATGATCCCGAGAAAGTCCCGAAATGACCACGACGGGATCCCGCACTGATACCGAAAACCATGCAGAAATGATGCCGAAAAGGTCCCCTAAAGATCCCGTATTAGTCGAGAAAAAGTCCCGAAATGACTCCGACGGGATCCCGGACGGATACCAAAAACCATCCAGAAATTATGGCGGTAGGTACGCCAAAGATCCCGAAATAGTCCCGAAATGACCCCGTCGGGACACCAGAAAACTATACAGAAATGATTCCTGAAACATCCTCAAATGATCTCCTAATATTCCCGAAATGACCTGACGGGATCCCGGACGGATTCCGAAAACCATCCAGAAATGATGCCGAAAGGGTCCACAAATGATCCCGTATTAGTCTAGAAAAAGTCCCGAAATGACCCCGACGGGATCCCGGACGGATCCCGAAAACCATCCAGAAATGATGACGGAAGATACCCCAAATGATCCCGAAATAGCCCCGAAAAAGCCCCGACGGGATCCCGGACGGATCCCGAAAACCATCCACAAATGATTACCGAAGGGAACCAAATGATCCCGAAAAAGTCCCATAGTGATCCGGAAACCATCAAGAATTTATCTCTCAAAGGTACGCAAATGATCCCGAAAACTATACAGAAATGATCCCGGAAGGGTCCCAAAATGATCCCGAAATAGTGCCGAAAATGTCCCGAAATGACTCCGGCAGGATCCCGGACGGATCCCGAAAACCATCCAGTAATGATCCTGAAAGGGTTTCGATATTACCCTAACGGGATTACAAATAAGGTGAAGCTAATTATGAAACCATGTTAATAAGGCAGCAGGCGCGTTGGAGCAAATGAAGAGTTACATAGGAACATACAGGTAAAGCTAAGCTAATAAAAGCGTGCTAATAAAAACGATTGAAGGAGGGTGGATGGCGGGAGGAGAAGGAGAGGACCACTGATCGTTTGTCCAAAATTGGTGAGATCTCGATCTGTATGTGCCAGATACCAAAAACTATTGATTTTGGAGAAAATTTATATTGAGTTTTAACAATTTATAGATTTTACGCCAGAGGGTAGAGAAAGGGGGGGGGGGGGGAGGGGGGGACTGGGCCGCAGGTTGTCATTGCTCACTTTGTAAACCCTCGAATTATTTGACCCATTGAGTCTGTCATATTGGTGAAGGCCAGTATAAGTAAAGTTATAATGTGTAAAAATTATTAAAAAGTAATTGTTCGAAGGGGTCGTGGGACCCCCACCCCCCTTTCCATGATCGAAAAAAATTTCGCTTGTAGACTATTGCCTGTGTCCCAAATTTCATCAGTCGGTCACAAAGACGAAAAAATACAATAATTAAATTATAACTGTTCCTAGGGGGCGGGGACATCTCCCCTTTTCAAAAAAATATAGCTAGTAGATCCTTCTAGACTATTGGCTATATGTGTGCCAAATTTTATCCCAGTCGGTTAAGCCGTTCTAGCGTGATTGAGTCACAAAAACAAACGTCTGGACAAAAACCCAAATATCCAAACATCCAAACTTTCCCATTTATAATATATATTAGATTAGATTAGACTAGCCTTTACCCGCGGTCCCGTCCGCAAGGAGAAAGTTAAATATATGGGCTGTTCACGTTAGCCTGCTTATCAAGTTATCTCATTAAAAAATTTTTTCTGTCTAATGTATTTTATGTTTTAATAGAGTATAAAAAATAACTAAATGAGACGATAACCTGATAGGGTCCCAAATGATTCCGAAATAATCTACAAAAAGCCACAAAATGACCCCTACGGTATCGGAGACGGATCCCGAAAACCATTCAGAAATTCTCCCGGAAGGGTATCCAAAAGTCCCGGAATAGTCCCAGAAAAGCCCCGAAATGACAACGGCACGATTCTAGACTGATCCAGCGAACCACACAGAAATGATCCCTAAAGGGTACCCAAATGATCTCGAAATAGTCCCGAAATAGTTCCAATGACGGGATCCCGGACGGAACCGAAAACAATACACAAATTATCCTGGAAATGTCCCAAAATGATCCGGAAATTGTCCCCAAAAAGTCCCGAAATTACCCCGATGGGATCCCGTTCTGATTCAGAAATGAATTCCGGAAGGGTCCCAAAATGATAGCGAATTAGTCCCGAAAAAATCCAGAAATAACCCCGACGGGATCCCGGGCGGCTCCCGAAACCATACAGAATTGATCTCTGAAGGATCCGCAAATGGCCCCGAAATAGTACAGAAAAAGTCCCGAAATTACCCCGATGGGATCCCGGGCGGATCCCGTAAAACATCCAGAAATGGTGCCTGAATGGTCCTCAAATTATCCCGAAATAATACAGAAAAAGTCACGAAATTACCTCGACGGGATCCCGAAGACCATCAAAAAATGATGTCTGAAGGGCCCCCAAATGACCCCGAAATAGTCCCGAAATTACCCTGACGGGATCCCCGACGAATCCCGAAATCCATCCAGAAATGATCTCGAAATAATCCCAACGAATTCCCGAAATGATCCTGACGGGATCCAGAACCATGCAGAAATGATTCTTGAAGTGTCCCTAAATTATCCCAAAAAAGTTCCGAAATTACCCTGACGGGATCCCGAAAGTCATCCAGAAATGATACCGAAAGGGTGCCAAATTGATACCGAAACAGTCCCGAAAAAATCCCGAAATGACCACGACGGGATCCCGAAACCATCCAGAATTTATCTCTGAAGGATCCGCAAATGACCCCGAAATAGTACAGAAAAAGTCCCGAAATTACCCCGATGGGATACCGGGCGGATCCCGTAAAACATCCAGAAATGATGCCGGAATGGTCCTCAAATGATCACGAAATAATACAGAAAAAGTCACGAAATGACCTCGACGGTATCCTGAAAACCGTCCAGAGTTGATCCCTGAAGGGTACGCAATTTACCCCGGAATAGTCCCGAAAAAGTCCCGAAAGTACCCTGACGGGATCCCGGAAACAATCAAGAATTTATCTCTCGGAGGTACGCAAATGATTCCGAAAACACCCCCACGTGATGCCAGGACGGATCCCAAAACCCATCCAGAAATGATGCCGGAAGGGTCCCCAAATGATCGCGAAATAGTCCCGAAAAAGTCCCGAAATTACCCTGACGGGATCCCGGAAACAATCAAGAATTTATCTCTCGAAGGTACGCAAATGATTCCGAAAACACCCCCACGTGATGCCAGGACGGATCCCGAAAACCATCCAGAAATGATCCCGGAAGGGTTTGGATATAACCCTAACGGGATTACAAATTAGGTGAAGCTAACTGTAAAACCATGTTAATAAGGCAGCAGGCGCGTTGGAGCGAATGAAAAGTTACAAAGAAACATACAGGTAAAGCTAATAAAAGCGTGCCAGAAAACTATACAGAAATGATTCCTGAAAAGTCCTCAAATGATCTCCTAATATTCCCGAAATGACCTGACGGGATCCCGGACGGATCCCGAAAACCATCCAGAAATGATGACGGAAGATACCCCAAATGATCCCGAAATAGCCCGAAAAGGCCCCGACGGGATCCCAGACGGATCCCGAAAACCATCCACAAATGATTACAGAAGGGAACCAAAATGACCCCGAAAAAGTCCCCTAGTGATCCGGAAACCATCAAGAATTTATCTCTCAAAGGTACTCAAATGATCCCGAAAATGATACAGAAATGATCCCGGAAGGGTCCCAAAATGATCCCGAAATAGGGCCGAAAATGTCCCGAAATGACTCCGGCAGGATCCCGGACGGATCCCGGAAACCATCCATAAATGATCCCGGAAGGGTTTCGATATTACCCTAACGGGATTACAAATAAGGTGAAGCTAATTATAAAACTATGTTAATAAGGCAGCAGGCGCGTTGGAGCAAATGAAGAGTTACATAGGAACATACAGGTAAAGCTAAGCTAATAAAAGCGTGCTAATAAAAACGATTGAAGGAGGGTGGATGGCGGGAGGAGAAGGAGAGGACCACTGATCGTTTGTCCAAAGTTGGTTAGATCTGGATCTGTATGTGCCAGATACCAAAAACTATTGATTTTGGAGAAAATTAATATTGAGTTTTAACAATTTATAGATTTTACGCCAGAGGGAAGAGAAGGGGGGGGGGGGGGGAGAGGGGCTGCAGGTTGTCTCTGCTCACTTTGTAAACCCTCGACTTATTTGACCCATTGAGTCTGTAATATTGGTGAAGGCCAGTATAAGTAAAGTTATAATGTGTAAAAATTATTAAAAAGTAATTGTTCGAAGGGGTTGTGGGACCCCCACCCCCCCTTTCCATGATCGAAAAAAATTTCGCTAGTAGACTATTGCCTGTGTCCCAAATTTCATCAGTCGGTCACAAAGACGAAAAAATACAATAATTAAATTATAACTGTTCCTAGGGGGCGGGGACATCTCCCCTTTTCAAAAAAATATAGCTAGTAGATCCTTCTAGACTATTGGCTATATGTGTTCCAAATTTCATCCAAGTCGGTTAAGCCGTTCTAGCGTGATTGAGTCACAAAAACAAACGTCTGGAAAAACATCCAAACATCCAAATATCCAAACATCCAAACTTTCCCATCTAATATATATTATAAATTTATAATATATATTAGATATTAGATTAGATTAGACTAGCCTTTACCCGCGGTCCCGTCCGCAAGGAGAAAGTTAAATATATGTGCTGTTCACGTTAGCCTGCTTATCAAGTTATCTCTTTAAAATTTTTTTTCTGTCTAATGTATTTTATGTTTTAATAGAGTAAAAAAATAGCCCCGAAATAGTTCCAATGACGGGATCCCGGACGGAACCGAAAACAATCCACAAATTATCCTGGAAGTGTCCCAAAATGATCCGGAAATAGTCCCCAAAAAGTTTCGAAATTACCCCGATGGGATACCGTTCTGATTCAGAAATGAATCCCGGAAGGGTCGCAAAATGATAGCGAATTAGTCCCGAAAAAATCCAGAAATAACTCCGACGGGATCCCGTGCGGCTCCCGAAACCATTCAGAATTGATCTCTGAAGGATCCGCAAATGACCCCGAAATAGTACAGAAAAGGTCCCGAAATGACCCCGACGGGATCCCGGACGGATCCCGAAAACCATCCAGAAATGATGACGGAAGATACCCCAAATGATCCCGAAATAGCCCCGAAAAAGCCCCGACGGGATCCCGGACGGATCCCGAAAACCATCCACAAATGATTACCGAAGGGAACCAAATGATCCCGAAAAAGTCCCATAGTGATCCGGAAACCATCAAGAATTTATCTCTCAAAGGTACGCAAATGATCCCGAAAACTATACAGAAATGATCCCGGAAGGGTCCCAAAATGATCCCGAAATAGTGCCGAAAATGTCCCGAAATGACTCCGGCAGGATCCCGGACGGATCCCGAAAACCATCCAGTAATGATCCTGAAAGGGTTTCGATATTACCCTAACGGGATTACAAATAAGGTGAAGCTAATTATGAAACCATGTTAATAAGGCAGCAGGCGCGTTGGAGCAAATGAAGAGTTACATAGGAACATACAGGTAAAGCTAAGCTAATAAAAGCGTGCTAATAAAAACGATTGAAGGAGGGTGGATGGCGGGAGGAGAAGGAGAGGACCACTGATCGTTTGTCCAAAATTGGTGAGATCTCGATCTGTATGTGCCAGATACCAAAAACTATTGATTTTGGAGAAAATTTATATTGAGTTTTAACAATTTATAGATTTTACGCCATAGGGTAGAGAAGGGGGGGGGGGGGAGGGGGGACTGGGCCGCAGGTTGTCACTGCTCACTTTGTAAACCCTCGAATTATTTGACCCATTGAGTCTGTCATATTGGTGAAGGCCAGTATAAGTAAAGTTATAATGTGTAAAAATTATTAAAAAGTAATTGTTCGAAGGGGTCGTGGGACCCCCACCCCCCCTTTCCATGATCGAAAAAAATTTCGCTAGTAGACTATTGCCTGTGTCCCAAATTTCATCAGTCGGTCACAAAGACGAAAAAATACAATAATTAAATTATAACTGTTCCTAGGGGGCGGGGACATCTCCCCTTTTCAAAAAAAATATAGCTAGTAGATCCTTCTAGACTATTGGCTATATGTGTGCCAAATTTTTATCCCAGTCGGTTAAGCCGTTCTAGCGTGATTGAGTCACAAAAACAAACTTCTGGACAAAAATCCAAATATCCAAACTTTCCCATTTATAATATATATTAGATTAGATTAGACTAGCCTTTACCCGCGGTCCCGTCCGCAAGGAGAAAATTAAATATATGGGCTGTTCACGTTAGCCTGCTTATCAAGTTATCTCTTAAAAAAATTTTTCTGTCTAATGTATTTTATGTTTTAATAGAGTATAAAAAAGAACTAAATGAGACGATAACCTGATAGGGTCCCAAATGATTCCGAAATAATCTACAAAAAGCCACAAAATGACCCCCTACGGTATCGGAGACGGATCCCGAAAACCATTCAGAAATTCTCCCGGAAGGGTATCCAAAAGTCCCGGAATAGTCCCAGAAAAGCCCCGAAATGACAACGGCACGATTCTAGACTGATCCAGCGAACCACACAGAAATGATCCCTAAAGGGTACCCAAATGATCTCGAAATAGTCCCCGAAATAGTTCCAATGACGGGATCCCGGACGGAACCGAAAACAATACACAAATTATCCTGGAAATGTCCCAAAATGATCCGGAAATAGTCCCCAAAAAGTCCCGAAATTACCCCGATGGGATCCCGTTCTGATTCAGAAATGAATTCCGGAAGGGTCCCAAAATGATAGCGAATTAGTCCCGAAAAAATCCAGAAATAACCCCGACGGGATCCCGGGCGGCTCCCGAAACCATTCAGAATTGATCTCTGAAGGATCCGCAAATGGCCCCGAAATAGTACAGAAAAAGTCCCGAAATTACCCCGATGGGATCCCGGGCGGATCCCGTAAAACATCCAGAAATGGTGCCTGAATGGTCCTCAAATTATCCCGAAATAATACAGAAAAAGTCACGAAATTACCTCGACGGGATCCCGAAGACCATCAAAAAATTATGTCTGAAGGGCCCCCAAATGACCCCGAAATAGTCCCGAAATTACCCTGACGGGATCCCCGACGAATCCCGAAATCCATCCAGAAATGATCTCGAAATAATCCTAACGAATTCCCGAAATGATCCTGACGGGATCCAGAACCATGCAGAAATGATTCTTGAAGTGTCCCTAAATTATCCCAAAAAAGTTCCGAAATTACCCTGACGGGATCCCGAAAGTCATCCAGAAATGATACCGAAAGGGTGCCAAATTGATACCGAAACAGTCCCGAAAAAATCCCGAAATGACCACGACGGGATCCCGAAACCATCCAGAATTTATCTCTGAAGGATCCGCAAATGACCCCGAAATAGTACAGAAAAAGTCCCGAAATTACCCCGATGGGATACCGGGCGGATCCCGTAAAACATCCAGAAATGATGCCGGAATGGTCCTCAAATGATCACGAAATAATACAGAAAAAGTCACGAAATGACCTCGACGGGATCCCGAAAACCGTCCAGAGTTGATCCCTGAAGGGTACGCAATTTACCCCGGAATAGTCCCGAAAAAGTCCCGAAAGTACCCTGACGGGATCCCGGAAACAATCAAGAATTTATCTCTCGAAGGTACGCAAATGATTCCGAAAACACACCACGTGATGCCAGGACGGATCCCAAAACCCATCCAGAAATGATGCCGGAAGGGTCCCCAAATGATCGCGAAATAGTCCCGAAAAAGTCCCGAAATTACCCTAACGGGATCCCGGAAACAATCAAGAATTTATCTCTCGAAGGTACGCAAATGATTCCGAAAACACCCCCACGTGATGCCAGGACGGATCCCGAAAACCATCCAGAAATGATCCCGGAAGGGTTTGGATATAACCCTAACGGGATTACAAATTAGGTGAAGCTAACTGTAAAACCATGTTAATAAGGCAGCAGGCGCGTTGGAGCGAATGAAAAGTTACAAAGAAGCATACAGGTAAAGCTAATAAAAGCGTGCCAGAAAACTATACAGAAATGATTCCTGAAAAGTCCTCAAATGATCTCCTAATATTCCCGAAATGACCTGACGGGATCCCGGACGGATCCCGAAAACCATCCAGAAATGATGACGGAAGATACCCCAAATGATCCCGAAATAGCCCCGAAAAGGCCCCAACGGGATCCCAGACGGATCCCGAAAACCATCCACAAATGATTACAGAAGGGAACCAAAATGACCCCGAAAAAGTCCCCTAGTGATCCGGAAACCATCAAGAATTTATCTCTCAAAGGTACTCAAATGATCCCGAAAATTATACAGAAATGATCCCGGAAGGGTTCCAAAATGATCCCGAAATAGGGCCGAAAATGTCCCGAAATGACTCCGGCAGGATCCCGGACGGATCCCGGAAACCATCCATAAATGATCCCGGAAGGGTTTCGATATTACCCTAACGGGATTACAAATAAGGTGAAGCTAATTATAAAACTATGTTAATAAGGCAGCAGGCGCGTTGGAGCAAATGAAGAGTTACATAGGAACATACAGGTAAAGCTAAGCTAATAAAAGCGTGCTAATAAAAACGATTGAAGGAGGGTGGATGGCGGGAGGAGAAGGAGAGGACCACTGATCGTTTGTCCAAAGTTGGTTAGATCTGGATCTGTATGTGCCAGATACCAAAAACTATTGATTTTGGAGAAAATTTATATTAAGTTTTAACAATTTATAGATTTTACGCCAGAGGAAAGAGAAGGGGGGGGGGGGGGGGAGAGGGGCCGCAGGTTGTCTCTGCTCACTTTGTAAACCCTCGACTTATTTGACCCATTGAGTCTGTAATATTGGTGAAGGCCAGTATAAGTAAAGTTATAATGTGTAAAAATTATTAAAAAGTAATTGTTCGAAGGGGTTGTGGGACCCCCACCCCCTTTCCATGATCGAAAAAAATTTCGCTAGTAGACTATTGCCTGTGTCCCAAATTTCATCAGTCGGTCACAAAGACGAAAAAATACAATAATTAAATTATAACAGTTCCTAGGGGGCGGGGACATCTCCCCTTTTCAAAAAAATATAGCTAGTAGATCCTTCTAGACTATTGGCTATATGTGTTCCAAATTTCATCCAAGTCGGTTAAGCCGTTCTAGCGTGATTGAGTCACAAAAACAAACGTCTGGAAAAACATCCAAACATCCAAATATCCAAACATCCAAACTTTCCCATCTAATATATATTATAAATTTATAATATATATTAGATATTAGATTAGATTAGACTAGCCTTTACCCGCGGTCCCGTCCGCAAGGAGAAAGTTAAATATATGTGCTGTTCACGTTAGCCTGCTTATCAAGTTATCTCTTTAAAATTTTTTTTCTGTCTAATGTATTTTATGTTTTAATAGAGTAAAAAAATAGCCCCGAAATAGTTCCAATGACGGGATCCCGGACGGAACCGAAAACAATCCACAAATTATCCTGGAAGTGTCCCAAAATGATCCGGAAATAGTCCCCAAAAAGTTTCGAAATTACCCCGATGGGATACCGTTCTGAAATGAATCCCGGAAGGGTCGCAAAATGATAGCGAATTAGTCCCGAAAAAATCCAGAAATAACTCCGACGGGATCCCGTGCGGCTCCCGAAACCATTCAGAATTGATCTCTGAAGGATCCGCAAATGACCCCGAAATAGTACAGAAAAAGTCCCGAAATTACCCCGATGGGATCCCGGGCGGATTCCCTAAAACATCCAGAAATGGTGCCTGAATGGTCCTCAAATTATCCCGAAATAATACAGAAATAGTCACGAAATGACCTCGATGGATCCCGAAGACCATCAAAAAATGATGCATGAAGGGCCCCCAAATGACCCCGAAATAGTCCCGAAATTACCCTGACGGGATCCCCGACGAATCCCGAAAACCATCCAGAAATGATCCCGAAATAGTCCCCAACGAATTCCCGAAATGATCCGGACGGGATCCAGAACCATGCAGAAATGATTCTTGAAGGGTCCCTAAATTATCCCAAAAAAGTTATGAAATTACCCTGAAGGGATCCCGAAAGTCATCCAGAAATGATACCGAAAGCGTGCCAAATTTATACCGAAACAGTCCCGAAAAAATCCCGAAATGACCACGACAGGATCCCGAAACCATCCAGAATTTATCTCTGAAGGATCCGCAAATGACCCCGAAATAGTACAGGAAAAGTCCCGAAATTACCCCGATGGGATCCCGGGCGGATCCCGTAAAACATCCAGAAATGATGCCGGAATGATCTTCAAATGATCCCGAAATAATACAGAAAAAGTCACGAAATGACCTCGAAGGGATCCCGAAAACCGTCCAGAGTTGATCTCTGAAGGGTACGCAATTTACCCCGGAATAGTCCCGAAAAAGTTCCGAAACTACACTGACGGGATCCCGGAAACAATCAAGAATTTATCTCTCGAAGGTTGTGAGGACCAAATATAATCAATTAATTTGGCCCACACAAAACCACCACCCCATAACACAGGAGCAGTACTACAGACAACACGAGACACAAACAAGTCTCTGAAACATCATAAAAACACGATTAGCAACATTGCCAACACAACACGGGACACAAACAAGTGTCAGAAACATCACTAGCGCAACAAGTTGCCGCAACACGCCACAGCAACATCGTAACCATGGCAACGCAACGAACTATGCTAGCAACATCAAGAGCATTGGCTAGAAAAAGGGCAACAAGAGAAGAAAGCAGGCAGTTAGCACGCGGTTGTGGTTGCGACCGGAGCTACTATTGGAGCGCTCTGGAAGGCATATCGGTTTTAACCATTGCAAGCCAGTGCGTTTCATAGGAGAAAGTTGTGGACTGAAGATTGTGGGTAAGCAGGTTTTGACCGCTCTACAACGCTTTAGATCACGCTTGCTCCCTCGCAAGCAAACGCCCTCCACAGCATCGTGATCCCGCGCTCAGCCAAACGTCTAAGACACCGATCCCGCCGAACGGAGGCGGAGCCATGAATATCGCCGATAGACCAGCTGAGCACAACCAGTTTGCGTTCCCTCCCAGGAACACGGTACCCCTACAACAGTGCGCATCATCCGGAGTAGCGGTACCACCCAACGGTGCATCTCAGGCACCGACCATTATATTCGCACCCATCATCGACCAGGTAAGAAAGTGGTCAGTGAAATATGAAGGTGGATGGGACCCTATAGCTTTCGTCGAACGCCTGGAAGAACTAGCCGATGTCTATACGCTAAACGTAGACTTGCTCCCAAAAACGATGCCCGAATTGCTAGGTGGCACCGCTATTCAATGGTACCGCAATAACAACGAACACAGGAGCAACTGGACGACCTTCAAGCGCGACTTTTTAAGCTTCTTTCTACCAGCCAGGTACTTCGAGCGTCTCGCGGACGAAATACGGCAACGAAGGCAGCACGCCCGCGAAAGATATAAAGGTTATGTCCTAGGGATACAAAGCTTGATGAGACACGCCGGATACAGCAACGAGCAACGCCTGGAAAGAATTTTCCGCAATAGCTACCCCGATTATTTACTCTACATTCGCCGAAGAGATTTCAACACCCTAGGAGAACTCATCTCTCTCGCGGAGGAATATGAAGGTAACCACGAAGGTTACCGACGGACATCAGATGGATCACGTCGCGAAATAGCGAGACATGTCGTTGGTGACAAAACTACAGCTTCATCACC
Source organism: Eurosta solidaginis (assembly GCF_040869045.1). Classification (NCBI taxonomy): domain Eukaryota; kingdom Metazoa; phylum Arthropoda; class Insecta; order Diptera; family Tephritidae; genus Eurosta; species Eurosta solidaginis. Next base: position 177,477,706 of record NC_090319.1, on the reverse strand, counting down.
GCAGTCGGAACGATCATCCCACCAGCAGCCACCGAGGGTACAGCGCCATTCACCACCAGGAACTCGGGTTTTCGATCCGAGCAGGGTATGTAGAAGGTGTGGCCAAGAAGGACACTATGCAAGCAGATGTCGTAACCCACGGAAAATTTTTTGTTGGGAGTGTGGTCGAAACGATATACGCACGATTGAATGCTGCCGTCGACGTCAGGGAAACGACGGAGGCCTTCACCAAGGACAAGGCGCGGTGAGCCCACTGAACCCAGCGCCGAATCAGCGGTAGTCATGTACCAGGAACACGGTCGCCTATATGCCCCAGCTCAGATTGGAGCAGTATCGTCGGAGGCAGTTATCGATACAGGGGCCTCAAGGAGCTTCGTTTCAGCCATCCTCGCGAATCACGTGGTGAGTTCTGGAAGCGGGGAGAGGGTAAGAGTGGCCATCGAAATAACAATGGTCAACGGAGTCAGCACTACGATTTTCGATGCCGTAAGGACAGAGGTACGCCTCGGAGATTCGTCATTGCACACAGTCCTACATGTGATGCCCGGGGCAATCGACGACATTATACTTGGCCTAGATACGTTGGGGAGCCTAGGAGCAGCCATATCATGTGGACGAGGACACCTCGTGCTAAACAGACCCCTTGCTCAGCACACGCCGCCTCCTGGAGCCACGGCGGAGACCATTCAGAGTATAACACCACCGAGTGCGAGGAACGGCAAGTAAGACGTCAGGAACGGAATTAACGGCGACACACCCAGCAATGAACATAATAGTATAGAAGGCGAGGCGGATCGCATACGAGAATTTCTGGCAGTAGAACTCAAAAAGTTCGAGGCCATGAGCGGAGTGACGACGGTAGCCGAACACAATATCATCCTAACTGACGACCGTCCCATCAAGCAACGGTATTTCCCGCGCAATCCAGTGATGCAGAGCATAATTAACAACGAGATCGACGAGCTCCTCGCGAAGGGATGCATCGAGCCATCCTGCAGCCCACATAGCGCCCCGATCGTGTTAGCTAAGAAAAAGAACGGTAAGTGGAAGCTTTGCGTGGACTACCGGCAGCTCAATGCCAAGTCAGTTCCCGACACATACCCGCTGCCAAGGATACAGCACATCTTGGACAAACTACGACAAGCGAAATATATAAGTAGCCTCGACCTGAAGAACGGCTACTGGCAAATACCGCTGGAATCAAACAGTCGCCCCTACACGGCTTTCACGGTACCCGGACGCGGTCTGTTCCAGTGGCGTGTCATGCCCTTTGGTTTGCACTCGGCACCCGCAACGTTCCAGAGGGCGCTCGACCAGGTCATTGGGCCAGAAATGGAGCCCCATGCTTTTGCGTACCTGGATGATATTATCGTCATAGGCACAACTTTAGAGGAACACATCCGAAATTTAAGAGAGGTGATGTTACGACTACAGCGCGCCAACCTCAGGATCAATCCAGAGAAGTGTGATTTCTTTAGGAAAGAACTCAAGTACCTGGGCCACGTGGTCAGCGATAAAGGGATCCACACGGACCCAGAAAAGGTTGCCGCTATTCAGGAACTGAAGCCACCGACCACCGCGAAAGAAGTACGCCAATACCTAGGAATAGCCTCGTGGTACCGCCGTTTCGTGCCCGATTTCGCCACTATAAGCCAGCCGCTCACCGCCCTGTTAAAGAAAGGCAAGCATTGGAGATGGGGAACCGAGCAGCAAGAAGCCTTCGACACCATCAAACGGAAACTCACTGAAGCACCCATACTTGCATGCCCGGATTTCACGAAAACGTTCACCCTGCAGACGGACGCGAGTAACTACGGCCTGGGGGCAGTGCTGACACAGGAGTTAGAAGAGGGCGAGCGAGTGATCGCTTACGCCAGCCGGAAGCTCAACCAGGCAGAGGCCAACTATTCACCCAACGAAAAGGAGTGTCTGGCCATCGTTTGGGGAATCCGTAAGATGAGGCCATATTTGGAAGGCTACAAATTTAAAGCAATAACCGACCACATGTCACTAAGGTGGCTAAATTCCATTGAGAGCCCTTCTGGCCGCATAGCGCGATGGGCCTTAGAACTACGGCAGCACACTTTCGACATTGAGTATCGTATGGGAAAGCTCAACCTGGTGGCGGACGCTCTATCTCGACAGCCGCTGGAAGCATTACGATTTACCACGACGACGGAACCACAATGCAAGTGGTGGCACAAGCGGGTCAGCGAGGTACGCACCAACCCGGAGAAATACGCCGACTATACGATACAGGATGGACACTTATACCGCCATATTCCCTGCCGGTCACACGACGAAGAGGCGGTACCATGGAAATTGTGTGTGCCCACACCACTTAGACAGCGAGTGTTACAGGAAAATCATGACATACCAAGCGCGGGACACATGGGTATCCGCCGGACAGTAGCACTAGTCGCCAACCGATATTATTGGCCCGGTATGTTCCGTGACATCAGCCGGTATGTACGTCAATGAGAATCCTGCCATAAATACAAGGAAACACAACAAAAGCCAGCCGGAAAGATGCTCTCACAGGTAGCCCAGGAACCATTTGTCACGGTCTGCGTCGACTTCGTTGGACCCCTTCCACGGTCTACACACGGAAACGCCATGTTACTGGTATTTTTCGACCGATCCAGCAAGTGGGTGGAATTGATCCCCATGAGGCGTGCTACCGCAGACGGCCTTCGCCGAGCTTTCAGGGAACGGATATTCGCAAGGTTTGGCGTCCCCAAAGTACTCATATCCGACAACGGCGCACAGTTCTGCAGCACGCTCTGGCGGCGCTACCTTAAGGAAGTTGGCGTACGACAACAATACACCGCACTCTATACTCCCCAAGAAAACCCAACAGAACGAGCAAACAGGACCATCAAACGGATCATAGCGCAGCTCGCCAACTCAAAACATAAGCGATGGGACGTCCTCCTCCCGGAAATTGGGCTAGCGATAATTAGTAGTGTCAACGCTTCTACAGGCTACAGCCCAACTTTCCTCGTGCAAGGACGAGAGCCACGACTACCAGGAGCCCTATTCGATGAAGTCAACGTTGGGACGGGTGCAGCTCTCGCTACGGCCGAGGAGAAGTCCAACAGAATGCAGGAGGCCTTCAGAATAGTGAGGCGAGTTGGTCCTTGCCAAGGAGCACCACTTGTCAAAGGCTGCGAAGGGATTTGCAGCGAAATTGGAACCCAAGTATGATGGCCCTTACCAAATCCTGGGGTATGTCTCCCAGTAATTGTCAAACTAAGGAAAATCGATAGCGGGAAGGAGAAGACGGCAAGCATTGCCGAACTAAATGCATACCATTCATCGGAGACCGGAGAGACCACGAAACCAGGAATAATAAACACAATCGAAATTAAAATAAATTCAGGGGAAAACAAACATATATTAATTAATGTCAAGGATGGGAGGATAAGCAAGCACCGGTCATTCGATCGCAAACCACCGAGGTGACATCACGTTCTTTTGCTACGAATTTCTTGACAAACCAACAATCTACAATGGAAGGTCATAACGCCAAATTATCCAACAGCGCCAAGCGTATGCGCCAGCGCTACGAGGAGGAGGAAGCAAAACGCCCTAGGGTCGTGCTGCTGGAAGGAGCTACTGGCGCCGACGTCAGCAACGCGCGTGGACCTACACACGCAAAATCGTACGCTGACGTCGCACGCAACATCACACCACTGAAAACTACGGGCGGCGACGTCAACAACATGCGTGCAACTACTCGCGCAAATACGTACATTGACGTCGCACGCACCATTACACCACCAAATGCTGCGAACACCGACGCCAACGGCACGCGTACTACGGAACAAGACCGAGCAGCGATCGCTGCCTACGCCAGCGTCGCCGGTATGCAGGCACACGCAGACGCCCCGAACGCCACCGCCGACGATATGCGTCCCGCAGCACGCGCAACCGCTCAGGACGCCGACAGTGATCCCAAGGCAGCCGTATACACCGTTCGTATAGCTGCGGCAAACGCAGCCACCATCGTAGCGAACGCCCGACGCGCTTCCGTCTCGAACGCGCAGACAGCACGCATAGTCACGGCGAACACAGCTATCGCCGGATCCATAGCCAGACGCGCAACTGCTTCGTTTGCGAACGCCACACTCGCAGCAGTACGGGAGGTTGCCTCGGTCGAGGCCGACATGCCAACAACCGGACCACCGACAACAACCAACATCCTGGGAAGGGTACGGGTAGACCAGGCCGCCACAATTGGCAAGGGCAATGCCAACCGGCCTCATAGCCCAATAAAACAGGCCGACACGATCGAGCTATCATCGGACGATGAGCAATTAGCGCAGGAGAAGGAAGGGCCGGAGATAAGTTTCCCGCCGGGACCACGAGGTATCGCACTTTACGCGACCGATATCCGTTCCCTCAAGGGAAGCCGCTGGCTCACCGACACGGTCATCGACGCGTGGGCGAAGGAACTGGAGATCATGTACGGGCAACAGGGTACAACATTAAGCCCATTCGTAATTTGGCAACTCACCCAGAAGGATAACGATGATGAAAACTATCGGCGTATACACCGATGGCTGAGGAATACGGACCTGTTTGGTAAGCGCATCATACTGGCACCCCACAATGTATCGAACCATTGGTACTTACTGGCGCTAGCGAATCGGGAAATGACCCACCACGTGGCTGATGTGGAGTGCTGGCAAGAGCGCTACATATGGATAGCCGATTCCAGGGTCAGGGGCAAGGTCACATACGCGACTGAGGCGTGGCTGAAGTTCCTGCGGTGGGAGTACCAGCAGAGATACGGGAGTTCGGACTTCATGGCCCAGGAGTTACAGTTAGCCGTGCCGCAGCAGAGCAATGACAACGACTGTGGCATATACGTGCTGGAAAGCATCGACAGAGTCCTACGCTATACAGGACGGCGAGAAGGGGGACCTGGGCTCATACAGCAGCCGTTTACGGAGGAGATGGCAGCCCGGAAACGCGCAGAAATCTTAGCCACGATCCGCCGCAGCCATGCACCGAACAGAAAACGACCACATACCACCACCACCGCCGACCAGCCATATCCTGTAGCACAAACACACGCCAAAACAGTGCGCGCCCAGCCCAGCCATAAGCCGCCGCAGGCAGAACCTGGTTCAAACCCAGCGGAGGGACCGGAATACGGCCGAACAATAATACTCGCCGAGGATGCAGAGGGCCCAGCGCTAGAACAATTCCCGGAGGTGGCAAACAAAGTACGAGAGTTGTTCACCGACATCGCCGAAGGGAGGTGCAACCCCCGGGTGAAATTCCGAACCGATAGGTACAAAATCACGATAAACAGAAGGAAGGTAACGATCCAAGTAGCAGACCGGGGGTTTAAATCGCCGAAGTGGGGGGCGGGAGTGTGAGGACCAAATATAATCCATTAATTTGGCCCACACAAAACCACCACCCCATAACACAGGAGCAGTACTACAGACAACACGAGACACAAACAAGTCTCTTAAACATCATAAAAACACGATTAGCAACATTGCCAACACAACACGGGACACAAACAAGTGTCAGAAACATCACTGGCGCAACAAGTTGCCGCAAACCCCCACAGCAACATCGTAACCATGGCAACGCAACGAACTATGCTAGCAACATCGAGAGCATTGGCTAGAAAAAGGGCAACACGAGAAGACAGCAGGCAGTCAGCACGCGGTTGTGGTTGCGACCGGAGCTACTATTGGAGCGCTCTGGAAGGCATATCGGTTTTGACCATTGCAAGCCAGTGCGTTTCATAGGAGAAAGTCGTGGACGCTTACTCCCTCGCAAGCAAACGCCCTCCACAGCATCGTGATCCCGCGCTCAGCCAAACGTCGTTCGCGTCAGAAGTACGTCGGCAACCGCAGTAGGAGTGAGTCGAGGTGAAACGCAACAACGTGACTGTACCGAGGCTAACGGATCTCACCTAACGGGGCGCAAAGTTGCGACTGTCACCTGAGCAGAAATTGAAGGGCATCTGAAAGGCGTATCGGTTTTGACCATCGCAAGTCAGTTTCCGTCATAGGAGAGAGCCGTGGGTTGAGGATTGTGGGTAAACTGGTTTTGACCGCTCTACAACGCCTTAAACTACGCTCGCTCCCCGCTAAGCGAAGGCCCACAACGTCACGAACCCGCGCGCCATCGCCATAAGCCCCGGCGGCAGAGTCACGCATACACACGACGCCAGCAGAGTTACGCATACACACGACGTTGGCCACAGCAGAGTCACGCTTACATACGATGTTGGCCGCAGCAGAGCTACGCAAATATACGACGTTGGCCACAGCAGAGTCACGCATACACACGACGTTGGCAGCAGAGCCACCCATAAATACGACGCTGACAGAGCCACGAATACGCACGACGTTGGCAGCAGCAGAACTACGCGTACATACGACGTTGGCCGCAGCAGAGATACGCAGGCATACGACGCTGGCCGCAGCAGGATTAGCACTGCCACTAGCCATAATAGGAGCACGCCGGCGCAAGGCGTCACCGAGACACATTCACACATACCTAGACGGTGACCAGTACGGCGCCCTAACAGAACGTTCCTAACGGGACACGAGGGACCGCTAGCCCATCACGAATTATAAAGCAAGCAATGAAATTAAGTGAATTATAGATAAACATTTTATACATTTTATATTATAGTTTAGGGAATTTACCAATAAAGTGAATTTATATGAAAACGATTTGCAAAGCCCGAAATACAAATTCATTGTAAACGAACCTTGGACACGGCGAGTATACCCCAGCAGTTACTGAAGAAGCACCGGCGCAAGGAAAAGCTTCGTTACAAGGTAAGCAAATGATTCCGAAAACACCCCCACGTGATGCCGGACGGATCCCAAAACCCATCCAGAAATGATGCCGGAAGGGTCCCCAAATGATCGCGAAATAGTCCCGGAATAGTCCCGAAAATGTCCCAAAATAACACCGACGGGATCCCGAAAACTATACAGAAATTATCCAGGAAGGGTCCCAAAATTATCCCGAAATAGTCCCGAAAAAGTCCCGTAATGACCCCGGCGGGATTTCGGACGGATCCCGAAAACCATCCAGGAATGATCCTGGAAGGGTCTCGATATAATCCTAACGGGGTTACATATAAGTTGAAGCTAACTGTAAAACCATGTTAATAAGGCAGCAGGCGCGTTGGAGCGAATGAAAAGTTACAAAGAAACATACAGGTAAGGCTAATAAAAGCGTGCCAGAAAACTATACAGAAATGATTCCTGAAAAGTCCTCAAATGATCTCCTAATATTCCCGAAATGACCCTGGCGGGATTCCGGACGGATCCCGAAAACCATTCAGAAATGATGCCGAAAGGGTCCCCAAATTATCCCGTATTAGTCGAGAAAAAGTCCCGAAATGACCCCGACGGGATCCCGGACGGATCCCGAAAACCATCCAGAAATTATGACGGAAGATACCCCAAATGGTCCGGAAATAGCCCCGAAAAGGCCCCGACGGGATCCCGGACGGATCCCGAAAACCATCCACAAATGATTACAGAAGGGAACCAAAATGACCCCGAAAAAGTCCCCTAGTGATCCGGAAACCATCAAGAATTTATCTCTCAAAGGTACGCAAATGATCCCGAAAACTATACAGAAATGATCCCGGAAGGGTCCCAAAATGATCCCGAAATTGTGCCGAAAATGTCCCGAAATGACTCCGGCAGGATCTCGGACGGATCCCGAAAACCATCCAGAAATGATCCCGGAAGGGTTTCGATATTACCCTAACGGGATTACAAATAAGGTGAAGCTAATTATAAAACCATGTTAATAAGGCAGCAGGCGCGTTGGAGCAAATGAAGAGTTACATAGGAACATACAGGTAAAGCTAAGCTAATAAAAGCGTGCTAATAAAAACGATTGAAGGTGGGTGGATGGCGGGAGGAGAAGGAGAGGACCACTGATCGTTTGTCCAAAATTGGTTAGATCTCGATCTGTATGTGCCAGATACCAAAAACTATTGATTTTGGAGAAAATTTATATTGAGTTTTAACAATTTATAGATTTTACGCCAGAGGGTAGAGCGGGGGGGGGGGGGGCGGAAGGGCCGGAGGTTGTCACTGCTCACTTTGTAAACCCTCGACTTATTTGACCCATTGAGTCTGTAATATTGGTGAAGGCCAGTATAAGTAAAGTTATAATGTGTAAAAATTATTAAAAAGTAATTGTTCGAAGGGGTCGTGGGACCCCCACCACCCTTTCCATGTTCGAAAAAAAATTGCCTGTGTCCCAAATTTCATCAGTCGGTCACAAAGACGAAAAAATACAATAATTTAATTATAACTGTTCCTAGGGGGCGGGGACATATCCCCTTTTCAAAAAAGTATAGTTAGTAGATCCTTCTAGACTATTGGCTATATGTGTGCCAAATTTCACCCAAGTCGGTTAAGCCGTTCTAGCGTGATTGAGTCACAAAAACAAACGTCTGGACAAACATCCAAATATCCAAACATCCAAACTTTCCCATTTATAATATATTAGATTAGATTAGACTGGCCTTTACCCGCGGTCCCATCCGCAAGGAGAAATTAAATATATGGGCTGTTCACGTTAGCCTGCTTATCAAGTTATCTGTTTAAAATTTTTTTTCTGTCTAATGTATTTTATGTTTTAATAGAGTAAAAAAAAGAACTAAATGAGATGATAACCTGATAGGGTCCCCAAATGATTCCGAAATTATCTACAAAAAGCCACAAAATGACCCCGACGGTATCGGAGACGGATCCCGAAAACCATTCAGAAATGCTCTCGGAAGAGTATCCAAAAGTCCCGGAATAGTCCCAGAAAAGCCCCGAAATGACAACGGCACGATTCTAGACTGATCCAGCGTACCACACAGAAATGATCCCTAAAGGGTACCCAAATGATCTCGAAATAGTCCCGAAATAGTTCCAATGACGGGATCCCGGACGGAACCGAAAACAATCCACAAATTATCCTGGAAGTGTCCCAAAATGATCCGGAAATAGTCCCCAAAAAGTCCCGAAATTACCCCGATGGGATTCACAAATGAATTCCGGAAGGGTCCCAAAATGATAGGGAATTAGTCCCGAAAAAATCCAGAAATAACCCCGAAGGGATCCCGGGCGGCTCCCTTAACCATTCAGAATTGATCTCTGAAGGATCCGCAAATGACCCCGAAATAGTACAGAAAAAGTCCCGAAATTACCCCGATGGGATCCCGGGCGGATCCCGTAAAACATCCAGAAATGATGCCGGAATGGTCCTCAAATGATCCCGAAATAATACAGAAAAAGTCACGAAATGACCTCGACGGGATCCCGAAAACCGTCCAGAGTTGATCTCTGAAGGGTCCGCAATTTACGACGGAATAGTCCCGAAAAAGTCCCGAAATTACCCTGACGGGATGCCGGAAACAATCAAGAATTTATCTCTCGAAGGTACGCAAATGATTCCGAAAATAACCCCACGTGATGCCGGACGGATCCCAAAACCCATCCAGAAATGAAGCCGGAAGGGTCCCCATATGATCGCGAAATAGTCCCGAAATGATCCCGGAATAGTGCCGAAAATGTCCTAAAATAACCCCGACGGGATCCCGAAAACCATCCAGAAATGATCCCGGAAGGGTCTCGATATAACCCTAACGGGATAACAAATAAGGTGAAGCTAACTGTAAAACCATGTTAATAAGGCAGCAGGCGCGTTGGAGTGGAGCGAATGAAAAGTTACAAAGAAACATACAGGTAAAGCTAATAACAGCGTGCCAATAAAAACAGTTGATGGAGGGCGGATGGCGTGAGGAGACGGAGAGCACCACCGATCGTTTTTCCAAAATTGTTTAGATCTCGATCTGTATGAGCCAGATACCAAAAATTATTGATTTAGAATATTTTTATACAAATTTATAGATTTTACACCAGTGGATGGGAGTGGGGGGGGGGGAGGGGTGAGACGGAGTGTGTCACTGCTAATGACCTATTGAGTTGTAATATTGGTGAAGATCAGTAAAGGTAAAGTTATAATGTATAATTATATTAAAAAATAACAACCCCCCTTTCCATGTTCGAAAAAAATTTCGCTAGTAGACTATTGTCTCTGTCCCAAACTTCATCAAAATCCGTGTAGCCGTTCTGGCGTTATTCAGTCACAAAGACGAAAAAATACAATAATTAAATTATAACAGTCCCTAGGGGGCAGGGATCTCCCCCCTTTCCAAAAAAGTATAGATAGTAGATCTTTCTACACTATTGGCTATATGTGTGCCAAATTTCATCCAAATCCGTCCAGCCGTTTTTGCGTGATTGAGTCACAAAGACAAACGTCTGGACAAACATCCAAACAGCCAAACACCCAAACTTACCATTTATAATATACACTAGCCTTTACATGCGGCCCCGTCCGCAAGGACAAAATGAAATATATGGGCTATTGACGTTAGCCTGCTTATCAAGTTATCTGTTTAAACATTTTTTTTCTGTCTAATGCATTTTATTTTTGTAATTGAGTAAAAAAGAACTAAATGAGCTGATAACCTAATAGGATCCCCAAATGACCCCGAAATTATCCAGAAGAAGCCACGAAATGACCCCGACGCTATCGCAGACGGATCCCGAAAACCATCCATAATTGCCCCGGAAGGGTCTCCAAAAGTTCCCGGAATAGTCCCAAAAAACACCAAATGACAACGACACGATTCTAGACTTATCCAGAGAATCACACAGAAATTATCCCTGAAGGGTACCAAAATGATCCCGAAATAGTCCCGAAAAAGTTCCGAAATGACCCTTACGGGCTCCCGGACGGATCTCAAGAACCATCCAGAAAGGGTTCCTAAATTATCCCGACATAGTCCAGAAAAAGTTCCGAAATGACCCCGAGGGGATCCACGACGGATCGCGAAAACCATACAGAAATGATTTCGGAAGGGTCCCAAAGTCCGGAAATAGTCCGGAAATGACGCCGATGGTATCCCGCACGTATCCAGAAATGATCCCGGAAGGGTGCCAAAACTATCCCGAAAAAGTAACAAAAAAAATGTCGAAATGACTCGTACGGCATCCCGGATGGATCCACAAGTGGCTTCGGAAGGGTCCCCAACTGATCCCAACATGGTCCCGAAATGACCCTAATGGATCCGGCAAACCGGATGGGGTCCCCAAATGATCCCATATTAGCCCAGAAAAAGTCCCGAAATTACCCTGAAGGGATCCCGTAAACTATTCAGATATAATACCGAAATAGTCCCGAAAAATGTCCCTGACGGGATCCCGTACGGATCCCGTAAACCATACAGAAATGATACCGAAAGGCTCCCCAAATGATCCCGTAAAAAGTCCCCAAAAAAGTCCCGAAATTACCCCGACGGGATCCCGAGCGGACACCGAAAACCATCTAGAAATGATCCCGAAATATCCCAAAATTATCCCCTAATAGTCCTGAAATGACGCTAACGGGATCCCGGACGGATCCTTAAAACAATCCAGAAATTATGCCGAAAGGGTCCCCAAATGATCCCGTGTTAGTCGCGAAAAGTCCCGAAATGACTCCGAGGGGTTCCCGGACGTATCCCCAAAACCATATAGAAATGATGAAGGAAGAAACCCCAAAGTTTCTGAAAAGGTCCTGAAATGACCCCGACGGGATCCCGGACGGATCCCGAAAACCAACCAGAAATTATGCCGGAAGGGACCCCAAATGATCCCGAATAAGTGCCGAAATTACCCCGAAGGGATGCCGAACGGATACCGAAAACCATCCAGAAATGATGCCGGAAAGGTCCTCAAATGATCACCTAATAGTCTCGAAATTACCCTGACGGGATCCCGGACGGATCCTGAAAACCATCCTGAAATGGTGCCGAAGGGGTCCAAAATTATCCCGTATTAGTCGAGAAAAAAAGTCCGGAAATTACGCCAACGGGATCCCGGACGGATCCCGAAAACCATCTAGAAATGATACCGGAAGGTACCCCAAATGAACCCGAAATGACCCCGACGGGATCCCGGACGGATCCCGAAAACCATCCAGAAATGATCCCGGAAGGATCCCCAAATTACCCCGACGGGATCCCCAAAACTATCCAGAAATGATGCCGGAAGGGTCCCCAAATTATCCCGAAATAGTCCCGAAATTACCCTGACGGGATCCAGAAATGCTCCCGGAAGGGGGTCCCAAAATCATAACGAAATATAAGGATCCCCAAATGAAAGCGAAAAAGTCCCGCAATTACCCTGACCTTGCGCTTTTCTCAGCATCTTCAGATGGTCGGGGATTCCAATGCCATACATATCGGTCATTTCACCTTAGAGTAGATCTACTGGCATTTTGCTGGATAAAAAATGGATCATGTCGTCGGACACCGTCCGATAAGCTCTTCGTATAGCAGTAATACGGTAGACTGCTAGTATATGTTTTTGGGGGACCATTGTAGATCCGTGCCATACTGGTGTTGCATATAATTTTATAGAGCTGGTTACGTTGGATAATTGCTGACGGGTAGCTTCGCCAAGGTCCCCGATGTTGGGCATTATTTGCGTTAGGGCTCCACTAACTCTAGAAACTTTCCCCCACCGCCTTGAAGTGTTCCTGAAAAGTTAGTTTTGAGTCAATGTTTACTCTAGATATTTAAAGAAAGTATTTTTTGATAATCTCCTATGGTTAGGACTAACTCATCCACAGTCCGCTCACCAAAACTACTTCTGTTTATTGCTAGCCATCTTCAGCCCCATGTTCGACAGCCATTCCTTTATTCTTCCCACGGCGTCATAACATAATGCTTGGAGCAGATCAAGTTTCTTGGCCACTGCTACTACGACAATATCATCTGCATAGCAGACAATTTTGGTGCCTCCGGGAAGGTCGATTTGTGGCACACCATCATATATCGTATTTCATAGCGTTGGGCCTAGAATAGATCCCTGAGGGACACCACCCCTGATGTTGCGTTTTCTTGGTCCCTCATCCGTATCAAAAAGGAGTACTCTTCCGCTTAAATATCTACCAATTATTCTGAGTAGGTAAGCAGTTGTGCCAAAGTTTCGTAGCGCTGTCATTATCTGCATCCATTTCACGGTGTTAAAAGCATTTATAATATCCAAAGTTATCAGTGCACAGAGCTTCCTTTTACTTTGGCCTCCGGTTATGGCTCCGCGGGCTTTATTGACAACTGTTTGTATTGCATCTATCGGGGATCTCGATTTTCGAAATGCAAACTGGCTCACTAATAATAGGTTCGAGAATCTTTCTTATTGAATCCTACATACAAAATGGCCTGTATGGAAATGGCTTGTCGGGCATCTTACCAGGTTTCAGCAAAGAACCAATCTTTGACGTTTCCCTGCCTTCTTGCAAAAAGGCGCTGAAGAGATCAGTAAATACCGATGTTCTAGACCTTATAGCTGATTTAAGAGCTAAATTTGGCACTCCATCCGGTCCTGGAGACTTACTCTCCGCAACTCTTTGTGTTGCATCCAGTACCTCCTGCTCTGTTATTTCGAGGTCCCACTTTGATAGGTCAAGAAATCTTGTGTCGATTTGTGACGTTTCTTCTCATTAGTATCGGGCATGTAGGCTACTCTGATTTCCACCTTTTAATTTCGCCATCACCGTTCTGTAAGTCAACCCCAAGGATAAAGTTCGGCACTATCCTTCAGTTCCTTGAAGCACGCTCTCTTGCTCTTTTTTACAGAATTTTTAAGCGCCGTTCTTCGGGGTATGTAGGTATTGTATAGCTCATCATATCGTGGCGACGAGCGTGCCCTCTGTGCCTTTCGCTGTGCCTTGTGGCATTTTTACGCTCCTCCGCTATTTCCTTGTTCCATCAATATACCGGAGTGTGATCTACTTTTGCGGGACTTCTGGGCATGGCAGCATCACACGCCATACCTAATGACTTAGATATTTGAACCAACAGATCTTCCGCATGTGTCTTTCGTATTATGGCATCATTCCATACAACATCAAATGCTTCTGGTTCAAAAAGGTGTTGTTTCCATCTTCTTGTTTGCAGTTGGTTGGAAGCTGTCCTTGGTGAATTTTCCACTAGCTCTAGGCTAATAGCTTTGTAGACGCTGTGTGTTTTGACGTTACTGATTGACCATTTTGCTCGTTTCGCTATTTCGCTTCTAGCAAACGTGAGACCTATAATGGAGCGCCTATTGCCATTGTCGAATGTATATTTCCCTTCCACATTTAGAAGTTCTACCCTCAGGAGTGTAAGGCTTTCGAGAAGAACTCTACCTATATAGGTAGTTCTACTACTACCCAATACAGTTGACCATGCATTGAAGTCTCCGCATATTATAAGCGGATGTTTACCCTGTGCTTCTATGGTCATCTCAAGAATCATGTTCTAAAACTCTGTGTTAGTCATGCTCGGAGGTGCATAGCAAGTAAAATGTATATTCCTTTGATTTTTGCGCACTTGAATCCAGCCACTGTTGGTGCCATCTTTTCCTGCGGAAGATCCGAGTCCGTGAGCCAGCCTTGCTCCTGCTTATTTCTGTATGGCTCAGGGAGTATTGCTATGTCAAATCCTCCTTCAAACATTGTTTGAGATAAAGGATCTCGGGCCGCTTCACAGTGGTTTAAATTGAGTTGCAACAATATCGTAAGGCAATCTGGTTGCTTCCTTCGCGTTGCGTGCATCCAAAACTGCCTTCCGAATGTTGCCCCCCCCCCCCCCCTTAACGCACATTTCGGAACGTTGGAGCAGTTCGCGGCCTTATGTCCCTCCTGGCCGCATTTCCTGCAAAGGCTTGACCTACCTATAGTCTATTTGCACTTCTGGGCTATATGTCCATCGGCACAGCCCCTGTAACAGTATCTCTTCTGTTTACCTCTCTAATTCGATAAGATACCCATCCTACTCTTATTCTTTGCGCCTTTACAACAACTTTAGCATCATCCGCTGTGAGGCTTACAAATGCCGATTTTGTTCCGCTATACCCTGTACTTGTATATACTTATATACTTTTTATGACAGTCGGATCAGGCCGTTCTATCCTGCATTCCCGATGGAACGCATCAGAAATCTCATCGGGCGTTGTAATCTCATCGAGGTCTCTGAGCTGTAGTGTGATCACTTGAGATTTTGCTGTGACCTTCGCTGACTCCCTTAGGACTGCTTCGTACGTATTGGTACGTGTATGTTTGCTGATGCATATACCGACTAGTATGTCAACTCGTATTACAATGATGCATAGACTCAGTAGTATGCTAACTGGTATGTTGATGTTGAATACACTAATTAGCATATCATTTGGTATGATGTTGGTGTATATAATAACTAATATGCCATCTGGTATAATGCTGGCGCAAAGGCTGACTAGTTTGTCAATTGGTATGATGCCGATGAACTGGCAATTGATATTCGGTAGGACATCGCCGTGTTAGAAATACCAGTTGCTAATATGGAAAAATTACAGAACTCATACTCGTTGGAATTTTTGGCAAACTAGTATTCTTCTAGTTTACAAATTGTTGGTTTGACTGCAGGGTAGCTCCTAACAAAAGTAAAAACAAGTAAACTATTTAGCGGACACACATTTTGTCCCATTTCCTTAAAAAGCATAACAGTTCAGAAATACCAAGCCCTCTAGTACATGATTTTAACCCTGCAGTCAAAAGCCAAAGTAGTCAGCAAACGTTCTAGATCATTGACTAGAATTTTTTTGGAGTTATTAGTGCTAGTCAGCTTTTGAATAGTTCATTGGCTATAACTTTGTGGTGTTATTCATACTAGATAGTATTTGAAACATTTTTTCGACTAGAATTTCGTCTGTCGGACTGGAGGAAATGCGCAAGTGTTTTCTGTAGCCAATTTGCCTTGCACACTGTTATGGTAACGCATCTACAGTGGAGCAGCAAGGAAAGCAGTCGGCATGATCTAGTGGTGCTCTGTGGCTAGCATTGTCGGCTGGGCGGGGTTCTTGCCGACCTTGTCGTCCTTCGCCATAAACAGAAAAAAACTATCATGCCTTTCAATACTGTCAAAAGCGCGGAGCCGACCCAAAACGCTATAATTCAAACTAAATTCGACATCCGGTCGAACCGGATGCCACGACATACTGTTAAACATTCAAATTAAAAATTTAAAACAAAACCAAACACAAAAAAAATTAACCGGGAAACGATACTTGAATTTAAATTTAAACTGCAACTGAAAACTATCAACTGAAATGCCGGAAACCAAGAAATAAAATTTCAAATCGGATTTGACCGGCTGCAACGCGGAAACAAAAAAAAGCTGAAAATCAGAAAGAAAGAAAAATAAAAGGCCGAATATACATAGGGGGCACCGCAGGTGTTGTTGCGGCGACCGGTGCTTCCCCACCCTCAATAACCATGGCCACCGACGCACCTAATTTTCGGTGGCCCCTTACCTGAAAACCATATGCCTTCTAAATAAAGGGAGACGTCAGCATTCCCATTCTAATTACAATTTATTTAAAATTCATTATTAACAAAAACTATTATCAATTTTCAAAAGTTAATCTAAAAGATGTTAGATTTAGCTTACTTATTTACGTAAGAATTAATTCTGTTAATTTTTAATTTGGGGGCTTTTAAGAATAAAAAAATAATTTTAGGTATGGAAATTACAAAATAGTAGGTAGTAACAATGTAAGCAAAACTGGTATTTGGAATTTCGCAACCGTTTACATATTGGAGGCTTGTTCGGATTTTCGATATTGATTCTGCCAATCAGAATCAGTTTTTTTTTCTTAGTATATTTTAATTTATTTCGTTTTATTTTATTTTATTTTATTATTATTAATTATAATTGCATTCAGTTTATGTGAGATCTGTGCGGTCGTGTTTTTTAAATGCTCCGCCTTTCTGCATTATATTTAATGTGCATTATTTATATTCTGTTTGTGTTTCGCTGCAGTGGATAATAATCCATTCGAGATTGTGACTCTAACGCCAAAATCTTGGTTTGAACTGTTCAAATTGTGTATGAGGAAATAATAAATACATTTCAATTTTTTCCTGTTTTGATTTAATTTAAAATGACTTGTTGTTGTGGGCAGAGAGTGGATCGCCAAAAGCCAAAAGTTGAGTGCTCCAAATGCAACGAGTTCTTTCACCTTCATTGTGTTGGTATTCAGCAGACAGACTGACTATCTGTTGAGCACAAATGCCCCGTTTTTCTGCAATGAGTGTAAAGCCTTACGCCGTAAATCCCTTCATTCCCCTCTTGCTGCTACAGACGTGAGTGCTAACCTGCAAGGCAAAAGTAAACAAATATTTACTGAGCAATCGCTTGTTTTGGCGCTAGAAGAACTTGCCGAAATTAAACTACTTAACGCCGAACTATTGTCAGCTGTTAGTGCTTTGCAAGAAAACAATAGGTGTTTGGGAGAAGATGTTGACACTCTTCAAGCTGAGATGCGCGATTTACGCTCAAAGCTTGATGACAGGTTTGTGTTGTTGGTGGCTACCAAACTCAAATGCAGAATATGAATAACAAAGCAGATAAACGAACAATATCACTGCCTACTGCTACTGTTGGTGATATTAGCAATGCAAACGGGGCTGATAATGATGTATATATATCTGCTCATACTGCTTCTGCCGCTCCAACTCAAATGACGCCGTCCTCTCATGATGCTGCTTCTACCACTAGCGCAGTTAATGCGACGCCAATGCCTGCTAATAAAACTGCAGCTACTGCTAACTCCAGTGAGTGGCACACTGTGTGTAACAAAAAAGGACGAAGCAAAAAAATAAAAATAATGCTGAAATCGCTTCTAATGCTACCAACGAAAATGCAGCTATTCCGATTTCTATCGATCAGATGAATCAAACCAAAGCCGATGGCGCTTTTAATAACAACGGAAAAACTTCAAACAAAAATAATTCTCGTAAATTTGCTCAACCTTTAGTTATTGGTTCGAGCAACAACACGGAATTACGCGCTGTTTCAAAAATTAAGTGGTTGCACCTATCGCCGTTTTCGACTTCTGTGACGGCTGATCAGCTGAAAAAGTATATTGCCAAACATATAGGTTTAGAGGAAGCTTCCATAGTTTTCAGTAGCCTTATTAAAAAATATGTTGATCCTAAATCTCTGAGATATCTTAATTTCAAGATTGGCGTTGATGCCAATTCGTATCCGAAGATGCTATTGCCTGAGCTATGGCCAAAAAATATAGTTGTACGACCGTTTAAGTTTACATCAAAAAACGCCGTTCTCCAACCGATGTCCGACGGCAATCGGTTGGATCAGATGTAAACAGCAATCATTTACGCATTTATATGCAAAACATGGCTGGAATTAGAACAAAATCTCAGCTTGTGCGGTTATTTAGTGCACATCAAGAGTATGATGTTTTCGTCATCATAGAGACGTGGTTGAACAAAAACTTTTTCAACGAAGAATATTTGGACTCCAACTTATACAATGTGTTTCGGAAAGATATAAACTCTAACCTTACAGGATGTACAAGGGGTGGTGGAGTTCTCATCGCTGTTCATTGCAAACATCATTGCTCTGAGATAATATTGGATAATAATAATCCGTTGCTTGACCAAATTTGTGTTCACATTCAAGGTATCTCGGACTCCGTGTTTATCTGTGCATCTTATATTCCACCGAATAGCATGCATGAGCTATATACCGCTCACGTCGACAATATTATGTCATTGTCTCTGAAAAAAGTAGGTGGTTACCACCTCTGTGTGGTGGGTGGTTTTAATCTCTCCAATGTTAGATGGTCACGGACTATTTCAAGCTCTGCCTTAATTGCATGTGAAGTCAATAGTTCTACTGAAATACATTTAATCGATAGTTTCTTAAGTATTGATATAAAACAAGTTAACTGTTTCCCTAACAGCCTTGGTCGAACTTTAGATTTGATATTTCTAAGTAACGACTTAAATTTCACGTTGCATGAATGCTCTTCACCTATTATTAAATCGGATATGCATCATGTTCCTCTAGTTCTAGATATTGAATTTTATAAATACTCCGTTTCTCTTTTAATTTCAAGCGGTGTGATTTTTCGAATCTGAACAACCTGTTGCAGCAAGTAAATTGGGATAATTTGCTTTTTAATCTCGATACCACTAATAGTTTTGAGATATTTAGATCTACCGTTGTGGATGTATGTAAGAGCTGCATACCTGGGCGTTCAAAGAAAAAATACAAAGTTCCTTGGCACAATGCTGCCCTGATGAAACTTCGCAATTTGAAAAATAAATTCTTCCGTAAATTTAAAAACAGTCAAAATAGGGCTTTTTACTATAAGTATAAAGAGTGTGAAAAGAAATTTGCTTGCCTTGATAATTTTTTACACAGAAATTTCATTTTAAATTGTGAAGAAAACTTAAAATCAAATCCAAAATCATTTTGGAATTTCGTTAACTCGAAGAAGGCTATATCTAATATTCCATCATCTATTTTCTTCGGCGACAAAGTGGTTGATACTCCTGTGGCTGCGGCAAATCTTTTTTCCGAATATTTTATGGCAAATTTTGTATACGATTCTGGCAATTGTGACGACATTTGTTTTAACACACATCCTGCTTTTGATTTTGCGAACCTTGTGTTGTCTAATGACGATGTCGTTAGGGGCATTTCTCGACTTAAACCCTCGTCAAATACCGATGTTGATGGTTTGTCTGTAATTGTGTTCAAACAGTGCGATACCCTAGCTTATCCACTCTTGTTAATTTTTAACAACTCCTTATCGTCGGGTACCTTTATTGACGCTTGGAAATTAGCTCTGATCTCACCTATTTTCAATAATGGCAATAAAAATTACGTTAGCAATTATAGGGCTATTTCCAAACTATCCGCCAAAGCTCTTTGAATCCATTATTCAAGAGAAACTACTTTTCTTTGTCAAGAATATTGTGTGTCCAGAACAGCATGGTTTTTTTCCAGGACGCTCAACTTTGTCTAACTTGGCTATTTTCTCTGATGACTGCATCGCAGCCTTTCAGTCAGGATGGCAAGTTGACACAGTGTATACTGACTTTTCTAATGCATTTGATCGGATTGCACATTCAATTCTGACTAAAAAACTAGCCCTGATGGGATTCCATTCTGTCTTCCTGAGATGGATTGAATCCTAGTTATATAATCGTCACTGTATGGCGGTGGTTGACAATGTTAGGTCTCTTCCGTTCGTCGCCTGCTCCGGTGTTCCACAACGAAGCATTCTGGGCCCAATTTTCTTTGACTTGTTTATCAGTGACATTTGCTCTTGCTTTTCTACAGTAAGATTTCTGCTGTACGCGGATGACCTTATAATATATTCTATAATCAATAGCCTTCATGATTCCGAATTGATGCAATTAGATTTGGATAAATTAAGTAACTGGTGTAAAAATAATCGGCTAACACTCAACATAAGTAAGTGTTTTCATATTACTTTTTCGAAACGTATGAATATCATTGATACCTCATATCATATATCTAATACGCCCTTGTCGCGGGTAAGTGAAATTAAAGACTTAGGAGTAATTTTCGACTCGAAATTTACTTTTGAAAGCCATATTAACCTTTGCGTTTCAAAATCGTATGCCATGTTGGCCTTTGTTAGGTGTGATCGCTGCAGCTCGGACGATGACTCGAAATTTAACATCAAATTAATTTTAACGTTTAATTGTTGAGAGAGTTTATTTCTAGAACAGGGATTAGAATACAAATGTGATGAAAATCGAACAAATACTGGAATTGTACAAATTAAACTTACCGCGGTTGCGTCTCCTCCGGCTTACTTTCAGCGAATGATATTGACAAGACACAATCGCGGTTTACATTCCAATGCATATATACAAACAGATGGTTCACAATAAATACAAGTAACGAATGCTCGACAGGGTTACGTGCGGCCGTGCTGCCGCACCCCGCCCCCGTGAATGAACTAGATTCACCAGATTCCACGTCCAACAAAGCCAATTTGGATGCAGCTCGGCGCCACGTTCCTTTTGAAGTACGCACGTCCGCTTGCCTGACGACACCATCCACTCCTGGGTAGATTTGTTCTATAATGCCCCGACACCATTGATTGCGTGGTATGGAACTGTCGCAAATAAACACAACATCGCCAATCTTCAAGGATCTTGTAGCCTCACACCATTTCGCACGGGTTAGTGTTGGCAAATACTCTGCAATCCACCTCTTCCAGAAGTGATCTCGTAGTTGGCGAGCAATCCTCCACTGCTTTCGCAGAGCACATAGCCTTTCGGGCCGTACATGAGTCGCTGGTGTGTGCGCAGTATTGGCCGTGCCGAGCAATAAATGGTTTGGCGTGAGTGGTTCCTCCTGGTCAGGTGATATTGGCAGATGAGTAAGAGGACGAGAGTTTACGACGTTTTCCGCTTCGATCAAGAAGCAAAGCAGTGCGTGTTCCTTCGGACATCTCTCTTTCAGTGTTTGACGCAGCACTCGTTTTACGCACTGCACCATCCGTTACCACGCACCACCCTCGGATGGATTGATCGGAAAGTTGAACCACCACTCCACGCCTTTACTTGACATCTCTGCCTGCAAACGCTCGCAGTCGAATACTTTACTAAACCGTTTAGCTTCTTGATTGGCACCCACGAAATTTTTTCCATTGTCTGACCTTATTCTCACGGGAACTCCGCGACGATTGATGAAGTTGCGGATAGTTATGATACACACATCCGTACTTAAGTCATGAGCGAGTTCCAAGTGTATCGCCCTAATGGTGAGGCAGGTGAACAGTGCCACCCAGCGATTCTCTTGACGTCGGCCAATCGTGACGTTGATAGGGCCAAAATAATCGAGGCCGGTGTAGGAGAACGGTCTTACGTACGGCGTTAAACGACCAAAGGGAAATGGGCCCATAGTGGGTACAACTGGAGCCGCTCTGGACAATCGACAGACTTGACAGCTACTAATAACGGTTCGAAGTAACTTACGCAATCGGGGTATCCAATATTTTTGACGGATTTCGCAGATTGTTGTTTCTGTGTTTTGATGTTTCATGGCAACGTGATGGTGGTTCACTAGAAGCTTTGTGAACGGATGATTTGAGGGTAATATAATAGGATATCGAGTGGGAACTGGTAGCCATTCTGCGGCGTCGATGCGACATTTCACGCGAATGATACGGTGCTCATCTATGTAAGGCGAGAGTTTGTAGATCACACTTGATCGAGAGATGGGAGTGCCTTTTTCGAGCAAACGGAGTTCTGCGGCGAACGCTTCAGCTTGAACCTGGCGATATATAACTGTCTTTGCCGCTTCCAATTCCCATGACGTTAATCCATAGACCTCATCAGGTTGCTTACCGTTGCGGCATCGCCCCACGAAACGAGTCCCCCATCCAGTTGTTCGGATCAGTCTGCAAAAAGATGTAAAACGGTTGTAATCGACAAAATTATTACTCACAACGGCCAAGGCATGTTTCGGTCGGAGTTCTTCATCGTCGGAGGCGTCAGTTTCTTGGATTTCGCGGCCTGTTGGCCAACACTCTTTTCTCATTCGCAAAAACTATGGGCCACTTAATCAACACGATTCGGACTCAGTGCAAGTGCGTCTAGCTCGGGTGGCTTCGTTAGCAACGTTATGACCTGTTGGTATCCATCTCCAACTACATAATGTTGTAGCGGCTATAATTTCCGCCACTCTGTGGGCGACAAATGGTTTATATCGTCTATGTTCGCTGCGTATCCACTTGAGTACGGTTGTTGAATCGGACCATAGGACACAATCGGATATGACAACCTCATGCTCCTCGCGGATTGTTTGCATCAATCTTGTGCCAAGAACTGCGGCTTGCAGCTCGAGGCGCGGCACAGTGAGTGGCTTCAGTGGAGCGCAGCGTGATTTTGAACAGACGAAGGATACGCTTATTTCACCAGCCGAGTTTTCGATCCTCCAGTATGCCACTGCTGCGAACGCTTGTTCGCTAGAATCAACAAAAAATGTGCAGCTGAATATCGTTTGGCTTTTCGCACCGAAAGTAGTATCTTGGAATTTTCAAACATGTGGTTGAGGGAAGTCGTTGTTGCCATGAACGCCAAGCATCATTGAGATCGTCGGCTAATTGTTCATCCCATTTAATCTTCCTTGGCCAAATTTCACGCATTAATAATTTCGCTGTAACCGTAAGGTTGTTGAGAAATCCGAGGGGGTCGAATATCGACATTACAATGCTGAGCAGTTCTCGTTTGGTGGGTTTTCGTTCGCCAGTGTTGATGGCGTCGTCTATTTTGTGGAATCGAAGTATAAAGGTGAAACAGTCGGTAGACGGCTGCCTTCCTTGCTAAGAATGGGTATGGCAAATTCCGTCCCGTTGAGTGCCTCCAAAACTTCTTGCGAATTCGATGTAAAGCAGCGTAACTCGAACCCTGCAATCTTATGGATGTCACGCACTTTCTTCGCTACGTCGATTGCTTCCTTAGCATCGTTAAAACTATCAACGAAATCATCCACATAATGTCGTTCAAGGATCGACTTCACGGCTCGAGGAGACCTCCTTTGGTGTTCTAGGGTGTTCTGGGATTTCACATACTGGGCGGCACACGGAGAGCAAGCAGCTCCGAAAGTCATTACTACTATCTCGAAGACCTCTGGTTGTTTTGATGTGTTGCCGTCACGCCACAGGAAACGTTGTGAACATCGGTCCTCCTTACGTATGCGTACCTGATGGAACATTTCCTTTATATCGCCACATACTGCTACTGCTCCTTCCCGAAAGTGGAATAGCACGGACGGCAGAGGCTGGTATTTTTGTGGACACTTAAGCAGCTGGGAGTTGAAAGAAACACAATGGGACACAGCTGCAGCATAAAACACTAGGCGAAGTTTTCCAGGCTTGTTAGGATTGGTCACCCCAAAGTGTGGCAAGTACCAAGTTTTTTGGGAGCTTTGTGCTGCTTCATCTGGCGTGAGTCTACGTGCGTAGCCCTTGGTGACGTAAGAGTTCATGATGTCCTTGTACGCATTGGCGAATACTGTTTCTTTTGCATGCGCCTTTCAATACCGACCAAACGTTTGTACGCAGCTGTGTAGCTTTCAGGGAGATGGACGTCGTCTGTTTTCCAAAGCAGGCCGGTTTCGTAGTGCTCGTCTACATGGCGGGTCGTTGAGGCAAGCAATGAACGTCCTCGTACGTCTGCCTTGCCCTCAATGGGCGGTGATGACCTTACTCCCAATCCTTCGGTGCTGAAATAGTCAGCAATCATGACGTCAAGCCTTTGCTCAGAATTATGCACTACGAAGAGACTTGTGTTCGATTCTGGTGAAGGGGCTGTTGAGGGTCCAAATACTGTCCACCCCAGCTCAGTGTGGGCGGCATACGGCCCGTTGGCATTGATTCCTAAGTGGCAGTGATCCAGCCCTATGAGTAGTTTTGGTGTAGCCCCGTTATATGTTACTAGTGGTAGAAATCGGTTATGACTAATGCTTTGACAAATATCAGTATCGCTCAGAGTCGGACATGGCAAATTCAGATCACGTACACTGTAAACATGGCGAAGCGTGTGCTTTTTATTCATACCACACCCGCTAACCAACATGCTGACCACTGAAGCAGGCTGGTGTGCCTTGTGCCCACCAAACCACTGCACATTTAAGCTTCGCGCTTCACCCTTGAGACCCAACTCCTCGACTAGTGAACTGTCGATCATGGTAACGGAAGAACCTTCATCGAATAAAGCGTAAGTGTCAACAGTATTCCCATCATTGTTCAACGTCACGGGCAGAATACGGAAAAGAAGTTTACTAGACTTGACATTAGTGACGTAACTCAGTACTGATGCTGAGTTTGGGGTACGACGATCTTGTATGTCTGATGCAGACTTCTCCGCAGGACGGTGCACAGGAGTAGCACTGTGAAGCATCTTATGATGCATTTTCTTGCAGCCATTGGATAAGCAAGTTTTGCGTCGGCGACACTGTCGCGAGGAGTGACCTCTAGCTAGGCATGCGAAGCATAATCGTTGGCTTTTTACAAATTTCCACCTATCTGCTACACTCGCGTTCAAAAAACGTTCACATTCCTGAAGTTTGTGATAATTTTGACACATGACACATTTGGACATATGAATTGGTTGCTCTTCTATGGCGTGTAGTACCACCCGACGTTTTGGCTCACGTGGCTCGTGCTCTTGGACTTTGCAAATTAAACTCGCTATTTCACTAAGCCGTTCGCTTACGTGAACGACAGTAGGATACGGCTGTATTGCGGATGAGTAGCGCGCCCATTCAAGGCGCTTTGACATTGGTAACTTGTTCATTAGCTGGGAAATCAAGGTTGGATTTGCTAAATGTTGATGACCGCCGGCGGTCTGTAAAAATGCAGACAAATTTTTTACTTTAGTAGCAAGTGATATTATCTTGACAACTCCGCTTTCCGATATAGGGCTAATTTCCTTCACCACAGCTAGCTGGCTTTGAATGAGCTGCTCTGGTCGACCGAACCTAAAACGTAGTTGCTCCATAACGGCGTCGACGTTGTCGGGGTGAATAAGCAGTGATTTCACAGTCTCTCTAGCTTCACCCTTTAAACCTTTTTGAAGGCGTTGGTTATTTTCCAACTTCGAATACCCGTATGCAGACGTAGATTCTATAAACGCATTGATGAAGAGTGGCCAATCCTCAGCTAGTCCACTGAACTCTGGGATATCTTGGAGTTTCCTTGGAAACGTTAAGGTAGACGGCATGCTGATGGGACGGCTGACGGGTGGCGGTGGCAATGTGTTGTTTACGTTGCCGTATGAAGACGATATGGCAGGAGTTGAATCTAGAGACGCGCTGTTTCCTGATGCTGACTGAAAGGCGGCGACGCATTGTAGCAAGGGGCATTTGAGCTACCAATATCTGTAGCGGCGAACGAACGTGTGGCGTGAGGCATTGTCCCGTAAATTGCTTCAACGGAATTAGCGCTAAAGACTCCGGTGGTTGTAGTTGGAGCTGCGTTATGATATGGCGTTGCAATATTTTTTGCGGCGGCAGCGAATGGCGCGGTTGAAAACGATGGTACGGCGCGGTTCGCAAAGGTAGCTGCGTCAACGTTGACGCTGGCAGAATAGCCGGCGCTGGCAAACAGGGCAGCGCAGTTGGCTGGCTTGGCGGTGCAGTGGGTGGGCCTGACATGGCTTTATATGGAACGCCGGCAAGTTTGACGCTGGCAATAGAAGCGCCTGCCAGTGCACAATATGAATCACCATCATTATTGGCGAAAGCGGGTTTAGTCACACTGGCAACAGAAGCGCGTGACATGGCACTGTATGAATCACCGGCAAGATTGGCGAATGTGGCACTGGCGGTTGTAGTACCTGGTATGGCATTGTAAACATCACTGGCAATTGTGGTTGAAATAATAGAACCCAGCACGGAGGAAGTTGGCGTTGCGATACAGAAGGCATTAGATGAAGCAGTGGGATCACGTACGGCAGAATGGCCCGATTGCATTGCGTTGTGGGTAGCGCGGACGAAGAAAGCAGCGTTTGGCGCAGCGGCGTCGGCTGAGGGCGCAACGGAGCTTTGTACGGTGGCGTAGGACATGGGAAAGTTAACGGGATGCGTTGCGGAATACATTACTTGGTTGGAAGATTCGTGGATATTTCCATTTGTAACGGGAGTTGACATCGTCTGATGTTGGACCGCTAACTTTAGTTGGCAGTTCTGCGCCTCATTCTCCCTAACCTTGTTATGCACCCTTTTCAATTCACCCTCCAATGCTGCGATTTGTTTCTGAAGCACATATATGACGTTATTTTGTGCCTCTACGTTGTTGACGTTGGTAGCGCCACCCTCTTCTTGCAGCTGCTGGCTGTTTCCTTCACCGCTTACCACTTCTGCTTGTAAATTACTTTGCTGTACTTGTTGAGCGATGTTGTTGCCTTCGTCGCTACTTATTGCTACGTTTATTGAATTTTCTGGTGTATTTGCTTCACTTTCTGTTGGCTGATCCTCTTGGAAACGTGGACTTTTCCTCTGTACCGGTGTTCGCGGCAAAATCCCCGATGGCATGTTAATTAAATGGAACAATATATATAATAAAATTCACCAAGCTGCTTTGCAGCAACATACATATACATTTAGTATGACGAGAGAAAAAATGTACTTATTGTTTAGACAGCATACAAAAACGCCGGTAACGGTGCTCCCTTCCAGTGATGAAGTTATTTTCCAATGCAAACTTTATAAAAATTGCGTCGCCAAATAAAGATGTGATCGCTGCAGTTCGGACGATGACTCGAAATTTAACATCAAATTAATTTTAATGTTTAAATGTTTGAGAGAGTTTATTTCTAGAACAGGGATTAGAATACAAATGTGATTGAGAGAGTTTATTTCTAGAACAGGGATTAGAATACAAATGTGATGACAATCGAACAAATAATGGAATTGTACAAATTAAACTTACCGCGGTTTCGTCTCGTCCGGCTTACTTTCAGCGAATAATATTGACAAGAGACAATCGCGATTTACATTCCAATGCATACATACAAACAGATGATTCACAATAAATACAAGTAACAAATGATCGACAGGGTTGCGGGCGGCCGTGCTGCCACATTAGGCGTCATAGCTCGGATTATGCCGGCCTTTATACGCTTAAGCTGATATTTTCGGCATTTGTGCGTTCCAAGCTTGAGTATGCCTACTTCATTTGGTCGCCATACTACAGTTGCCATATTGTAAGAATTGAAGGCATCCAAAAGCTATTTTTAAAATTAGCATTACGCAACTTACGTTTCTCGGAACCTATTCCGACTTATGAAGCGCGATGCTTATTGATTAGTTTAAAATCATTGCAGAGCAGGAGAACAATTTTGTCGCTGTCATTCATTTTTGATTTGTTTCGGGGTGTTGTTGATTGTCCCGTGCTCCTTGAAAGGATTCTAATAAACATTCCAGCTAGAGCTCTTCGTAGCTCCGAGTTCTTCCATGTTGGTATTTCTAAAGCTCTTTATGTGAAAAATTCTCCAATTACTAGACCTTTAATTGAGTTCAACAGAATTGCTAGATTTATCGAGATATATTTTTCAGGTTCGAAAGATTGCTTTTTAAGCTCTTTAACTTCTCTTTATAAATAAAGTATTTGAAATGTATATATATATATATATATATGTCTAAATAGCCTATATGATTTATATGCTGATTGGCTTAAAAAAATAAAATAAAATAAAAATAAAATAAAATATAATCTGTTTCCCAATTTTTCCCAAATTATTAAATAAATTATAAAATTAAAAAATTGCTTCAAATAAATGTTTTCATACATTTAAAAAAAAAATCAATACGGGCAATCCCCCATTATTAAATCATACAAACAGACAAAATTGGTTAATTCGTTGTAGTTCTA
The DNA here is from genome assembly GCF_040869045.1 of Eurosta solidaginis. Taxonomy (NCBI): domain Eukaryota; kingdom Metazoa; phylum Arthropoda; class Insecta; order Diptera; family Tephritidae; genus Eurosta; species Eurosta solidaginis. The sequence goes on along the minus strand of NC_090319.1, from coordinate 177,449,402 downwards.
TAAATAGAACAAAAACAGCAACAAAACCAAAGTTTCTTTGAAAACCGCCATACCAAGCATAGCTTTAACACATAATTGCATACTAGGTATGCAATGTGTAAAAGATTAAAATATGCAAAAAGAAGGCAATTGGGAAAAACTTTACAACAACTAAGGCATAACGTAGCTGAATGCGTTTATAACCAATTCAACTATCGTAGGAGTGCGGGTTCGACTCCCACTCCCGACAAAAAAAGGCTTTGAAGAGATTTACAAGGTATAATCGAAACAGCTGTCGCCTTGTCCGTCCTGATGTCACGTTGTTTAAATTTTTCCCAAATTATTAAATAAATTATAAAATTTAAAAATTGCGTCAAATAAATGTTTTCATACATTTAAAAAAAAAAGCAATACGGGCAATCCCCGATTATTAAATCATACAAACAGACAAAATTGGTTAATTCGTTGTAGTTCTATAAATAGAACAAAAACAGCAACAAAACCAAAGTTTCTTTGAAAACCGCCATACCAAGCATAGCTTTAACACATAATTGCATACGAGGTATGCAATGTGTAAAAGATTAAAATATGCAAAAAGAAGGCAATTGGGAAAAACTTTACAACACCTAAGGCACGACGTAGCTGAATGCGTTTATAACCAATTCAACTATCGTAGGAGTGCGGGTTCGACTCCCACTCCCGGGAGAAAAGGCTTTGAAGAGATTTACAAGGTATAATAGAAACACCTGTCGCCTTGTCCGTCCTGATGTCACGTTGTTTAAATTTTTCCCAAATTATTAAATAAATTATAAAATTAAAAAATTGCTTCAAATAAATGTTTTCATACATTGAAAAAAAAAAAGCAATACGGGCAATCCCCGATTATTAAATCATACAAAAAATAATCTGTATTATTTATGAAATAAAATTTTTTTCTTTATTATAATTTATTTTATTGTTGGTATATTTAATTTAATTTTATTGTACTTTATTTTATGTTATTTTATCTTTGTTTCATTTAAGGTAATTTTATTTTATTTTATTTCAGTTTAATTTAACTTATTCTATTCTTTCCATTTTATCTTATGTTCTTCTTCCTCTTTGCATATAGCAGATTTTACTAGATTAATATAGGTGTTTTTGTAAGTAGGTATGTATGTGTTTATATATATTTATGAAATTTGGCTGCTTATACTAATTTCCTCTCCATTATATTATCGAAAGTTAATGCTAGGCTACGTGGCCACCGTGGTGTGATGGTAGCGTGCTCCGCCTACCACACCGTATGCCCTGGGTTCACACCCCGGGCAAAGCAACATAAAAATTTTAGAAATAAGGTTTTTCAATTAGCAGACAATTTTTCTAAGCGGGGTCGCACCTCGGCAGTGTTTGGCAAGCGCTCCGGGTGTATTTCTGCCATGAAAAGCTCTCAGTGAAAACTCATCTGCCTTGCAGATGCCGTTCGGAGTCTGCTTAAAACATGTAGGTCCCGTCCGGCCAATTTGTAGGGAAAATCAAGAGGAGAACGACGCAAATTGGAAGAGAAGAAAAGCTCGGACTTAGAACTCTTCGGAAGTTATCGCAATTTACATTTATTTTTTATTTTTTATTTAATGCTAGGCTACCTTTTTTATACTCAGCTGAGCAGAGCTCACAGAGTATATTAACTTTGTTCGCATAACGGTAATCCGTAACGGCATAAATTAATCGAGATAGATATAGACTTCTATATATCAAAATGATCTGGGCGAAAAAAGAAATTTATTTAGCCATGTCCGTCCGTCCGTCCGTCCGTAAACACGAAAACTTGAGTAAATTTTGAAGTATGTTGATGAGATTTGGTACGTAGGTTCCTGGGCACTCATCTCAGATCGCTATTTAAAATGAACGAAATCGGACTATAACCATTTCGAAAAACCGAAAAAGTGCGGTAATTCATAACCAAATACGGATAAAGCGATGAAACTTGTTAGGTGGGTTGATCTTATGAGGTAGAATATAAAATGTTTAAAATTTTGGACAATGGGCGTGGCACCGCCCACTTTTGAAAGAAGGTAATTTGAAAGTTTTGCAAGCCGTAATTTGGCAGTCGTTGAAGATATCATCATGAAATTTGACAAGAGCGTTACCCCTATTCCTATATATTTATGTGCTAATTAAAAATTAGCTAGATCGGATGACGAACACGCCCACTTAAAAAAAAATTTTTTTAAGTCAAATTATAACAAAAAATTTAATATCTTTACAGTATATAAGTAAATTATGTAAACATTCAACTCTAGTAATGATATGGTGGAACGAAATACGATAACTGTTTTCTGTGAAAATGGGAAAAATCGGTCGAATCCACGCCCAGTTTTTATACACAGTGGACCGCTGATGTAGTTATTATTGGGATATGTGTGCTGTCAGTGTTGCTGTCAATTAAGCCGTTGTTGGATCATATAACTTTGGGTTGGCTAACGTTGCCGTTTCACCGGGCACCTGAGCATATAAAGTGGTTGCAACAGGTGGTTATAACATTACTGCTCCCATTCATGTCCACCTAACCGCCCGGGCCATCTTGTACAGAATATCAAAGGCCGATATGTGGCTTCACGCTCCCGTGTTCGGTTCCAATAATTACGACTCTTCCAGGCGCACAACAGTTGGATGCATTTCACGTGCTCGCTTCGCTTCCGACTTATTGACTCATTATTGACTATTTAAAATAATACTCTTTATCAAAAAAGTTAGACAAAAAAAAAGCCCAATTCCCTGACACAATACACGAAATTCACTTATAAATACACACTTGTGTATGTTGTCAAATTAATTTTCACAATATAAACTATTTTGGAAAACTTATTGGTGTATAAAGATTCAAAAGCGGCTAAGACAGCAAATCGTGCTTCTAAATTATTTTAGCCGTATTTTCACCAATGTTGGAAAGTAGAGCGATTGAGCGTTGTTGAAAACGAGACAAACGCATCACCGAGGGTCCTTAATAAACTTTACTGAAAACGTACTCATACAGCGATGAGATCAGAAATACGTCTTAGACATAACCTGTTCCAAAGCACTATGACAAAACACTGAAACACTTAACTGCATACCGCACGCACACAAGTACATGTATATGCTGTGGAAACCATTCCAGATGTAGCAAATTATGCAGTCTTCTTTCCGTCACAGCACTGCAGTAGGAAGCCCCAAAATTTTCTAACTCGTCAGCGGTGGCCATTGTGCTTTGAATTTTCATGTTTGTATTTTCCTAATTAGCTTAGTGGTTCCTTCACACAGTTCTTTAATGTAATTACCTTGATTTTGTCGTGAAAGCTGCAATTTTGTGTTCAATACCACGAGCGGCAGCCGCGTGCAATTTCCATTTTGCTTATATATATTTTAACGAATTTACTGCAATTCCCTTATTTGCAACCTTCTGCTAACGTTCGAATCACTAAAATGTTGAATAAATAACTCCACTATTCAATAATTCAAATTGGCCTTTATTAAAGTACATCAGAATAACACTACTAATGCTCGCCAGATAGCGTCTTAAATCAAACTGATTGTCGCGCCTCTACTGTTGCTGCCTTTTATATTCGCTGGTTTCCTCGTTGCATAATTCTAGGCTTTTCTATTCTAGAATTTACTAGTTAGTTATCTGCTATAAAATTACTACATTTATAGCTTCTCATATGCGCGTGTATTTGTGAGTGATACTTGCACAAACCATTGCCTACTTTTGGGAGCATCTCAGATATATGCATGTGTTTGTGCGTTTTCTCTCCGCTGCTTGTATATGGGTAGACACAATGATTCATTTGTTGATGTGCATACAAGTCACTGCTTAGTATCGCTTAGAGATGACAGTACCCCTTAGTGTTGCTAATATTCGTAACACTGCCCTCCACCTAAGTCTGATCGGGACGATCGATCTAAACGCTCCCAGCCTTTCCAAATGAACCACTTTCGTTTTGGTTCGAGGATTGCCAATGGTTTGTATGCGGTACACTACATCGTTGATCCGTTATACAACTTTATATGGGCCTTCCCAATTACACCGCAATTTCGGGGACAAACCTTTTTTTCGTTGTGGGTTGTATAACACCACCAAATCTCCTTCCTGAAACCCATCCGAATTAATTGCTTTATCGTACCTCGCTTTCATCTTATCACTCATAATCTTTGCTCGTTGCATTACCAGATCGTGTATCTCCCCCAGCTCTTCTTCCAAGACACCAGTGGATTTCTTGACATTTCTCTCCGCATCGGCATTTATTCCGTACTTCAAATCAGCTGGCAGTCGAAGGTCATTGCCAAAAATTACCTTTGCGGGAGTTTCGCCCGTTGTCTCATGCACTGCCGATCGGTAATCCATCAAGAATAATGATATGTGTGTATCCCACTCCTTATGGTACTTGTCTACTACTTTCTTTAAATGCTCTTCCAATGTTCTATTGAAACGTTCCACCATACCATCAGACTGAGGATGCAATGCAGTTGTCTGTGGTTTTCGAATTCCCAACTTCTTACACATTTCTTGGAACACAGCTGATTCAAAATTCCTGCCTTGGTCAGAATGTAACTCCATTGGTGCAACATACCTTGCAACCCAATTGTTTATCAACACTTCTGCTACTGTTTCCGCTTCTTGATTTGGGATTGGGTATACCTCTGGCCATTTGCTTAAATAATCCATAACCACCAGTACATATTTGTTTCCGCAGTTGCTAGTAGTAAATGGACCTGCGACATCCATACCGATTCTTTCAAATGACGCACCTGAGTTATATTGCTTCATTTGGCTATGATTTCGCGTTTTGGGCCCTTTCGCTCTGCTGCAAACCTCGCAGTTCGCAATCCACTCAGTGACCGACTGACGGCAACCAACCTAATAGAATCTCTATTTAATCTTCTCGAGCGTCTTCGTGATTCCAAGATGACCTCCGCTTGTACCGTTATGCAGCTCGCTAAGCATGTAAGGAATCCTCTTTCTGGGAAAAACTATCAGTTTCTTCTTGCATTGACCATCTTCACTCTCCCATACTCGATGCAAGCAACCGGAAATCAATTATAAACTGTTCCACTGTGCTCAATATGACTTCGCAATGGGACTCTCTGCTGACATCTTTATATTTGGTTTTCGTTTCGTTCGAGCCCTTGCATAACATGTGACAGATCGGTATCTTCTAGCTGACACTTTCTTAGCTGTTCCTTGTCCCATTCATCCGTACACGTTATAGCCATTAGCCGGACATCTATGATGTCTTCTTTAGCCTCGGCTTTTGAACAGTGCTTGCATTCCAAACTACATGGTCTTCGTGACATTGCATCAGCATTTCCATGGGTACTACCTTTTCGATGCTCAATGGAAAAGTCGTAGCTTTGTAGTCGCTCGATCCACCGTGCCAATTGTTCTTCCGGATTATGGAACTGCAGAAGCCATTTCAACGCTGAGCGATCTGTCCTGACGCGGAATCGCTGGCCGTAGAGGTATTTGTAAAAATGTTTAATGCATTCTACCAATGCCAACAGCTCTCTCCGTGTAGCGCAATAGTTCCTCTCTGGTTTTACAATCGAACGGCTGTAATATGCAACTAACTTCTCCTGTCCATCGACCAGTTGTGATAAAACGCCTCCTATAGCATATCCACTCGCATCTGTATCTAGAATAAATGTTGCTCCTGGAATCGGATATGCCAACATTGGGGCAGTGCACAAACGCTCTTTCAATGTTTGGAAAGCCACTTCTTGCTCCTTCTTCCATGCTCATGGAGGCTATGGGCTACGCTGGAAAAGTTTGGCACAAATCGGCGGTAATATGTGCACAGCACAAGGAAACTTCTCAATTCATGCAGGTTCATTGGTCTTGGTCAATCCTTTACTGCCTCTATCTTTTCATTCGCAGTACAGACGCCTTCTGTCGTTGCCTTGTGACCCAAATAATTGACTTCCTTTATAAAAAGCGAACACTTTTTGGGAGTTAGTTTCAGACCAGCGCCAGCTATTCTCTGGAAAACTCCTCTAAGTTTTTAAGATGTTCATCAAAGTTCTTGCCCAATACGATGATGTCGTCCAGATGCACCAAGCATGTTTTCCAATGTAGTCCTCTCAATACCTGATCCATGAGTCTCTCGAAAGTATCTGGTGCATTACGTAGTCCAACGGGCATTACTTTAAGTTGCCAAAGACCATCTCCGACGCTTAAGGCTGTTTTCTCTTTGTCTTCCTCCTTCACCTCCACTTGCCAGTAGCCACTTTTCAATTTCAGTATGGAAAACCATTTTGTACCAGAGAGTGAGTCCAGGGTGTCGTCATTTCTTGGAAATTGGTAGCTATCCTTTTACGTGACGTCGTTCAACTTGCGGGTGTCCACGCAAAACCTCATTTTCCCATCCTTCTTCTTCACAAGTACTACCGGTGAGCTCCATGGACTAGCTGGTGGTTCAATGACGCCGCTGTCGCTCATTTCTTGTACGATTTGACTAACAACTTCCCGTTTTGCCAGTGGAACACTACGAGGAGCTTGACATTACGGCCTCGCGTCTCAATTTGATGTTTTACAATATTGGTGTGGCCAGGTTTGGAACTATCCTGGTCAAATATGTATGCTTACTTTAGGAGCAGTTGTTTTATCTTACTCTGATAGTCTTCCTATAGTCCTTCCGTCCATGCTATGACGCCATCTGAAAGATCAATTTCATTAGTTGAAACCTCTTCCTGGAGCTGTTCACAATTGAGTATAACTTCAGTCTCTTGGTATCTTCCCAAAATAGCTCCTCTGCTCAGTTTGAGTGGTGACTTCAACTCATTGAGTACTCTTACCGGGATACGTTCATCTTGTTTTGTTATAGCCAGGGTTTTTCCAAGAAGTACGTTCTGTGCTGATTCGTTTGCTGCTTCGACAACCCACAATTTGTTTGTTCTGACTGCTTCTGATTTTGGTGGTATTTGCTGTCTCTCTTCAACCAGCACTCGTTTACTGCTGTAGTCTCTCTCGTAGCCGAAATTAAGTGGCACATCCATGTTCTTATATCCCATCGTCTTGCTTTGCATGTCGATCTTGATGCCTTCGTCGATTAAGAAGTCCACTTCAATTATGATTTCATCAACGATCTCTGCCACTATAAAATTGTGCACTGCCGTGACGTTTCCAATTGCGACTTCACATGATACTTCTCCTAGAACCGTGGTGTCTTCTTCAGTGGCTGTATGCAATCTTGCTCCATGCAATGGTCTTATCTTCTTTTTGACTAAATCCGCTCGAATGATGGAATGAGATGCACCCGTATATACAGTCAGTAAAGGTTCCTTTCCATCCACATGTCCTCCGAGAGTAATCTTGTTTGACCTTCTTCGAATTTGTGATATAGAGATAATTGGGCATTAAATTGCGGGAGCCAGCTGTTGCCCCTTGCGGCTGAATCGCTTTAGTTTAACGATTGAGTAGATTTGGAGATTTGTTCATCTCCTTCAGGTCTGCATTTGTGGCCACCCACATTGTTTGAACTATTAGAACCGGTGCTGCAATGACGTGCAATGTGACCTTGCTTGCCGCGCTTGAAACATTTCACAACTCCAGCATTTTTCTGTTGTGACCCCTTCTGTGCTTCCAAAATTATGTCTACCCAGTCTGGCCTTTCCACTTCCACGCGATGAGCTTTGTACGCTGGCTTACTCAAAATTGAGGCTGTTTCAGTGCATGCGATTACGTTTCAGCAAATGTTAGTTTGGATTCGCATATGTAGCTCGTTTCGTTTCCACATCTCGTATGCCATTTATGAAGCTCTGGATTTTTACCCTCTCGGTGTATTCTACGGGTGCGTCCGAATTTGCTAGATGGGCCAGTCTTTCGACATCCGACGCAAACTTATGCAAAGTCCCATTCACTTTTTGGTAGCGATTTTGCAACTCAATTTGACATAACTGTTTCCTATGCTCGCTTCCGTAACGTCCCTCGACAGCGGCCATCAATGCTTCATGACTGTTCCTTTCGTACTCTGGAATAGTCTGTAAGATTTCAGCTGCAGGCCCTTTTATGCCACGAACAGTGCAGCAACTTTATCTTCAGCATTCCAGTTGTTCACTGCTGATGGCTTCTCAAATTGAAGCTTAAAGACTTGGAAAGGAACAGATCCGTCAAAAGATGGAAATTTTACCTTCGGATTGCTTGCTGAAACAGCCGGGCGATTTCGTTGTAATTGCTCCTAACGACCTTTTAAATCATCGACTTCTGCCTGAAATTGTGCGACTTTTGCATCCTGCGATTCAAGTTTTGATGATACCCTTGCTTCCCGTGCCTCCAGCTGCGTGGATATGCGAGTTTCTTGTGCTTTCAACTGCTCATCCATATATGTCTTCTGTTCTTCTAAGTGTGTTTCCATCTTGGTTGTTATCTGTGTCGACATTTCTGAAATACTTGTTTCTTGTGCTTCAATCTTGGACGTTATGCGTATCTCCTGCGATTCCATATATGTCTTCTGTTCTTCGAGCTGTGTTGACATATCGGTTGATATCTGTGACGACATTTGCTTCAACACTGCTAGTATCGCGTTAGTGTCTCCACTCGCCAATGGATTCGGAGTCTCTATCTTCTCCTCCAATTTAGTCGCTGGCTCTTCCACATCAGGATAAAATACATACTCCACATCAATTCTTTCCAACCATTACCTCTCGTAGCCGTGCTTGAAGTTCGATCTTATTTCCGGTTGTATTCAATCCACGGCTCTCCAATTCCTTCTTCAGTTGCTGGATTCTCAATTCACTCAACTTTGCCATGTCCAAGTTGTATTCGCAATCTTCGGAATTTATTCAACAATCCCCCTTCTCACACCAATTGTAACGAGTTTACTGCAATTCCCTTATTACCAACTTTCTGCTAACGTTGAAATCACTAAAATGTTGAAAAAATAATTCCAATAATCAATAATGCAAAATGACCTTTATTAAAGTACTTCAAAATAACACTACTATTGCTCGCCAGATAGCATGTTAAATCAAACTGATTGTCGCGCCTCTACTGCATAGTTCTAGGCTTTTCTGTTCTAGAATTTACTAGTTAGTGATCTGCTATAAAATTACTACGTTTATAGCTTCTCACATGCGCGTGCATTTGTGAGTGATACGTGCACAAACCATTGCCTACTTTTGGGAGCATCTCAGATATATGCATGTGTTTGTGCGTTTTCTCTCCGCTGCTTGTATATGGGTAGACACAATGATTCATTTGTTGATGTGCATACAAGTCACTGCTTAGTATCTCTTAGAGATGACAGTACCCCTTAGTTTTGCTAATGTTCGTAACAGTATATTTATGCTGAAATCAATGAAGATTTTCAACTGCGTTTGTTTTCGAATTTATATTTCGCATAATTACCTTCATTTATTCAGCATACTCCAATAAGCTGCATACCACACATCAATTTTGATCGAAATTACACCTGGCATATTCAGTTTTATTTCTTCTTGATTTGAACAGCTTCTTATTCACTTCACAATTTAACTGAACGTTAAAGCCAAGCTTTGACAAAATGACCTCCACTCTAACATATAATAGAAAAGAGTTTTCATTATGGCGGCTGTGAGATGAAAAGCCGCCGTTACTTAGCTGTGACTGCAGGCTCGACATTATGGTTGGCTCATCTCTACCGCAATATATATACCGTGTTCAGACCGTCAAAACCTTCGTGTTGATGGTAGGCCAAAGGAATGTAGTGAAAGCCTAAAACTTTGCAACTTTTGTGTGTAGTGGGGAAGTTATGTGCTAAATTAGATAAAAATTGACCACCATGGTAGTAAATAACCCCCCATGTGTTGGTTATATGTTGCGCTTGCCATCTCCTTTTGACAATCTCTATGCCAGTACAATGAAATGAATAAAATCAGCTGTTGAAATGAGCCACCTATAAAATTGAGCCAGGTGTTATTGAAAATTCGTCAATGTCATGGGAATTCTTGGCGATGCCACCCGCGCGAAATTAAAAAAAAAATTGTTTTAACCACCCCAGGCAGACATGAGTGAGTGGAATCCTGAACTTTTCACCTATCACCAGCCAACTAGTACGTTAAAGAGGCGAATCTCCCAAGGTAACCATAACAACACTTCAGTTGACAGTGCTAGATATCGTTCAAATCAATGGGCACATAAATTCAAGCATGACGAGTCGCACCTCGCCGTTACCTCAACAAAGGTTAAAGAAGCCATTGAAAAGGCCAAGCCTTCCATATCAATAGTCCCAGACGGAAAACCAATGCCGATGCCAAAACACCTTGGCCATGAGGGCATCAGCAGCCAAGCACATTTCTTCTACTTGTTGTTAAAAGCCTTTGCCATTCACGAATAACAGAGAATGGCAAGGATAAACCCACTACCAAAGACCGGACACCCAACCTGTATCTACCGATATTATCCCTTTAGTCAGTAACGAAAAGTTTTAAAGCCGTTATGATTCCCTCAATTAAACGTAATTCTTCGGTTATCCAGCCATCAGCATGACTTCCGCATATCACTACTAACTGTTCTGAACTCCATTAACACTCATCATAGGATGGTTCTAGTGCAGCTTTGCCTGCTTTGATACAGTCAACCTCGACTGGCTCGTTCCTTCGCCGTTAGATAGATAAATAATTTACTGAGGATTGCACTGCGACCATTGGTCTATTGTGCCCACACCTCCTTCAAAGCACCTCATCCAAGCCGACTTCCTTGAAAAACCCCAGCGGGTTAGGGAGGTTGGAAGATACCCGCGGCAAGTATGCCTGTCGTAATAGGCGAGTAAAATACCAAATTGATTCAAGGGGTTGCCATCGTAATATATAGCTTCTCCAACCCAATTGTCAATATCACCTACCCGTGGCGATTCCTGTTTCTTTGGCAGCCGGGGCTCTGGCGACCCTAAGTTTTTTATGGATCCAGGGGGTGGGTGGGCGGTATGGTTTAGAAGGTTTCATGTGGTCATACCAAATCGTCCCCGAAATGGTCGGGCTAGAACCTTAATGGTGCTTGTTACCGGAACGTGCCAGAGCTACATCCGGAAAAGGACCATCAGCATCGACAACACTCCCCAAGGCCTTCGAGCAGTGTCCTTATCCCTACAACAACAACAACATGAACCCTAGCGGTTCTCTTGGCTTGAGGGATTTAATGTGGGAATGTTCTAGCCATAGTGAGCCCATAAACTTAGCCCTGCGTCTTGAGATTGCGTCACATTCTAGGAGGAAATGGTGCGCCGTATCCGCTGATCGATCACAAAATCGGCATATGGTATTCCGTTACTTTTTAGTTTTTATATACTCGTATATGAATTTATCAATTTTCAAGTAATTTTTCAACCCGACTAGGACTAGTATATTAACTAGTAGGATGATGATGCAAATATGGATTAGTATGTCAACTGTTATTACAATGATGCATAGACTCAGCAGTATGCTAACTGGTATGTTGATGTTGAATACACTAACTATTATGTCTATTGGTATGATATTGGTGTATATAATAAATAGTATGCCATCTGGTATAATGCTGGCGCAAAGGCTGACTCGTGTGTTAATTGGTATGACCTTGATGGGTATGCTGACTAGTATGGCATCTGGTACGATGTTGGTGTATACAATGACTAGTTTGTCAATTGCTATGATGCTGATGCAGAGACTGGCAACTGATACTTCGTAGGACATCACCGTGTTAAAAATACCAGTTGCTAATATGGAAAAATTACGGAACTCATACTAGTTGGGATTTTTGGCAAACTAGTATTCTTCTAGTATACAACTAGTTGGTTTGACTGCAGGATGTTGATGTATCAATGCTACACGGTGATGTCCTACGAAATATCAGTCGCCAGTCTCTGCATCAGCATCATACCAAATGACAAACTAGTCATTATATACCAACATCGTACCAGATGATATACTAGTCAGCATACCCATCAGGGCCATACGAATTAACATATTAGTCGGCCTTTGCGCCAGCATTATACCAGATGGCATACTAGGTACTGTATACATCAATATCATACCGATTGACATACTAGTAAGTGTGTTCAACGTCAACATATTAGTTGGCATACGACTCAGTCTATGCATCATTGTAACCTCAGTTGCCATTCTAGTCGATATTTGAATCAGCATCCTACTAGTTAATACACTATGTACATATATACATTTATAACTTTAAAATTTATCACTTCAATACATCATACTTTGGAACAAATTTTAACAAAAATACGTACATTTATATAAAAACTTAAAAGTAACGGAATAACACATACCGATTTTGTGATCGATCAGCGGAGACGGCGCATCATATCATCTGGAATGTAACGAAATCTCAAGACGAAGGGCTAAGTTTATGGGTTCACAATAGCCAGAACATTTCCTCATTAAATCCCTCAAGCCAAGAGAGCTGCTGTTTATCATGGAAGTCGGCTGGGATGAAACATTTTCGGTACTGACTAAACGGATAATATCGGTAGATACTTTGGCCAATAAATCTTCATAGCTAATGATAGAATTATAGGAAAAATATCATATTGGGCTTACTTCAAAAGTTTTTTTACGTAAATTTCAGAATCTATATTAATATCTATAGTGTTTTTGAATTTAAGTAGGGATATCAGGCTTAAATTATGAGAAATTAGCCTAAAATGAACTTTTAACAATTATATTATCATTTTTAACAAAATTTCTTATGGAACATTTTTTTCTTTACAGCTAAAATAAGTTCTGAACATTTCCAACAATTTTCATTCAGGCAGTTTTTCTTTTTTCGAATTCGTTTTAGTAGAAAAAAATTAAAAAAAAAAAACCTACATTTTAAAGTAATAAGCAAAAACACAAATTTTTTATAATTTTAATGTAATTTATTTAAAAAATTTGTTAACATAACGGTACCCCATAACGGCATAAATTAAGAGAGATAGATATAGACTTCTATATATCAAAATGATCTGGGCGAAAAAAGAAATTTATTTAGCCATGTCCGTCCGTCCGACCGTAAACACGATAACTTGAGTAAATTTTGAAGTATCTTGATAAAATTTGGTATGTAGGTTCCTGGGCACTCATCTCAGATCGCTGTCTAAAATGAACGAAATCGGACTATAACCTCGCCCACTTTTTCGATATCAAAAATTTCGAAAAACGCAACAAGTGCGGTAATTCATTACCAAATACGCATAAAGCGATGAAACGTGGTAGGTTGGTTGATCTTATGAGGTAGAATATAAAATTTGTAAAATGTTGGACAATGGGCGTGGCACCGCCCACTTTTGAAAGAAGGTAATTTGAAAGTTTTGCAAGCCGTAATTTGGCAATCGTTGAAGATATCATCATGAAATTTGGCAAGGGCGTTACCCCTATTCCTATATATTTGCTAAATAAAAATTAGCATAATCGGATGACGAACACGCCCACTTTAAAAAAAAAATGTTTACGTCAAACTATAACAAAAAATTGAATATCTTTACAGTATATAAGTAAATTATGTCAACATTCAACTCCAGTAATGATATGGTGCAACGAAATACAAAAATAACAGAAAATTTCAAAATGGACCCTTTTTCATTTAATTTGTCTAGAATACTTTTTAATGCCATTAGTCGAACAGAAATTAACCAATCCTTGTGAAATTTGGTAGGGGCATAGATTCTATGACGATAACTGTTTTCTGTGAAAATGGTCGAAGCCACGCCCAGTTTTTATACACTGTCGACCGTCTGTCATTTCGCTCAGCCCTTAACGCGATAACTTGAGCAAAAATCGATATATCTTTACTAAACTTAGTTCACGTATTTATCTGAACTCACTTTATCTTGGTATAAAAAATGGCCGAAATCCAATTATGACTACGCCCACTTTTTTGATATCGAAAATTACGAAAAATGAAAAAAATGTCATAATTCTATACTAAATATGAAAAAATGATGAATTGTAATTGGATTGGTTTATTGACGCAAAATATAACTTTAGAAAAAACTTTGAAAAATGAGTGTGAAACATTCCATATTAAGTAGAATAAAATGAAAAAGTTCTGCAGGGCGAAATCAAAAGCCCTTGGAATCTTGGCAGGAATAATGTTCGTGGTATTACATATACTATAAATAAATTAGCGGTATCCGACAGATGATGTTCTGGGTCACTCTGGTCCACATTTTGGTCGATATCTCGAAAACGCCATCACCACGCCCACTTTTTCGATATCGAAAATTTCTAAAAATCGAAAAAGTGCGATAATTCATTACCAAAGACGGATAAAGCGATGAAACTTGGTAGGTGAGTTGAACTTATGACGCAGAATAGAAAATTTTTAAAATTTTGGAAAATGGGCGTGGCACCGCCCACTTTTAAAAGAAGGTAATGTAGAAGTTTTGCAAGCTGTAATTTGCTAGTCGTTGAAGATATCATGATGAAATTTGGCAGGAACTTACTGCTATTTCTATATGTATGCTTAATAAAAATAAGCAAAATCGCCCACTTAAAAAAAAAATGTTTAAGTCAAATTTAAAAAAAAAGTTAATATCTTTACAGTATGTAAGTAAATTATGTCAACATTCAAATACAGTAACGATATGGTGTAACAAAATACAAAAATAAAAGAAATTTTCAAAATGGGCGTGGCTCCGCCCTTTTTCATTTTATTCGTCTAGGATACTTTTAATGCCATAAGTCGAACAAAAATTTACCAATCCTTGTGAAATTTGGTAGGAGATTAGATTCTAGGACGGTAACGGTTTTCTGCGAAAAAGGGCGAAATCGGTTGAAGCCACGCCCAGTTTTTATAACAGTCGACCGTCTGTCCTTCCGCTCGGCCGTTAACACGATAACTTGAGCAAAAATCGATATATCTTTACTAAACTCAGTCCACGTAATTATCTGAACTCACTTTTTATTGGTATAAAAAATGGCCGAAATCCGCCTATGACCACGCCCACTTTTTCGATATCGAAAATTACGAAAAATGAAAAAAATGCCATAATTCTATACCAAATACGAAAAAATGGATGAAACATGGTAATTGGATTGGTTTATTGACGCAAAATATAACTTAAGAAAAAAAAGTTGTAAAATGGGTGTGGCACCTTCCATATTAAGTAAAAAAAAATGAAAAAGTTCTGCAGCGCGAGATCAAAAGCCCTTGGAATCTTGGCAGGAATACTGTTCGTGGTATTACATATATAAATAAATTAGCGGTACCCGACAGATGATGGTCTGGGTCACCCCGGTCCACATTTGCATTCTAGAATCATCCCTGGTCAACCTTTATGGCGATATCTCGAAAAGGCGCCCACCTATAGAACTAAGGCCCACTCCCTTTTAAAATACTCATTAAAACCTTTCATTTGGTACCCATATCGTACAAACAAATTCTAGAGTAGCCCCTGGTCCACCTTTATGGCGATATCTCGAAAAGGCGTCCACCTATAGAACTAAGGCCCACTCCCTTTTAAAATACTTATTAGCGCCTTTCGTTTGATACCCATATTGTACAAACGCATTCTAGAGTCACCCCTGGTCCACCTTTATGGCGATATCTCGAAAAGAAGTCCACCTATAGAACTAAGGCCCACGCCCTTTTAAAATACTCATAAACACCTTTGATTTGAGACCCATATCGTACAAACAAATTCTAGAGTCAGCCCTGGTCCACCTTTATGGCGATATCCCTAAATGGCCCTCTTAAAATACTCTTTAATACCATCCATTTGATACACATATCATACAAACATATTCCAGGGTTACCCTAGGTTCATTTTCCTACATGGTGATTTGCCCTTACTTTGTCTCCATAGCTCTCAACTTAGTAAATAATATTCGGTTACACCCGAACTAAGCCTTCCTTACATGTTTTTCTATAACACGTTTGGAAATAGATGTTAACAACTGTACATATCTTTCTGTTCCTTGTATATGCATTGGAATATTAGGATCATTTGGTGTTGGCTCATCATAATCTAAGAATTGTACCAAGTGATCGTATGGAATATTTCTTATGAATGCCGGTTCAGATAGTAAATTATCGTTATTCAGATCAATCATATATTATACTATATTTTTTGTAAACTCTGAGTTTAGTTGGATGAAGTATTTTTTCTCTATAGTAGATATAAACAATTTTTGATAGCTCTATCTCGTATGGCTTTGCTGTCATCAAATAACACTGTTAATAAAATTTTTTCTGGATGAGCGTAATATGAATTATTTTGGATTACACCATATAAAATATTAAGTAAATTACGTGGTAGGTATCGTGGCCAACGAACAAACTTTGATAAAATTACTCTGCCGTATATAACAGAATTATAGTATTTTACATTGAAATATGATGGCACATAAATTCTAATAATATAAACTGCTAGAGTTTTAAAATTTTCCGATGATGATTAGTTGTTGTATATAGACGTAATACCTTGCTTGCTTTGGTTAGCCATCGAGAATATAAAACTGGTCCTGGTTTTATTTTAGCTAAATCAACTGAAACAGCACCATTTGAAATTGCTTTGGCCATTTGATATAAATATTTAACATCTCTAGATAATTCTCGTTTTTGTTCATCACTGATCATACAAGATATATTTTCCAATGGTATTGGTTCAAAATCACTTACAACCTGAAAAATAAATTTTTTAAATCAATTAAAATTAGTATAATTTGTTTACTTTATTTATTTATTTACTTTAATTTGATTGAAAAAATATTATAAAATAATTTTAAAAAATGCATACCTAAAATTTTTCAATCTTAAATGTCTTTGTATATTTTTCCACTTGCTGCTCTTGATCCACTCGTGACTGTTTTATTTAATGCTCTGAATAAATGAACAAAATTTAATTCATTGAAATTAAGCAAACATATAAATGCTTTTCATAGTCTTATAACACCATTTTCTATTCCAGTATTAGCTGGTTCTCCATCGCCGCATATGCCAAGTAATTGATCTATTGACCGTTTTTTGCTATTGAAGATTCATTTAATTTTTTTAATTTGTGTTTTCCATTTTCTTCTCCACACAAATTAACAAATCCAAGTAATTCAGTTTTAGCCTCGTTTAGAACAACTAAATGGGATTCTTTTACCATATTTGTATGAAATTTCTCATTAATTTTCTCATTTTTTCTACCATGGAAAGAAAATGCAGTTATGTTGGAATCTATGTATCGTTTACGCAGCACTTCATCTCTAGCTTAAATTGTTTCTCTTGCAATTTTGGATTTATCCATTATGACAAGTTCACCACGAACATCCCCAAAATTTATATCTTCGAAAAGGGCTGTTGCTAAATATGAAGCAACTCTCAAAAACACCGAATTTGTCACACATCATAGCAAAATTTATAGCATCGTATAGTTGAGTATAATGTCCTCGTTTCATTGTAACAGATACTTCTGCAACTGCTTCATCTGCAATTTGTGCTTCACCTGTTTCCATATCTGTTTCAAGTGGTTCGTATGTTGGGTGATAACTAACTGTTGGCATTGTTGGTATTGTTATGGGTGTTTCTTCTACAATGTCATAGATAGAGGTATTGGGAATTTTCTATCATTATGTTGGTCCATCATAAATTCTCTTAAATTGTTTGGTATCAAAACACATGAGCATTCTGTTATTTTTAACTTCCCTTGCCATCCAGCTTTCCTTCGACGGCAAGACTGCTCGATTTTTTTCCAATTTGCGACACAGATATCACGGGGCATTCAATAGCTGGGTCAATTTTTCGTTCTTTACATCTGACACGCTCTTGCTCATCTCCTCCAGCTTTGCGTTTACGGCCACCCACATTGTTGGAACTATTAGGACAATGATCGCAATGTTGTTGTTGTTGTTGTAGCAATGCTCGACCCACCTAATAGCCGCGACCGATCACAAATTGTCATCAATATCCTCTAACGGGAGTCCAAGGAAACTTGCCGTTTCAACAGGGGTGAACCATAAGGAAAGGGGTGTTAGAGGCGTTGGTTCCACATTACAATTGAAGAGATGGTTGGTGTCATGTGGGGACACATTGCCAGCGGGGCATACATTTTGTATGTCAGGGTTGATTCTGGATAGGTAAGAGTTTAACCTGTTACAGTATCCAGAACGAAGTTGAGCAAGAGTGACACGCGTTTCCCTGGGGAGTATGCGTTCCTCTTCCGCAAGTTTTGGATAATTTTCGTTAAGTACTGGATTCACCGGACAATTCCCGGTATAAAGGTCCGACGCCTGTTTATGGAGTTCACCAAGGACCGGCTGGGTTCTCAGGTGCCGTATTTCCTCAAAATGCTTACGGAGATGGCTCCTTAGGCCCCTAGGCGGTGCTGGTTCATCAATCAGATGTCTGTTGGGATGCCCAGGTTTCTGGGTATTCAACAGGAACTGTTTGGTCATCATCTCATTTCTCTCCCTGATGGGGAGTATTCTCGCCTCATTATGCAGATGGTGTTCTGGGGACATAAGAAGACAGCCCGTGGCGATTCTGAGAGCAGTATTTTGGCAGGCCTGTAGTTTCTTCCAGTGGGTGATTTTTAGGCTTGGCGACCATATAGGTGACGCGTAGCACGGCTGGCTAATTGCCTTGTATGTAGTCATGAGCGTTTCTTTATCTTTTCCCCAAGTACTGCCAGCGAGGGATTTGAGGATTTTGTTACTGCTCTGAATTCTCGGAACAATTGCGGCTGCGTGCTCACCAAAATGTAGATCCTGATCAAACGTCACACCCAAGATTTTGGGGTGTCGGACAGTCGGTAGCGTAGTGCCATCGACGTGGATGTTCAAAATGGTCGACATTTGGGGCGTCCATGTTGTAAATAAGGTCGCGGAAGATTTAGTCGGTGATAATGCCAGGTTTCGCGAGGCGAAAAAACTAGAGAGATCAGGGAGGTAGCCGGTTATTTTATTGCATAGCGCATCGATTTTTGGGCCTGGGCCTGTGGCCATTATTGTGCAGTCATCGGCGTAGGAAACGATTGTGACTCCTTCCCGTGGTGAAGGTAGCTTAGATATGTAGAAATTAAATAAAAGTGGGGATAGGACACCACCCTGTGGCACCCCCTGTTTAATTCTCCTTGGTTTTGATGTTTCGTTTCTAAATTGCACCGATGCCTGCCGACCACCCAGATAATTTGCGGTCCACCTTTTAAGACATGGGGGAAGACCCTTCCAGGTCCTGCAGTAACGATCCATGGTTGACCGTATCAAAAGATTTTGATAGGTCTAGCGCTACGAGTACTCTTCTATGGTGGGGGTATTGATTTAAACCGCAATTTATCTGAGTGCTAATGGCATTCAGCGCGGTGGTAGTGCTATGGAATTTTCTGAAGCCATGCTGATGAAATTAAACAAAAGTGGGGATAGGACACCACCCTGTGGCACCCCCTGTTTAATTCTCCTTGGTTTTGATGTTTCGTTTCTAAATTGCACCGATGCCTGCCGACCACCCAGATAATTTGCGGTCCACCTTTTAAGACATGGGGGAAGACCCTTCCAGGTCCTGCAGTAACGAGCCATGGTTGACCGTATCAAAAGATTTTGATAGGTCTAGCGCTACGAGTACTCTTCTATGGTGGGGGTATTGATTTAAACCGCAATTTATCTGAGTGCTAATGGCATTCAGCGCGGTGGTAGTGCTATGGAATTTTCTGAAGCCATGCTGATGAGGGGCTAGCTGCAAATTTGCTTGGAAATAAGGGAGCAGAATGGCTTCAAGCGTCTTTGCCACTGGCGATAGGAGAGATATCGGACGATACGACTCGCCTATGTTAGCTGGTTTCCCAGGCTTTAGTAGCGGGACTACCTTGGCCATTTTCCGTTTCTCGGGTATGAAAAAGGTGAAAAGAGACAGATTGAAGACATGTGCTAAATATTTGAACCCCTCTTTCCCTAGGTTTTTAAGCATCGGCATGGCTATGCCGTCTGGGCTCACTGCTTTGGATGGTTTAGCACGACCAATGGCGTCCTCAACCTCTTTAGCGGTGATGGTGATTGGTGACGCGCTGAATTTGTGTTTATGTGCGCGTCTATTGGCTCTCCGTCTATCTTTGTCGACCGTAGGATGCATTATATATTGTCGGCAGAAAGCGCTCGCGCATTTTTTCGCGTCCGACAGCACTTTGTCGCCAAAGGCGATGGAAACTTTGTCTTTATGCTTAGTCGGATTCGATAGGGACTTTGCGGTGGACCAAAGTTTACCCACACCGGTAGAGAGGTTACAACCTCTTAGGTTCTCCTCCCATTTTGCCCGCTTGTGTTCATCTACAAGCAATCTGATGCGTTGGTTTATATCCCTTATTTGGGGGTCGCCTGGGTCAAGCTGTCTTATAGGGTCACGTTCTCTCGCTAAGTTTGCGGCCTCCGCCGGGAAGTGGGGCCGGATTTCGGGAATTCTCCCGGTGGGGATGAAATGTGCCGAGGCGGATTTAATGACCTTACGGAAGGCACGATCCCCTTGGCGGGCATCAGTCGGGATAAGGAGGGCAGCTAGGCGGTTGTCTGTAAAAGATTTATATTCTTCCCACTTTCCTTTTTTGAAGTTTATGAAAGTGCGTTTTTCAGTGACGATGAAGTCGGCGTTACGCTCAAGCGAAATAAGTATGGGCAGGTGGTCGGATGCCAATGTTACCATCGACTGCCAGTTGACGCAGTTTACGAGTTCTGTGCTCACGATTGAGATATCTGGCGAGCTGTGACAGCTTCCTACCATACGTGTGGGGGCGTCTCCGTTTATTGTGCAGAACGTCGTTTCTTCTATTTGATCCCCCAACATCTCACCCCTACTGTCCGCCCGCAAGTTTGAATGCCATAGATCATGATGGGCATTGAAATCGCCTAAGATAATGCGATTGTTGCCAGTGAGTAAGGCCCTGATATTAGGGCGGTATCCACTGGGGCAACATGTGGCAGGAGGGATATAGATGTTGATGATTTCTAGGTTTGCATCGCCTGACCGGACAGATAGGCCTTGACGTTCTAAGACATTGTCCCTGCGGTCGATGCCAGGATCAAATATACAATATTGCACAGAGTGGTGTATGATAAACGCGAGACCGGTTCCATTTCCGCTTTCGCGGTCTTTCCTGTGGACGTTATACCCAGAGCAGGTCTGCAATGCAGATCTTGCTGTGAGTTTAGTCTCTTGAATCGCAGCAATGCGGATGTTGTGCCGCTTCATGAAATCGACTATCTCCGTAATCTTCCCAGTTAGTCCATTACAGTTTAACTGCAGAATTCTGAAGTGCATAAGGGGAGACGTCGCCACTCTGGGGGTAAGTGACGGGTGACTACGCCTGGGTTGGGAATGGCCAGGATGCAATTGCTGTTGTCGCCCTAGGACTGGCCGTCCTTGGGCAAGCATTGGGGTACCCGGATGATTTGGGTTTGTGGCCTGGCAACATGGCGCGATGAAACCTGTCGGGGGATTGTCGTCGCGGAGACCAGAACATCTAGGGAAGTGGCACCACCCAAGGCAGGAGCTGCATTGGGCGGATGTCGCAAACATATATATTCTGTGCTGGCAAACGGTGCAAGCGGAGGTAGGGACTAAGAGTCTGTTTCCCTGACCTACACGATTGCTGCCGGAAAAGAGGGGGGAGAAGACGGGGGCAGGGGCTGCTTCTCAGCATTGCTTCCGACTCTACAACGAAGATTGTAGTTATGAGTGGTAGCAGCTGTTTGAGTTGTTGGCGCCGTGGGGCGGGAGCAGCAGCGGGTATTTGTTGTGGCTTGCTGAGCAGCGTGGCTGCTGGAAGGTAGTGGGGGGGGGGGGGGGGGGGGGGGGCGCTTAGACGTAGACTACGGGACGCCCTTGGGCGTGAACAGCAAGGAGCCACAAAAGATTTATAAAAGTTACGTGGACGTCGGGTTTTGGGATCAAGCCCAGAACAACCTGTCCGATGCAACCATCCCTTGCACGAGACACACTGAACATAGTATGACCGTCCCAAAAAGATTCTTTTCCGGCAGATGCAGCAAAACCATTTCTCAGGACCGGGGTCAGGAGACGGACCCGGATTGGATTCGATGCCTTCCCGGAGTAAGAGAATATGGAGCAGTCCTGCTGCAAGGAGCTGCTGGGAGGATGACAATTTGTGGGAGGGACGAAACAAATTAGATGGGGTCACACTGAAATGACAGTCCTTGGTCGGGAAAAAATCCCGAGTCGCTCCGGTACATAGAACCGACTGCCTTGGGAAGCGACCAAGATCGCAATGACGTGACCGGGCTTCCCGTATTTGAAGCATTTGATAACTCTTCCACTCCGCTTTTGCGATCCTTTCAGCACCTTCAATATTGCGTCTACCCACTCTGGCCTTTCTACTTCCACACGGCGTGCTTTGAAAACTGGTTTACACAGAAGCGACGCTGTTTCCTGAATCAGAGCTTGTGACACCGTTTCTGCGAATGTTGGCTTTGGGTTTGCGTATGTAGCTCGCTTTGTTTCGACGTCCCGTATGCCATTTATAAAGCTTTGAATCTTTACCCTTTCAGTGTATTCCACGGGTACGTCCGGATTCGCTAAATGTGCCAGCCTTTCAACATCCGACGCAAACTCTTGTAATGTTTCACCAGGCCTCTGGAAGCGGTTCAGTAACTCCATTTGGTATATCTGTCTCTTATGCTCAGTTCCGTATCGTCTCTCGACAGCGGCCATCAATGCTTCATAGTTGTTCCGCTCTCCTTCGGGAATCGTCTGTAGGATTTCCGTTGCTGGCGCTTTCAATGCCACGAACAGAGCTACAACTTTATCTTCAGCATTCCAGTTGTTCGCTGCCGACGTCTTCTCAAATTGGAGCTTAAATACCTGGAAAGGAACAGAACCATCAAACGTTGGGGATTTTACCTTCAGAGTAGACGTTGACGTTATTGGACCGTTCAATTGTAACTCCTGAATACGATCTTTTAAAGCATCTACCTCGGCCTCCATTTTATCTTGTCGACCACTGAACCCTTCCTGAAACTGCGTTAGTTTCTCTTCCATACGCGATTCTAGTTGTGCAGAGATCTGCGATGATACCTGTGCTGAAATTTGTGTCGACATTTCTGATATGCCTCTTGTGCTTCAATTTTAGATGTTATTTCTGACGACATGTCTGAGATACGTGTGTCCTGTGATTCAATCTTCGCCGTTATACGGTTCTTCTGCGATTCTAGTTGTTTTTCCATCTTGGATGTTATGCGGTCGTCCTGGATTTCCATATATGTCTTCTGTTCTTCCAGTTGTGATGTCATGTTGGTGGATATTTGTGATGACATTTCGGACATTTGTGCCGATATTGCAGGCAATATCATGTTCAAGTCTGTGTTCGCCATTGTCTGCGGTGTTTCATTTTTCTCCTCCAATTTTGTTGTCTCATCGCCATCAAGATGAAACACATACTCTTCCACGTCAATTCCTTCTAATTCTATTGCCTCTCGTAGTCGTGCCTGAAGTTCGAGTTTAATGCCGGTGGTATTCAATCCACGGCTCTCCAACTCTTCTTCAGTTGCTGGATCTTCAATTCACTGAACTTTGCCATGTCCTTGTTGTCCTCTTGAATTTATTCAACAGTTCCTCTTCTGACACCAATTGTAACGAATTTACTGCAAATCCTCTTATTTGCAACCTTCTGCTAAGTTCGAATCACTAAACTGTTGAATAAATAACTCCAATATTTAATAATGCAAAATGGCCTTTATTAAAGTACTTCACAATAAATAACTCTATAATGCAAAAATGGCCTTTATTAAAGTACTTCACAATAGCGTGCTTAATCGAAACTGAATTATTGCACCTCGACTGTTGTTGCCTTTTATACTCTCTGATTTCCCCGTTCGCAACTTCTAGGCGCTTCCATTTCCAGAATCTACTAGTTGGCCATCAACTATCAAATTTCTCAGCTGTAACTACAATTGCACTATTTTATAGCTTCTCTCATTGCATACTTTCGGGAGTATCTCAGATATATGCATGTGGTCTTGCGTTGCTTCTCAGCTGCGTGTACGTAAATATGTGTAGACATAATGATTGATTCGTTTATGTAGATACAAGTGACTGTCTGCTTTATTGTTGTTGTGACTTCATTTACTTAGCATCAGACTAGGGATGTGAGTATCACTTAGTGTCACTCATATTCCTCACTATATAATACTAATATACATAGTAGTTTCTTATCACAAAATGGATTTTTACTAATTTTTAATTTTTCTTGCTTGGTCTACTATTTTTCGTTATCACTATATATATTAAAAAAAATCTCCCCCCCCCCCCCCCCCCCCCCCCTTGAAGTGCTGCTGGAACCGCGCTTGTATATATAAGTTATCACACCTGTAATCCCAATACTAACTAATGGCGCACCCTTTACTCACGTTGCCGTGCATGTGACTTCTTCATTGCCCCAAATAGCACTTTCTCTGACTCAGTACACGCGCAAGCGATCGGTAACACAATACAACCAATAAGGCGTGAGAAGTGCAGCATAAGCAGCGTTGGCCTATACACTCAACTCATCGATTATGAAATGTCGGCTGGTGGTGGGATCTGCAACGTAGGCATAAGTAAGTTAGACTTAAAAGTTAGTTGGTAACAAAAGAATATGTTTTAGATCAGTCGTATTAGTGAGTGCAACGAGTGCACAATAAATCAAGCTCAGTATCAACTTAAATAAATTTGTGTATTTCCTTTGGTCGGTGAACAGTGAGTTCACCGCAACTATAATTTTTTAACAGTTCCCCTTTCGAGAACAGTAAGTGGCGCTCGAGACAGCGGGTGCAAAGTGGGCAAAAAGTGTTTAAGTGTTCAGTTGCGAATAGACAAAAAATTAAATCCCCAAAGAACTAAGTGAACTATTCAAAAAAATTTTTTTTAAAAAAGCGTTTAAGTGGAGAAAAACAAAAAAGGGCAAAGAAATTAAAAGCCCAGTAATTAAGTGAACTATTTTAGAAAAAAGGGACAAAAGCCCTTCAAGAAGAGAAATATAAAAAAAGCAAATAGTTTTAATCCAATGAGAAAGTTGCTTTTGTGAGTATAATCTAATCACATTATATTTCCCTTTTCTTCTTCTATTTTTACAGTAATAAAATCATGGACTCTGAAGAAATCAGGAAGTCACTAACGGAGACCAATGGGGCTATAAATGCCATTCTCTCCCAACTGACGAAAATGGACCAAAGGCTCAAAATTGTCGAGTCGAAAAATAACGATGAATCTTTGTCAGGGCTCAGTAGTAATCTGGAGAGGCTAGAAGCCCAAGTGGAGGAAGTACGCAGGCAGTCATTGGATAGCAGGCCAGAACCGGCTGTACAACCGCTAGTAAGTCCTCGGACGGAGGTCGAGCTAGCGGTGGTGGCTAAGCTGCCGGACTGCGTAAAAGAGTTGCAGGTATTCGATGGATCACGGGAGCACTACGGCTCCTGGGTCCATAGTGTAGAACAGGTAATAAAGGATTACGAAATAGTGCGGCATAAGCCGATTTACGCAGCCATCTTGAGGCACATTAGGGGGAAGATTAGGGGCGCAGCAGACTCTGCATTACTTGCGCACAATATACTAGATTCCGACTGGGGCAGGGTAAAGGAAATTCTTTCCCTGCATTACGCTGATATAAGGGATATAGAAACGTTGGAGCAGCAATTGACGTTAATGTCACAAGGGCGTCAGAAGAAGTCCGACTTTTATGCGCAGGTTTAAAAACAACTGTCCGTAATAATTAATACGATAAAGGCCGAAAAGTATGCACACGGGGAAACAGTAGAAGCATTGGCAGAGGCACATCGTCGAAGAGCATTAGATGTCTTCATTAGGGGCCTAAACGGGGATCTGCCTGCCCTTCTCCTAGTTCAGAACTTGAAAACACTACCCGAAGCATATTCGGCATGTCTGAAAATTTTAAATGTAGACCGCAGGAACTCTATTTACCGCCCACCCTTCCACAGGGATAATACAAATTTTAATGACAACTACCAACCTTCAGCCCCAAAATTTTTTAAAAGGAATTATTCCAACCACGACCAGGGTTATCCCGCTCAAAGAAATTCAGTTCAACCAAATAGCAACCGCGTGTGGCAGAATGGCAACCAACAAATCCTAGACCTTCCTACTCAGGTTCAGCGCAAACCCGAATAAGCAACCAGTCTACCCAAAATTGGATAAGCAACAGCACCCCATTGGCGGTGGTAAGAGCAGAAGCAGAACCATCAACTCAAACCCGCCAGACAGATAGCACTCGATTTGCAAGATATGACAGCGCCTGTACCCCTCTTCCCCAGGATATTCAGACAGAAACCCTAGCAAGCAGCAGAAACTTTTCCATCTAGTACCGGTTGATGAAGAACAAATCGAAACCAACAAAGAACAAACCACGGGGGACCAAGTAAATTTTACCATGGGAGCCTCGTGTCCGGCGTACCTTATCTAGAGTACGCAACGCAGGATTTAGGTATTTTAGAATTTCTAGTGGATACAGGGGCGAACAAAAATTATATAAGCGAACGCGTAGCTCAAAATACTACGCCAGTAGGAAAACCGTTTAAGGTAACTTCCGCAGGAGGAACTATAAATGTAGACAGGAAAATATGCGGACATTTTTTTAAATTCGTAGGCATAGATATTCCCACCACATTTTTTGTTCTTCCAGGGCTTAGATCATTTGATGGGATAATAGGGGATGACACGCTGTCGGAAATTAAAGCAATCCTAGACAGGGAGCTAAACACTCTCATTTTAAAACCAGATATTGTGCTGCCCCTTAAGCGGAAGGAGGCGCAGCAGGTCAACAGCATTACCTTAAACATTTCTTTCGGCAATGATATCACGAACCTTACAAAAAATAAACTCTACGAGATCCTACATCGATATGAAAATTTATTCGGCCCAGTTGACCGAGGCATGGAAATCCAAACCAATGTCCAGGCAGAAATCAGAACCACAACCGAAAACCCCATTTACACTAAAAGCTACCCCTACCCCGTTAATATGCGCGAGGAGGTGGAAAACCAAATCCGAGACTTACTAGCAGAAGGCATAATTCGTCCTTCAAAAAGTCCCTACAACTCACCCATATGGATTGTCCCAAAGAAATTCCAGGCAGATGGGGAAAAAAGTATAGAATGGTGATAGACTTCAAAAGGCTAAATGCCGTAACCATCCCTGACACCTATTCCATACCTGACATTAATGGCACCATTGCGAGTCTCGGTAGTGCAAAGTATTTTACGACACTTGACCTAACTTCGGGATTTCACCAGATCCCAATGAAAGAAAGTGATATACCAAAAACGGCATTTTCCACCATGAATGGAAAATACGAATTTTTGCGGCTTCCTTTCGGTCTCAAAAATTCACCCTCTATTTTCCAGCGCATGATAGACGACGTGTTAAAAGAATTTATAGGTCGTATTTGCTTTGTATACATCGACGACATTATAATCTTTAGTAAGGATGAAACCACTCATCTAAAGGACATTGAGAATATCCTTGCCAGGCTCCTAGCCGCGAGTCTCAAGGTTAACCTTGAGAAGACGCACTTCCTAAAAACAAGCGTAGAATTTCTTGGCTATATTGTGACCTCTGAGGGAATACTTCCTGACCCAAAGAAAGTAAATTCCATTAAAAACATGCTGCCTCCGTCTAACTTAAAGGAGCTTAAGAGCTTCCTAGGACTAACATCGTATTATCGTAAATTCATTCGAGATTACGCAAAAATGGCAAAACCTCTTACCCTTACAGGTAAGGGCAACACAATCGAAAAAGGTACCCATTAACTTGAACAAGGAAGCACAGGAAGCATTCGCGAATCTCAAAGAGATACTGACGACCTCCGAGGTCCTGACTTTCCCTAACTTCGACAAATATTTTAACCTTACGACCGATGCCTCCGATTTCGCTATTGGAGCGGTGCTATCACAGGGCTATGATGGCAAAGACAAGCCCATAGCATTCATATCAAGAAGCCTAACCACTACAGAAGAGGCGTACGCAACAAACGAAAAAGAAATGCTTGCTATCGTGTGGGCTTTGGATAACCTTCGGAACTACCTGTATGGAGCAAAAAAAATACGAATATTTACAGATCACCAACCCCTAACCTTCTCTTTAAGTAACCGAAACTACAACGCCAAGCTAAAACGTTGGAAGGCCAGGATCCAAGAATATAATTACGAAATAATTTATAAACCTGGCAAATCTAACGTCGTAGCTGACGCACTGCCCCAACTCAAAACTCATGCAAACCCCCTTACAACGTCCACATAATGCCGCTAGTCATAATGCAACCACAGGGTCAACAGCGGATTCTGGTAGCGAGGCCGGTGATACCGTACATAGTGCAGAACAGGACAACTCCGACCTTATACCCTTCGTTGAAGTTCCCATAAACGTATTTAGAAACCAGATTTTATTTGGGGGTAGGCTATAAATATTTGAAGAACCCCATCCAGGTTACTCGCGACATTATTTAAAGATAGATGGAGTTAGCGAAGAGGAGCTCATTAATGTTCTGACGGAAAAACTTAGGCCAAACGTTATTAACGGAATTAAAATGCCAGAGAGTAAATTAGGACTTCTTCAGAAAGTATACCTGGAAAATTTCATGCAATATAAGATCCGAGTAGCTCAGTGCATTGTAGAGGATCTAAGAGATCCCGACAGAATCTGTGAAGTAGTATGGGCGGAGCACAAAAGAGCTCATCGCAACGCCAATGAGAATAAAAAACAAATTCTAAAGAGGTACTACTTTCCAAGAATGAGCAGCATAATCAGGGGCTATGTCTCGTCTTGCTAAACTTGTAAAATCAGTAAATATGACAGACGTCCCAATAAACCGGAGTTACAAAACACACCTATCCCATCGCGTCCTTGCGAAATAATTCACGTCGATTTTTCGAAATACAAGGAGAAAAATTTCTGAGCTGCATTGACAAATTTTCTAAGTTCGCAAAACTCTTTCACCTAAGAAATAAGTCCACTTTGCACCTCAAGGACAAAATAGTCAAACTCTTGCACTACTTTACGACCCCAGATATCCTCGTGACCGACAACGAGCGCGGTCTTATTAGCCCAATAATAAAAAATCTTTTAGAGTCATTGGGAGTTATGTTGTATCGTACACCTTCTCAGAGTAGCGAGGTGAACGGTCAAGTCGAAAGGCTTCATTCCACCTTAATCGAAATTATCAGATGCCTGAAGATAGATAGCCCAAGGTTAAAATCAAAGAGCTAGGTTTTCATTCCAGTATCCTCAAATGGATAAAATCTTATTTACATAACAGGAGTTGCATGGTTGCTATAGATGGGGCATTCTCGGATCCATTCATTGCTACATCTGGTGTACCTCAAGGTAGCATATTAGGTCCTTTATTATTCATCTTGTTTATTAATGATGTTTCTTTTTGTTTTAACTCGTCTAGATTTCTCTTATATGCCGATGATCTTAAATATATTCTGAAATAAGTGACTCGCGTGATTCATCGGCGCTTCAAAGTGAACTTAATAAATTTTTAGATTATTGCGCCTTGAACAGGCTTTATATGAATATTATCAAGTCTTTCAAAGTAACTTACTCTAAAATGGTCAAGCCTTTGGATACTTGCTACTGGTTGGCGGACTCGTGCCTTTCTGAGGTTAATGAAATTAAAGATCTTGGCGTGTATTTTGATAGCAAACTAAATTTTACTACTCATTTAAACTACATAATTACAAATTCTTTTGGAACACTTGCCTTTGTGAAACGCCACTCTTCTAATTTTTCAGACCCATATACTTATAAGCTTTTGTACTCGGCTTTTGTCCGTTCTAAAATGGAATACGCAGCTGTCATTTGGAGACCATACCATTCAGTCCACATACATCGTCTGGAGAAAGTCCAAAGTGCTTTGTTCGTTTTGCTTTACGCTCTCTTAACTTTACTGAACCGATTCCGTTGTACGTTGCTCGTTGTCGATTAATTAGTTTGGTATCGTTATCCGATAGGAGAACGCTATTATCGGTTACATTTATTATGGATCTTGTTTCTGGCAGGATAGATTGTCCTTCCTTACTTCAGCTAGTTAACTTTAATGTGCCCTGTAGAAATTTACGAAATTTTGTTGGTTTTCGTGTTGGACTTAACAGAACAATCTATGGTGCTAACGCTCCCTTGAATAGAATTATGTCTGATTACAACTATTTCTCAAATTTTCTGGATTTAGATTTTACGTATACGAAATCGGTTATACAGTTCAAACTAAAAACCTATTTTTTAAGTAATACTTAATTTACATTAGTTGTACTATATTCTTAAGTGTCTGCTGTATAATAGACATACAAGTAAATAAATAAATATAGCAGTAGATCGCTATAATAACTCCATTCATTCCGTTATAAACCGGAAACCCACTGAGGTATTTTTCAATCGCGCAAAAGCGGCTAATTACCAGGAACTCCTCGAAAAAAGCAAGAAAACAAATGTATATTTACTTATATATTTACTTATATTTACTTACTGACTCAGAAACAACTAGAGTATATTGAACGGCACAATAAAAGAAGATCTCTACCGGAGCGTTATGATGAAAATGATATCATATACGTGAAGGACAAACAGATCAAGGGAAAACAAAAACCCATATACAAAAAAGAAATTATCGCAAAAGACAACAAGGTGTCCGTAACCACAGTTAGTGGGAAAAAAATCCACAAAACCCACATTAGAAATGTCAAACGCAGGAATACACATCCTAGCACTTGAAAAACAAAAAAAAAAAAAACCAAAAAACAACATTAAAAAAACCAAAGATACAGAGATAAATTATTTTTCACCTTTTATTTAGTTATTTGCATCTAACTAAAATTTTTTTTTTCCTTCTTTTTATTTAAATTAACACTAACACACTAACCGAAACTAAAGCAATTAACAATCATAAAATGTAAAGTATAATCAAAAATAAATAAACATAAAATTGTTCCTCTCTTACAATGTCATAACACTAAAATTCCGAAACAAACATATTCCTTTGAAATTAACTTCAATTTTAAACTTAGAAGAAAAAAGAAAAAATACAAACAATCTTGTAAAACAAATATTTGTGATTAAGCTAACAATTACTAACACACTAACACTAATAACATCCTTCCAGATTCCCACTGCTGGCATCAGCCATCAGCGCCCTCCATATATTTCACTATAAAACCCCAATCATAACTATCCAAAACGGGAATGGATGGATCATTGGTGGATCCTTCAAGCTGGTTCACGTTATTAATATACAGCAATATGTTACAATTATGACGCAAATGGAAAGTTTGGCAAACCGTTTAACGAAAACCGCTGACGACCAGATTTTAGCGCATCTCTACATCAACCAAACATTGGAACGACTTGAAGAACTTACGGGTAGCACAGGTAAAGCAAGGTTCAGTCGCTCTATAGACTGGATAGGCTCAGCATGGAAATGGTTAGCAGGATCACCAGATGCAACCGACTGGAACTACATTCTCCACAGCCAAAATGAAGTCATTCAAAGCAATAACCACCAATATAAGATCAATGAAAAACTCTTCGCCGCCACCCAAGAAGTCCTAAAGAAAATCGACGAGGTGGTGAATTGCACTAACTACATAGCGAAAGAAAATGAGGCGACGGAATTTGATCGAAATGCACTACACAACATCCTGCTCATTCGCGAAGAGGTAAACGAAATTGTGCGGGAATGTCAACTGGCAAAACGGGGCATTGTCAACACGAATCTACTTGACACAGATGAGGTCAACCAGGTACTGTCAGAAGTAGAGACCCTTCCATACCAGAACGTAATCGAGGCTATTGAATACGGTCAACCATCAGTATACACGAATGGGACATTTTTCCTCTACGTGCTCTCGATGCCAAAAGTAACAGCTAACAAATATAATTTTCTGATCACTCGCGCTGGCATCTACGAACATAAGCAACTTGATCTACCGTTTGACAGGATGCTCGTAAACCAAGAGGAAACATACGGACTGACGGGAAATTGCATGGTAATCAGTTCATCTACAATATGTAAGTCAGAATCCTTGTCGAAATTGGAAGAGGACAGCTGCATTCCACGACTACTAAAAGGTGGAGACGCTAGCTGCCAGTTCACCAGACGAAACGGATCAATTATAGAATTGGTAAACGACAACACAATATTCCTCTCAAACTACCAAGGCATGATTAGTAGCAGCAATGCCTCAAGCACTATTAATGGCACCTACATCATCCAACTAAGCAACGAAACAGTCAAGATAGGTGACCAAGTATTTTCCAGCAACGAGGTAATGACAGCGCAGGCGTTGCCAGCCGTCCTTTCGAATGTCAGGAATCACACAATGAAGGTCAACCTAGAATATGTGCACGACATCACGATGGAGAATGTTAAGAATCTAGGATACGTTAATGAGAAGATAAATTTTTCTATCGTTACAGAAGCCCTAACAATATGCGCAATAATCGTGGTCGGCGGCCACCGTGGTGTGATGGTAGCGTGCTCCGCCTATCACACCGTATGCCCTGGGTTCAACTCCCGGGCAAAGCAACATCAAAATTTTAGAAATAAGATTTTTCAATTAGAAGAAAATTTTTCTAAGCGGGGTCGCCCCTCGGCAGTGTCTGGCAAGCGCTCCGATTGTATTTCTGCCATGAAAAGCTCTCAGTGAAAACTCATCTGCCTTGCAGATGCCGTTCGGAGTCGGCATAAAACATGTAGGTCCCGTCCGGCCAATTTGTAGGGAAAAATCAAGAGGAGCACGACGCAAATTGGAAGAGAAGCTCGGCCTTAGATCTCTTCGGAGGTTATCGCGCCTTACATTTATTTTTTTATTTTTTAATCGTGGTCGCTGCTATCCTATGGAGATGGTACATTAGAAAACCAGACCTCCCAGAAATCTCTGAACATTGGAGCTGTGGCACGAACATCAATAAGATCACGAAGGGCATATCCACATATAAAATTGATTACCCAGAAGCTAGCCAACCAGCAGAAAGTAATAGCCATTCGGTACATACCATAACCCCCTCACGTTTTTCATTTGATCTGCGAGACGCAGATCTTTAAAGGGGAGGAGTTATCACACCTGTAATCCCAATACTAACTAATGGCGCACCCTTTACTCACGTTGCCGTGCATGTGACTTCTTCATTGCCCCAAATAGCACTTTCGCTGACTCAGTACACGCGCAAGCGATCGGTAACACAATACAACAAATAAGGCGTGAGAAGTGCAGCATAAGCAGCATTGCCCTATACACTCAACTCATCGATTATGAAATGTAGGCTGGTGGTGGGATCTGCAACGTAGGCATAAGTAAGTTAGACTTAAAAGTTAGTTGGTAACAAAAGAATATGTTTTAGATCAGTTGTATTAGTGAGTGCAATGAGTGCACAATAAATCAAGCTCAGTATCAACTTAACTAAATTTGT